>NC_069506.1:164671055-164996055 GCF_027579735.1 Bombina bombina | reverse complement strand
GGAGGCTTACATTTACCCACCAATAAGCAAACATAACCCAGGTTCTCAGCCAAAAATGGTCCGGTTCCTATGCATCACATTCCTGCTTTTTAAATAAAAATAGCAAGAGAACGAAGAAAAATTGATAATAGGAGTAAATTAGAAAGTTGCATAAAATTACATGCTCTATCTGAATCATGAAAGAAAAAAAAAATTTGGTTTAGTGTCCCTTTAACTTTGAATGCGGTATAGGGAAGTTGAGTAAAGGGACAGGAAACCCCCAAATTTTCTTTGATAATTTGGATAGAACATGCAATTTTAAACAACTTTCCAGTTTACTGCTATTATCAAATTTGCTTCATTCTCTTGTTATCCTTTGTTGAAGGAAAATCATTGCACTACTGGCAGCTAGCTGAACAAATCTAGTTAGTCAATCACAATTGTGACAATTGTGTAAAGGCACCAATCAGCAGCTAGCTCAAACTAGTGTAGGTTATGTGCATATTCTTTTTCAGCAATGGATACCAAGAGAACGAAGCACATTTGAAAATCGAAGTGAACTTAAAGTGCCATAAAACATGTTGAGATCTGTGCATATCCTAAAAGGGCTAATAAAGTTAAAAACGTTTGCATAACGAATTTGTTTAAAAGTTGTATTTTAAAATAATTTTCAAAAATAAATAAAATTACTTACATAGCCATGCTGTCTGGTGTAGTCTGATCCACCCCCCTTATCAGTGTTTAGCTTCAGAGACACAGGCATTGTATTTCACTGCTGCTTATTTGCTTCTTGGCATGCTTCAGCAGATAACAACTGTGCAGGGTTGCATTCTACCAAACAAATGTAGATATAGATATAGCCATAGAAGGAAATGTGTGGGGGGAGTTATAGCTGTAAAATTCGGAAACTTAATAGAAAGGGTTAATGGCGAGGCACTGCAGTATAAATTTGCAGGTAATGTAATTAAAGTACATATTATTATATTTTGTCTCTATCCCAACTTGTTTTATGTCCCTTTAAAATTGTTTTAAAATTACATGCTCTATCTGAATCATGCAAGTTGTTTTAGTTAGAACCATAATGAATAAAAAATGGCCGATCAGTTTGCAGAACTATCACACATGACACATGGTCCCCATTTCCGTATACTCCCACCAGCGCTGACAGTTTCTGTTTTTAGTTATTTTTGTTTGTGTGTGTTTAATTAGATATTTTTCATATATACTGTATATATATATATATATATATATATATATATATATATATATTGTTTACTAATTTGAGCTGTTTTATTAATGCAAGCAGTCTTTCATATAGTTTGGAATGGCTTTAGAAAATAAGTAAATTTAATAAGCGCTACCATACATTTTTTTCATATGGGAACTATGATGGATTGGATTAGCTGACCTTCTGTCAGTGTTTTATCCTTCTGTGGGTCCAAATCTCGCATTGCTGTTACATTTGCTTCAATAGCGTGATGTATATAAATTATGATTCTGCTACATAATAAAATACCATTGTAGATAAAGAGTTGGATGCAGTTGGAGAGAATGTTTGCACAATTATAAATAACCTAACCTTGTAGAATTAAGTGATTTATATTCTTTGGCCCTGGAATACCAATATTCTTTTGTACGTAGTGCCAGTGCAATATTATATAAAGTACTGTACGCTCTGTTAGCACTGCATATGAATAAAGCTTAAAGTTATTAATATGAGTTTGAAGTGAAGTTTCTGTACTTTGCTAGTTATCCTTTACTGACCTATTTGATTTGTCTGTACATATATTATCCTCTCTAATGATCTTTCATCTCATAATAAAGGAAATCCTGAATTTTGCAGGGAAGCAAATCAATTTTGCTAAGGTTTTTACAAGTGCAGCAATGAATAAAAATGATGCACTAAGCTTTTCAAAACTTTGAGACAATGAAAAAGCTTTAATAAAGTGGCTTACTTATGCGTGATTAACTTAGCCTCATTTAACCCATTCCTGCATACAAGAATATAAACAAGTTTCTTAGTAATGTGCTTAATTTCTTCATTGCAAAACAGATGCAAAAACCTGTATTTCATTTTTCCGTAAGGGCAGTGCCAAAATTTTTCTAAAAAGCAAGTGCATCCATGATTCAAAGGCACTTTAATAACAAATCCAAAAGAAGCACTTAAAAGAACATGAAACCCAAAGATTCAGATATTACACACAATTGTAAACAGCTTTTCATTTGACTTTTGTCATTTAATTTGCTTTATTCTCGTGTTATCCTTTGCTGAAGGAGCAGTAATGCACTAATAGGAATTAGTTGAGCACATCCAGGGAGCCAATCATAAGGGACAATTTGTGTAGCCATCAATCACCAGCTACCTCCCAGTAGTATAGGATATGTCCATGTTCGTTTTCAATAAAAGATACCAAGAGAACAAAGTACATTTGAAAATAGAAGTGAATTTAAAAGTGTCTTAAAATTGCTTGCTCTACCTGAATCATGCATATTAAATTTAGATTTTTCTATCCATTGTTGCCTGTTTGTTTACATCACTTCCTGTGTTGCTGCAGCATTCCTCCTCGCTGCCGCACAACTCTGGAACTGTTGAGTGGCTAATTAAACTGATTTCTTTAACATATTACTTCTACTTTCTATGCAATAGCCAAAGATCACAGGCTTCCGATGGACCTTTTTTTTCCAAGCTAATATCTTCAAGCTGCTGTTCTCAATACCAAGTTTAGACAAGCTGGGTCCTAAAAGGAAGTATTATTTGATTCCAGTGAGGCTGTAAAGGAGAAGGAGATTGGAGGAAGGATGGATGATGGACCAGGCTTGGCAATGAAGCTTAAGGTTACATTCCTGCTTTTTCAAATAAAGATAGCAAGAGAATGAATATAAATTGAAGTAAATTGGAAAGTTGCTTAAAATCGCATGCTCTATCTTAATCATGAAAGAAAAAAAAATGTGGGTTTAATATCCCTTAAAGGAAGAAGGAGCCAAGGAAGAGGCAGCATTCTTAACACTTTGTCTAGAAGGGTACTATTGGCACTACATCAAATATTATCTTTTGTAGGTTTTGTATCTTTCTGGGATTTAGATGCTATGGGGCTGAATTATTAAGCACCGTATGGTGCCTAATACATCTGTTTCCGCAGCGGTCTTGAGTTGCTCCGTAACTGGTCCGCCGCCTCTGAGCAGCGGACAGCAATCTACCCAATCATATACGATCAGGTTGATTGACACCCCCTTGCTAGTGGCTGATTGGCCGCGAATCTGCAGGTGGCGGCATTGCACAAGCAGTTCAACAGAACTGCTTGTGCAATGCTAAATCATTCAGCGATGTCTGTTGGACATGATCCACTGAGCGGATCTTGTCAGACAGAGATATGATAAATCGGCCCCTATGTATCTGTTGCAACTATTTTTACTAAAATTGGAGGCACAGACCCCCTAAAAAAGATACATATATACAGCACTCGAAGCCCTCTAGTGCAGTAAAGATATTTCAATATAATATTGAGTTTAAAATAATCTAGTTATTTGGAGTGTGAATTTAAAACATAATCTTTATTGATAAACAATTAAAAAATGGGAAAAATAAAATAAAAACAGTCACTCACACAATGCTGATGATGCAGGATGAACCATACAGCCTATGTTACGCTTGCTATATATTGTCTCCAACAAGATGACTAGTAAGGGGACATAGAGTAATATGTTGATTGTGGTATTAACCTATAAGTACCAAGAGTAACAATAATTACAGACCTTAATCCCTCTGGGTAAATTTGTTAGAATGGTTTTGTTACAGATTCCTATTGCTCCCAATAGCAGTGTTAATCCTGTTATTATAATAGTAATAAGATTCCTTATAAATTAACAAAACCACAGTAAAATCCTAATTTGGGAGTAGGTTATTAAAGTAATTATCGAATATCATTGTGTATCAAACAAATATATACTGGCTAAATTGGATGATGATATGCTTAATACAGCTTTTATTACATAGGAGACATTTACTGGCAAATAGCCATCATATATATATATATATATATATATATATATATATATATATATAAATATATATATATATATATATATATATATGTAAATGTTGCAGAAAAAACAACCTACAATTATTGATATATCTGTGAATTATTATTTACAATTATTTCTATGTTAGAATAATTATGCTGCTACTTGCATTTTCAAAGTGCTCTTAAATCTAGTGCAACCTTTACAGATCACAGATACAGTATACGTGCATTAATGATATGTATGGAAGAATTAACATGTACAGTATCTCAACATTAAAAATGGTGAACTTTATTTCTCAACATATCATAATGATCATAGGGCAAGATTGCAAGTCACGCGGTATGTCTTTTCCATGTGCGATATGGTCTTTTCGCAAGCAATTTTCATTGCGCAGATATTACAAGTCTTGAAAAAAAATCACGATTTTTAAAGAAATACTCTCATATAGATCTCGAGATATCTAGACATATTTATATTCATATACAATCTCGCTATAAATAGATATATCTGTCCAAAATCATCACATACATATACATGTATATACTGTATATATATATATATATATATATATATATATATATATATATATATATATATATATATATATATATATATATATATATATATAAATATTTATTTACAAATATAAATAGAACATTCCTGCCATATGAAATATTCGCATTTTCATGTACACTTTTCGAGGAGAATACGCCATGGGCTTGCACAACAGATTAGAGTGTTAGTTGTTTTTTTTTGTATTTGTCTTCTCCATTGACTTCTATGGGGGAATATGTGAACAAGCACGCAATATTTCTTTGTGGACTACGCGGGTTAACGCACGCGCAAAATAACTTTTTTTTGCGTTATGAGGGAAAAAGCAGCATTATGGCTCTTTTTCACTACCGTTGGTATTACGAGTCTTGCAGGTATATCTTTCCCGCACATTTTTTGGGCCGTAATGCAACGTAACTACCGCAGCTTTCAAAAAGTAAATTTTCAATGGGACTTCCATAGCGCCGGTATTACGAGTTTGCCTGTCCGACCAAAAAGTGGTGAGCGGTACAGCCTATACCGTCAATGAAGATAGAAGATGCCATCTGGATAAAGACTTCTGCCCATCTGGAGGACAACATCTTGCCACTTGGATGAAGACAGAGATGAGCGGTGGCAATAATTTCAAGTTAGCACCGAGCCGCTCATAACGCAAAACTCGTAATCTAGCCGTAAGTTATTTTGCAACTTGTAATACCTGTGCAACCCCAAATACACAAAAACCTTAACGTGTGCAGTGTTTTTGCAATTGCGAAAAACAGATTTGCGGTGCGACTTGTAATCTTGCCCAATGTGTCTAAATAGTTTTTTTTTAAAGAAATACAGATAACCATCTTATCCCATACTATGATATTATTTTTATATCATCCATTAAAAGTATGTTCATATTATGTTCTTATTTAGCATATGTATAGTATAGATCCATATATGTAACATTTATCACTACATATAATAAGTTCCATGCCTTAATTACATTATGGGATTGTTTGGTGTAAGGTTTATACCATTAATGATAGTAATTGCGCACCAAACTATTTAATTATTAGTTCTGCTGTTCTTCTCATATTTCACAAAAGGGGCTTAAAATGATTGTACTCATCAAGCCCATATGGTTGGACCAATTGTAAGCCCATATAGGTAAAGATATATAACCATATATATTTGCAAGCAGATTTAGCAGCAGCTTAATAGTGGAAGCTGTGTATAATATGTGTTATACTTATCTTACTAGCAAATGGCGAGATAGTTTGGCAATCTGATTCATGATTAAAGATTTTTTCAAGGCGTGTTGCCAAGCTTTCATCAGTATACAAACTACTAGTTATGTTAAAATCACTAAAGGGGATAATGTGATCTGTAAAGGTTGCAATAGATTGAAGAGCACCTTGTAATTGCTAATAGCAGCATAATTATCCTTACAAAGGAAAAACTGGAAATAATAATTCACACAAATACCTATAATCAGCAAATTTAATTTATATATATATATATATATATATATGTGTGTATTTTTATATATATATATATCTCATGGCTATTTGCCAGTAAATATTTCCTATGTAATAATAGCTTTATAAAGCATATCATCATACAATTTAGACAGTATATATTTATTTGATACGCTTCTTTTTGGAGGAGTTTGACCCAACGATAATAAATATTGATATTCGATAATTACTCTAATAACCTACTCCCACATAAGAGTTTTACAGTGGTTTTGTTGATTTATAAGGCACACTTTAGCTTAAGGGTATTCCTGTTATAATAACAGGATTAACACTGCTATTGGGAACAATAGGAATCTATAACAAAACCATTCTAATACATTTACCCAGAGGGATTAAGGTCTGTAATTATCATTACTCTTGGTACTTATAAGGTTCATATGACAATCAACATATTATTCTTTGTCCTCTTATTGGTTATCTTGTTAGAGACAATATATAGCAAGCACAACATAGGCTGTGTTATTCATATTGCATAATCAGTATTGCGTGAGTGACGGTTTTTAATTTATTTTTCCCATTTTGTAAATGTTTATCAATAAAGATTGTGTTTTAAAGTCACTCTTCAAACACTATATATTATTTTGAACACAATTATATTGAAATATCTTTACTGCACTTAAGGGCATTGAGTGCTGTATATATGTATCCTTTTTAGGGGGTCTATACCTCCTATTTTAGTAAAGAGCATTCTTAAGACATAGAGGCTGAATTATCAAGCCGTCAACTGTGCTGCATTCAACGGCACCAATACGCTCGCCTAACAACACCTAACATTGCGGCCGCGGACCTGAATACGCTCTCCTTATTTATAAACAAAGCTGTCAAAAGCCGCGCACCAAGTACTGGGCAATGAGCAGTGGACTGTTGTTAACTAACAGTCATCGATCTCACTGCTATTAGACTTTTTCCCCACGTTATTTATACCCTGTCACTAAGCACCGCCACTATACTAAAATGTTTAACCCCTATCCCGCCACTCCCGGACCCTGCCGCAACTCTAATAAAGTTATTAACCCCTATCCCTCTGCTCCCGGAGCCCACCACAACTCTAATAAAATTATTAACTCCCCTCCCACTGCTCCCGGAGTTCACCGCAACTCTAATAAAGTTATTAACCCCTATCCTGCCGCTCCCGGACCCCTCTGCAACTAAATAAATGTATTAACTCCTAAACCCCTGGCCTCCCACATCACTACCACTTACTAAACCTATTAACCCCTAAACCGCCAGCCCCCCACATCGCCATAAACTAAATTAAGCTATTAACCCCTAAACCTAACTTTACATTAAATATTAACTTATCCCTATCTTATAATAAATTTAAACTTACCTTTAGAATTAAAATAAACTATATTAAACTACTAATTAACCTACCCTAACTATTACCCTACAATTACATTAAACTTTATTAAACTATTAATTACCTACCCTATCTATTATACTAAAATTACATTAAACTACAAATTAAATTATCTATATTACATATTTAAAAACCTAAACCTACTCAAGTTATTTAAATCTACAATAAAGAATTACTAAGTTACAAAAATATAACTAAGTTACACAAAATAAAAAATAAATTATCAAATATTTAAACTAATTACACCTAATCTAATAGCCCTATCAAAATAAAAAGCCCCCCCAAAATAAAAACACCCTAGCCTACAATAAACTACCAATAACCTTTAAAAGGGTCTTTTGCGGGGCATTGCCCCAAAGAAATCAACTCTTTTACATGTAGAATAAAATACAAACACCCCCCAACAGTAAAACCCACCACCCACACAACCAAACCCCCCAAATAAAAACCTATATAAAAAACCTAAGCTCCCCATTGCCCTGAAAAGGGCATTTGGATGGGCATTGCCCTTAAAAGGGCATTTAGCTCTTTTTCAGCCCAAAGTCCCTAACCTAAAATTAAAACCCACCCTATATAAACCCTTAAAAAACCTAACACTAACCCCCGAAGATCCACTTACAGTTTTCGAAGACCGGATTGAGCTCGCATTCTATTGGCTATTCCAATCAGCCAATAGAATGCAAGCTCAATCCTTTTGGCTGATTGGATCAGCCAATAGGATGAAAGCTCACTCCTATTGGCTGATTGCAACAGCCAATAGGATGTTTTCCACCTTAATTCCTATTGGCTGATAGAATTCAATCAGCCAATCGGAATGTAAGGGACCCCATCTTGGATGACATCATTTAAAGGAAACTTCATTATGCAACAGACGTCATAAGAAGAGGATGCTCTGCACCGGATGTCTTGAAGATGGAGCCACTTCGCGCTGGATGGATGAAGATAGAAGATGCCGCCTCGATGAAGACTTCTGCCCGTTTGAATGAAGACTTCGGGCCGCTTGGATGAAGACTTCTGCCGGCTTTGCTGAGGACTTCTGCGGCTTAGATGAGGAAGGATGTCCGGTCTTTGAAAACTGTAAGTGGATCTTCTGGGTTTAGTGTTAGGTTTTTTTAAGGGTTTATTGGGTGGGTTTTAATTTTAGGTTTGGGACTTTGGGCTGAAAAATAATTAAATGCCCTTTTAAGGACAATGCCCATACAAATGCCCTTTTCAGGGCAATGGGGAGCTTAGGTTTTTTTAGATCGAATTTTATTTGGGGGGTTTGGTTGTGTGGGTAATGGGTTTTACTGTTGGGGGGTTGTTTGTATTTTATTTTACAGGTAAAAGAGCTGATTTCTTTGTAGGCTAGGTTTTTTTTATTTTGGTTGGGACTTTTTTATTTTGATAGGACTATTTGATTAGGTGTAATTAATTTAAATATTTGCTAATTTATTTTTTATTTTATGTAACTTAGTGTTTTTTATTTTGTGTAACTTAGTTGTTATTTTTTTGTAACTTAGTAATTCTTTAGGTTTTTAAATATGTAATATAGTTAATTTAATTTGTAGTTTAATGTAATTTTAGTATAATAGTTAGGGTAGGTTAATTAATAGTTTAATATAGTTTAATGTAATTGTAGGATAATACTTAGGGTAGGTTAATTAGTAGTTTAATATAGTTTATTTTAATTCTAAAGGTAGGTTTAAATTTATTATAAGATAGGGATGAGTTAATATTTAATGTAAAGTTAGCGGGTTGTTAGGTTTAGGGGTTAATAGCTTAATTTAGTTTATGGCGATGTGGGGGGCATTTATTTAGCTGCGGAGGGGTCCGGGAGAGTCGGAATAGGGGTTAATAACATTATGTAGGTGGCGCCAATGTCGGGCGGCAGATTAGGGGTGTTTAGACTCGGGGCTTATGTTAGGGCGTTAGGTGTAAATGTAAGTTTTATTCTACCATAGAAATCAATGGTATATATGGCAGCATCGAACATAAGCTTTCGCTGCTTTCAGACTCCCATTGATTCCTATGGCATTCGCGGCCTCCAGGGTGGCGGATTGCAAACCAGGTACGCTGGGCTGGAATAGTGGCGAGCATACTTTTTAGAAATTTGATAACTTGCAAAAGTTGTCAGATAGTGCCGAATGTGTATTCGGAACATCTGTAATGATGTAAGCATCGATCTGTGTCGGATTGAGACCGGCGGATCATATGTTACGTCACAAATTTCAACTTTTGACGGTCTGTAGGCTTTGATAACTAGGTCGAATCAGGGTCACCACAATTACGCTGCAGAATTCCAGCATATTTGTGGTTGACGGCTTGATAAATATCCCTCATAGACACCATAAGTATCTAATGTGTGAACTTCTTTCACCTGTGAGACCCCAGTGGAGATTTTTTGTGAGCTTGCAGCAAAAATTATGGCACACATCTGTAGAACCTGCTTCAGAAATTGATGGTGACAGTGCAGAGGATCAGTACAGTGAAGCTGAGTAGAAGATAATTTTGGGGGTATAGGTACTTGATTAACCAAGGACATCCAGAGGATTTGCAAAATTCCAGAGAGATTACAACAAAAAGTATTTAGAGAATAGGATAAACAGGTACGCACTTGCCAATATTTTACCCACAGTAAAAGTCACATAGCAAGCCTTGTCTGTACAGAGGCATTGCTGGTCAGATAGGCAGTTTTGCTTTTTAAATACAGTTTTTGCAATGTTTCACATGTAAAAAAAAACAAAACAAAGAAACAATATAGCCTTGGCAAGGCGATTATTGGGAGGATGTCGGGAGCTATTTGGTCAGCCATTCTATTGCAACCTAATTGGGATAACATGTTTTGTTCTACAAAACACCCAACACATTCTTTAGACTTTTGCATAGCTGAGGCTGATATAGGACTGATAACAGAGATGAAGCAGGCCAAGGCATTAAAGCCCCAGTTTTTACCAGGAAAGTATTAATTGAGAAGGATCCAGCAACGTAGTATAAAAAAACCCCCAATTGATATATGTTGTGACTGGCTGTTCCCATAGACCAATATAAACACATTAGACTGTAGGTAGCAGACTTCTGTACTGGAAAGATTGTATAGTATGATAGATGGACTGAGTTGCTTGAGTGGTGAACAAGGGGGGGGTTATAGAAGTATGTGTAGAAAATGGTGACACATATTAGAGTGAGTCAAACAGTGGTATCGTGGGCAGGGTAACAGGATGGTAGGTGGATTGCATTCAGAGTTCAGATGTGGCAAATGGTGCCCTGTCTAGAGAGTTTGGAAGTTATGTTGTGACAAAGAGGGAAATATCAAGATTAGGAAAAAATGTTTCTGGTTCATTCACAAGTTCACTGACTTTGGGTATTGTAAAGTTGTTGAATGCAAATTTAAAGGTGGTTTTCATGAGACCTTTGTGATTTGCTTCCAGTGGTAAATTAGAAAATCTGTAAGGAATGTTTAGAAATACTTCCTTTCGATCAGATGCTGGTATTAAATGGAACTGAGACTAGCTCCATTTAAGAAGCCACACATATAGCTTCAGAGCACCTTCTACGTCAGGCTTGCATGTGCAAGCCTGCAACCCAGAGTTAAGAAGGTGCGGTCATCAGACTGCTGCTTCTTAACCTGCTACACTTATTGTAACTGGACTTAGTCGACCAGGGAGATTGACAGCCCCTGCTTGCGCACAGTTGGCTGCTCAGCAGCATGGGGCGGTGTTGCACATGTGGCCAATTGTGCAGTGATACATGTGGGCAGCGTGTCGCTGAATGCTAGCTGCGATGCTTGGCAATTACGGGTATAGGTGTCCACCCCTGTCTGTCTGGCCCTTCTTAATTGGATTCCTAAAACTAAATGATGCAAAAGGGGAATAAAGAAGAAAGAAGAGACAGAGGGAGCTAAATTTGGTCACTGTTTTTTTGGCTAGAGAATTGGGATTTTAGCTCCTCTCCACGTGAGTAAGGTCCCATTTACCTGGCTTTTTTCCGTATTAACAGAACTTCACTATTCCTACTTTGTCTTTTATTTGGGGTCTACATCTGAATCCTCCTACCCAAAGTATTTGGTTTATTTAGAGCTATATCATTTTTTTTCACATATTACACTGTGCTAGTGATATTCCCGCTTTTTGTTGCATTAACAAATTAAGTGGTACTGGAAAAGATGACATTACCCTTTTGCAATTTTCACAGTGTAAATTTGAAAGTTCTTATTTTGTACAACTGTGAATACATTTGGGCCGTGTTATCAATAGCTCCTCTTTTAAGAAGATTTGTGTGTTTGTTGAATGGGTGGTGTAGCAACATACTGGTTTAAACATTTGCAGAATTATTGTTTGTGAGCCCTTTTGGTTATGTGGTGTTACAGTTTGTTCTGACACCGTGGTGTAGATTTTTGGATACTGGTGGCACAGGGTTAGAATGCAGGCCCTATTATATCAAATACCTATTTTGTATCTAAGAGGATATGTTTGAAGGTGTAATGTATAGAGGTAATGAAAAATATAGGGGATTTCGTATAGAAAATAAAGAAATTTAATTTGCTTTTACAACCTGTGTTTATTGGTTAAAGACATATTTTTCTCTCACAAGCATATTCTTATTTATTTCTTGCTGAATTTTCACTGGCTGACCTTGGCAAAGGTTTCCCAAGTAACAAGCTCAAATAACAATTGTTTATCTGCCTTTTTCCTCTGCCCGTTCATGAGAAAGTTAGTCACTAAAAAGTCCTGTTTTATCCCTTTAACTGCAATAATAAACCTGTTGTTTACCGTCTATTTGCTTTTGTAATATTAGCTGGGGGTGTCAATCAACCTGATCGTATAGGATCGGGCGGATTGCAGACCGCAGCCTCAGAGGCAGCGGACCAGTTATGAAGCAGCGGTCTTAAGACCACTGCTTCATAACTGCTGTTGCGGCGAGCCTGAAGGCTCGCGCAGAAACAGGAGCATCGGGGGCCATTCGGCCCTTGATAAATGGGCCCCAAAGTATCTATCTATCTATCTATCTATCTATCTATCTATCTATCTATCTATCTATCTATATATATATTATATATAAAGTAAAAAAAAACTAATGTAGTTAAGCATTGTATTCACATGTATATAATTATTGATACAAGCAAAAATGTTTGCACTCTCTATAGCACACATAGGAGTGTATTTACCAAGGTCAGGCAAGGATTAATGTTTTCCACACTGAACAGGTGTAATTGTATTTAACCAATGACATGCAATGTTGTCTTTTAAAAAGTTCAGCACTGGTGTACTCTATCAGCTATGATTACGGTATCTAACCGAAACATGTCAGCTTGAGTACACAGTGCTCAGTGTTTTTATGTGACTAGACTTTACCCTACAGAAACGGCATCTTACAGGTGGATTTTACAGCACAAGACTCCGCAACGGAGGTTGGCCGCATCTCTACACGTGCACGGAAGGAAGTCCCCACGTCATAGACGTGTGTGGAGACAAACGCTGCACTCTGGAAGCAGCGACTTAGGAGGACAGCTTGTACAGGCAGGAGGAATATCATAGAGCCGGATGAGCCACGTTTAACCGTGAGTTGTAAACAGCCACAGGCTGCTGGAGGCACGGTCCTCAAACTCTTATGCAATTTTCTTGTATAGCTCATTGCTGGCTGTTATACCCTGTCTAAAGTTTTTGAAGGAACTTGTTCAAACCTCTATTACACACTTTTACTTCACGGAGCACATTTTCCTAAGGGGACTTTGTATTGATACTTCAGGAGAGAAGGGACATAAGTCTATTTCAAAGGCTATTTGCTTACGGTATACTGTATAATACCCCCCTCTTTTTTCTGTGTTATATATTATATTATATATATATATATATATATATATATATATATATATATATATATATATATATATAGATATATATATATATACATGTGCAAAACATTGGAATGTGACCTATTTACAGTAAATACATAGTTAAACACTTTATTAAATATGAATATTGCATAATTTTTTTTCATGTTTTCATCTACTTAAGGGGACAGTATACACCAATTTTCATATAACTGCATGTAATAGACACTACTATAAATAATAATATGCACAGATACTGAACTAAACATCCAGTATAAAACTGTTTAAAAACTTACTTAGAGACTCTGTTGAAAAGATTAGCTGGAACACCCACTACAAGTGATTCTATAGCAAAAAAAGCAGACACTCTCCCCTCACCCTTTCTCTGCATATAAAAAGACTCTACACAAACAGGAGCAAGCTGGAGTAGGTATACATCAGTATTCTCCTAAAACTTTGGGGCTTGGTTAGGAGTCTGAAAATCAGCACAATGTTTTTTTAAAAAATAAGCAAAACTATACATTTTTAAAAAAAAAAGAAAAAGAAGCTGTATAGGCTATATAAATGGATCATCTACAAAACATTTCAGCAAAGAAAAATCAAGTGTATAATGTCCCTTTAACTGCACATAGCTCCAATGCACTTATATATATATCTATGCATATGTATTTATGTGTTTATATGTGTATATATGTCTGTAAATACATATATACACATATAAATACATATGAACACACACACATATATATACAGTATATATATATATTTATATATATAGATAGATAGATAGATAGATAGATAGATAGATAGATAAATAGATAGATAGATGATAGATAGATAGATAGATAGATAGATAGATAGATAGATAGATAGATAGATCATTGAGCAATGATACTTTTTTATTGGACTAACTATACATTTATAAGATGTCAAGCTTTCGGAAGAATGTCTTCCTTTTTCAAGTCTGAAGCAATACTGACCAATTTGATGGAATATACAGATTATGAGGCCTATTTATCAAAAGTCTGGCGGACCTGATCCGACAGTGCGGATCAGGTCCGCCAGACCTCGCTGAATGCGTAGAGCAATACGCTCTCCGTAGTTTTAGATGTTATCTCACAGCGCTCATACTGTTCCCAAAGAAGCTTTGAGATAATGGGGTACCTAGCTGCCCCTGAAAATAATGTATAGTAGTAGTTGGATATCAAAAAGCGCCTAACTAAAGGCTATGGGAAATGGGTCTAGAAGACGGATATTCCTAGCTGTCTATAAATGATCATTCCACTTATATAAGTGACCAGTGCAAAGTTGTTAGTTCAAAGTTGTAATTCTACATATATAAGTGACCAGTGCAAAGTGGTTATATTAGACAAATTTTGCTAGTTTTATTTGACATATACAATGTTAAATTAAAATTTAAACAATATAGTTAAACATGGATCCATGTGTTAAAAACATTTAATAGAAGTCTATTAATAAATGACAATCAATAATCGTATTAAAATCACAATAAGTTGACAAATATTCTGATTAAAATTCTGATTAAATTACAGGAATTGAGTGTGTAATATCACCAACCGGTTAGAGTCGTGAGATTGATTAAAAAGTTCCTAGTCTTTTATTTTGTCCTCTTCTTGGAGTGTGAAATAAGTGAAAACAATGTGAAAAAAATAATAATGTGATGAAAAAATATCTATCCAGATAGTTGAAAAATTCAAAAATTCAAAAAGTCTATAAAAAATATATAAAAAATATAAAAATTAATGTCCAAAATTGTCTTTGTTCTCTAATTCCCAAAAACATTTTTGTAACTGTGAAATGTCCAAAATTTGAAGAGATAAAAAACAAAAAATAATAAAAATTAAGATTGTGAAAAGATTGTGTTCAAATATATCCAATAAATTGTATCCAATAAAATCGTATCCAATAAATTATTTTGTGTTCACTGTGATATAAAGTAAATAGTGACTGATGGAAATCCTCCCTCTGGGAATCTCCTTAGTAGGTGATTGTTGTTTGTGTTTTATTCATGGGGTATTCGGTCTGTGATATAGACTCAATCCTTAATCCTTATATAAAACCTGCAAACAACAGAAATGACATAGTGCAATAATGCTACAAATGTAATAAAAATATTAAAATGTTGCTCACCAGTTGCTGTCAACGCGTTTCGGCCTCTTAGTTGAGAAAGGCCTAACTAAGAGGCCGAAACGCGTTGACAGCAACTGGTGAGCAACATTTTAATATTTTTATTACATTTGTAGCATTATTGCACTATGTCATTTCTGTTGTTTGCAGGTTTTATATAAGGATTGAGTCTATATCACAGACCGAATTATTATTATTTATTATTTTTTTCACATTGTTTTCACTTATTTCACACTCCAAGAAGAGGACAAAATAAAAGACTAGGAACTTTTTAATCAATCTCACGACTCTAACCGGTTGGTGATATTACACACTCAATTCCTGTAATTTAATCAGAATTTTAATCAGAATATTTGTCAACTTATTGTGATTTTAATACGATTATTGATTGTCATTTATAAATAGACTTCTATTAAATGTTTTTAACACATGGATCCATGTTTAACTATATTGTTTAAATTTTAATTTAACATTGTATTTGTCAAATAAAACTAGCAAAATTTGTCTAATATAACCACTTTGCACTGGTCACTTATATATGTAGAATTACAACTTTGAACTAACAACTTTGCACTGGTCACTTATATAAGTGGAATGATCATTTATAGACAGCTAGGAATATCCGTCTTCTAGACCCATTTCCCATAGCCTTTAGTTAGGCGCTTTTTGATATCCAACTACTACAATACGCTCTCCGTATTCAGCATTGCACCAGCAGCTCTTGTGAGCTGCTGGTGCAACACCACCCCCTGCAGACGGGTGTCAATCAACCCAATCGTACTTGATCGGGTTGAATTCCGGGAATGTCTGTCCGCCTGCTCAGAACAGACGGACAGGGTTATGGAGCACAGTCTTTAGACCACTGCTTCATAACTGCTGTTTCTGGCAAGCCTGCAGGCTCGCCAGAAACACGGGCCCTCAAACTCCATTCAGAGCTTGATAATTGGGCCTCTATATCTTAAAACACAGGCTAAAAAGACAGAAAGTCTTACAGAGGTCGGAATGCAGGGGGAGGAGGGGATGTCGTAAAAATCATGATGGGGTTTTAGGAGACAGGCAGATAGTGTCAGTAAAAGATAACAGGCAGGGGAAATATATGGTTATACACAAAGCATATACTGACATAACGTTATATATCAACATAGAATCAATATGAATAAAGATGGGAAATTAGGTTTCCAGGTATTACGTTGTATATTCCACACTCTCTATGCATAAGATAGTCAAAAAAGGAGAAAGGAAAGAAATAAAAAAAGGGGAATAATAATAATGACAAAAGTGTGGACATAGGTTTACCTGCGTACCTATGCATAGAGAGTGTGGAATATACAATGTAATTGACTACAGTATATGAAAGTACATTACAAAAATTTTGATAATGGGTTAAGAAACCAGAGTCCACATTTAGTCCAGAATTTAGCAAGTTGAAGTGCATTATCATTTTCATTTCAAAGGTTTTTCTTTCCATGGTGTTTTTGAAGTTGCCTCTGAGAATCTTGATTTTGAGGTTTTGGATGGAGTGGTCAGGTTGGGTGAAATGGTGACCAACAGGGGTGCAGTATTTTGATTCACAGTGGTTTTTGATTGAGTGTCCGTGTACTAACACGGCTACTCCAATCAACGTGTATATATATATACAGTATATATATATACATATTTAGACATGAATACAGTATGTATCTCAATGTTAAAGCCCTTTGTCTGCCTTTTTTTTCTAACACCTAAGATCTCATATCTTTGAGCCTTTATAACTTTTGTGTGCAATATTTTTAAAAATCATTTTTATTAGATTGTGTTTTTATAAGTGTAACTATACTTTGTAATATATTTTTGATGTGTTCTTTGTAACTTTTTAGTTCCGCAAAACAGTTAAAGGGACAGTCTACACTAAAATTGTTAATGTTTAAAAAGATAGATAATGGTTTTACTACCCATTTCCCACCTTTGCACAACCAACATTGATAAATTAATATACTTTTTTTATATAACATTTAAACCTCTACATTTCTGCCTGTTTCTAAACCACTATAGACAGCCTCTTTTCACATGCTATTTTATTTGCTTTTCACAACAGGATACTGCTGGTTCATGTGGGCCATATAGATAACATTGTGTTAACACCCGAAGAGTTATTTAAGATTTAGCACAGCACAGTACAAAATGCAAGTCAATAGATAATAAATAAAATGTTGTGTGATCAGGGGACTGTCAGAAGAGGTTTAGATACAAGGTAATCACATAGTTAAAAAGTATATTAATATAACTGTGTTGGTTGTGCAATATTTTAGAATGGGTAATAAGAGGATTATCTATCTTTTAAAACAATAAAAATTCTATTGTAGGCTGTCCCTTTAACCACAGCTCTGAAGACGCAGGATTCATTCTAGCGTAAATTGCGATTGCGCTCAAGCAATTCTGTTTAGTTTCAGCTTGTAATACCAGCGGTAAGCCCGATGAGTGCAAACCCCTGCAATAAACCCCTTTTCGGTTGTGTGCAAACCTTTGCGATCCACTCGAGATCTGGCCCTTAGTAATTAATAAGAAGTTCCTAAAGATTGGTAAACCCTGGTGTGAATACAGAGAGATTTGGGTCTTATTCATTCATTCACTGGGCATATGTAGAGATCAATGGTGCCTATACTTTAACGAGACAGGATCTAACTTTTTGGAATGTTTTTCAATGGGATCTACTAATGCATGGACTATACATGAGAAAGTATGAGCTTTCATACAAGCTTTTTTTTTTTTTTAAAAACAAGGGATAATATTTGTGTGCTGGCTTTCCCAGTTTTTTTATTAAAGCCAATGTAGTAGTGCAAAACATATTTAAGCAAAACACGTTTTACATTTGTTTTAACTTCAGCTCATGTTATCAGAACTGGCTGAAAGGGAAATGTAATCAAAGAACAGTCTTGTGATCTGCTGGCCAGCTCTTAAACCTAATTATATACCTTTTGGGCAAACCTGATCTAGATAATGAGGACTCTATGTTTAATGTATGTGGTTTTGGGTGAATGTATTGGATGAACTATTGCCCAGGAACCTTGTATTGAGGATAATGATTTTTATCTTTTGACTAAGGGCCAGATTACAAGTGGAGTGGACATGAAACCCAATTTTTTTCTTTCATGATTTAGAAAGAGTATACAATTATAAACAACTTTCTAATATACTTCTATTATCTAATTTGCTTTATTCTCTTGATATTCTTTGCTGAAAAGCATATCTAGATATGCTTAGTAGCTGCTGATTGGTAGCTGCACATAGATGCCTCCTGTGATTGGCTCACCATGTGCATTGCTATTTCTTCATTAAAGTATATCTAAAGAATGAAGCAAATTAGGTAATAGAAGTAAATTGGAATGTTGTTTAAAATTGTATTCTCTACCTTAATCATGAAAGAAAATGTTTGGGTATAGTGTCCCTTTAACTGCGCTAAAAGTTTGGCTATTTGCGCTCGTCGGGTTGAGCTTATATTATGAGTTGAAAGTACACTGTTTTTGCTCTTGCGCTAACCCGACAAGCGCAAAAAGTTGAAGTTACATTATCGTGTACACGTTCACATATTCACCCATAAGAGTCAATAGAGCAAAAAAAACCTACTTGCACGCAAATACGATTGAATATTTTCAAGTGCACTAACCCAACCTATATATATATATATACATGATTATATGTATGTATAGATATATAGATATATATATATAGGAATATATGTTTAGAAATACATAGAACATATTCTGCTATGTGAAGAACATTAAAATGACAAATATTTACAGTAAATTCAAAGTATAACACTTTATTAAATATGAATATTGCATAAATATGCTTTTACATGTTTTCATCTATTTAACTGCAAAGAACTCCATTGCACTTATATATATGTCTCTATGTGTGTGTGTATATATATATATATATATATATATATATATACACTCATGTGTTTATATGTGTATATATGTCTGTAAATACAAAAACAAAACAGAAGAGGAACCGCTGTGTAAAAAGTAAATACTTTATTTGAAAAAATCCTTAAAATTGGGTGGCATCCCAAGCATATAGACAGACAACTGCAGCAGTTGTCTGTCTATATGCTTGGGATGCCTCCCAATTTTAAGGATTTTTTCAAATAAAGTATTTACTTTTTACACAGCGGTTCCTCTTCTGTTTTGTTCCTGCCTATACACCAGCTCCGGAACCGATGTGCCCACCTGGTCGGGTTATTTGCAGTCAGCCCAGGACCTCGCATCGCCTCTCCCCCCCCCCCCGCAAGCACATCATCGTCGACGTCAGTGGAGCCTTGTTTTCAAGTGGAGCCAGCGTGTACACCGTAAACACCGGGTGATCAGCAGTGGGTCTTGCTGAGTAAGTCTCGGACCGTGCAGGTCGAAAGTAAGCCCAGCGCCGGATAGGATCAGCCCTAGAGTGTATGAAGCACGCTACACCTAAGAAGGTATTTTTCTATGGTTACGGAGGTAGGGGGGGAGTGAAGCCACATCATTATTGTCATTGAAGCTGACAAGAGGTCCGGGCTATTGGAATATACTCTATTCATTAGTACTACAGCCTCCTTGCTGAGTGCCTACTTTCTTTATTCACATTGTAAATACAAAAATACACATATAAATACATAAATACATTTGTGTACACATATACAGTAGACATCTTTAGAGATGTATATGTATGTATCTCTATGTTAAAGCCCTTTGCTGGCCATTTTTTTCTAATACCTGAGGCCTCATATTTTTAAGCCCTTATAAATTTTTGGTGTCATTTTTTTTAGATGTTTTTTTATTAGATGTTGTTATTATGAGTGTAACTGTACTTTGTAATGTATTTTTCATGTGGTTTGTGCATTCATTTGTTTAGGCATTCATATATTTGGTTCTTGTGGCATCAGATCTTGGGTTTTATTACCTTTGGATTAGCTTTGCTATAGGTGCAATTATGCAATAGGACTGGAATATTGCCTCTTGGGCTGGTCAAAACTTCAGAATTACTGACTTAAAGGGACAGTAAAGTCAAAATAAATTAGTTCATGATTTAGCTTAAAGTGAAAGTAAATTTTAATAAACTGGATTAATGCTATGGATTCACCTTGTATGCATATATATATATTTTTAATTTGTATGATTTCTAAATGTTTATGTTTGCTCGATGCTACCGTCTTGTAGGTTCCTCCGCCCGCCGCTCATTTCCTGGTTTTGCAGTTTTACACGTAAGAGCGGTTGCACCCGCTCTATACGTGGTCATCAGTGCTCAAGCTCGTTCAAGATTGATGACAACTAGTAACTTGCTCCGATCGATGTGTGCAGATGCAGTTACGTAATTAGCTGGGTTTCCCTGTTCAGTTCAAATGTGCATGTGTGTCTCATGAACGCGCTTCTATACTCAAAGCTAATTCAGTGAGTAGTGCATGAGTATTTGAACGTAGGGGTGTAGATTGAAGCTTTACAGACGCCACTGGAGGACGAATCAATTACTTGTAGTGAGATTTGTCATCTCAAAACACCAAAAGAAATTATAGCCGGGCGGAGGAACGGTGAGATAGTTTTGCAGATTGTAACGTAAATAACTTTGATAAAGATACTGAAATGATGAATTAAAGTCAAAATATTTATAGATGTATTTTTATGTGCTGCATAGAGATGATTGATAGTTTACTTTCACTTTAAGAGCATGCATCTGTTTTTAGCAGTCCATGGCAGAAGAATTTGGAACAATATATAACATTTCTATAAACATTGTTGCAAACACTGCTGCCAGATGTCTAAAGACAGGTACACACCCCTGAGCTCACCTTGGATTCCTCTTTAATAAAGGATTAAAAAAGAACAAAGCAACATTTATAATATACGCACATTGAAAAGTTGTTTAAAATTTCAAGCCTGATCCAATCCATTTATGTTTAACTTTACTGTCCCTTTAAGATTTTGTACTTTATTAATGTAAAAGATATCTCAACTTAGAAACCAGATAACTGCATTACACATTCTATAAAGCCCAGCTAAAAATAGGCTTCCGGATATAAGGGTCATCACATTATGGGTACCATGAGATATAATCAATCAGATTTATTAGCTTCTTTAAAATATGTACATGCTGTGGATATAAATTTAAGCTGAACGATATCTTGAAAAATTGAATCATTTTCCCCCCAAAAAATACCTTTCACTATGTTGAAAATATGAATACGATTGTTTCAGGTATCTACTTACTGGAACAATTTGATTTGTTAATATTTTAACTTGATACCTGAATAGAATTAAGAGATCACAATGCACCCAAAGATATTTTAAGTTTTAAACCTTTTTGGGTTATGAAAATAATAAAGTTATACTTCTTTAAAAATACCTTATAATTTATGATGATGGCAAATAAATTATGGTATGCTAAGAAGGTGGTCTGATACAGTGCACTCTTTCTACTTCAATGTAATTTTGCATTATATTCTGAGATTTCTTAAAAAAAATATCTATATTAAAGGAATTTTAAACACCTCTTCCTTTTGAGTAGAATTAGAGCTTTGTCACACACTCCCTACAAAAGCCAAAAGGCAAAATTTGTAACCCAAGCTTTCAACATGCTGCAAAAGTCAGGTAATGCAATTTGAGTATATAAATTCATGTTAAAGATGATGGGACAAGCTATGTGAGGAGTCAACCACATTTTGGTAAAAATCTCAACAAAAATGATGTCACGAAGCCAAGTCGAAACTGTTTGTCCAGGAAGGGACCCAGTGGCTAACAGTTCCTCAACCAACACTCTGGATTGAACCCAGAATGTAACCCTCTGGAAGAGATGGTAATAATAGCAGTTGCCAGAACTTAAAAAACAGTAAGGACCAGCAAAGAATAGTCCATGAGCAATTTATGGGCAAAAACAGGTACAAGATAGATCCAGAAGAATAGTAAGGCCTGGTAAGGTGCTGGTAACTACAAGCAGCGACAGGAACCTGGGATGTCCAGAAGGGTAGTCAAAACAAGCCAAAGTTTAGCACTAAAATAAAATTAGTAGACTATGGGATTCAAAAACAAGACAAGGTCAATCATGGAAAAACGGTAAATCCGCACATCCAAGTAGCTACTACAAATGGGTGTCCAATCTCATGGTACGACACATTTAATAGACACGGTGTAGAAGTAACTTGTACATGGTGTGGACAAGCAGCAATAGATAAACTGAAACAAGATGCAATAAAAATTATGGGACAGATTACAAGTGGTGTGCTATTTAGAGCTTTCGCACGTGCGCAAACAACTCTGGAAGTAAACTTATGATGGTTAGTGCACATACTACAAGTTAAAAGTAAGTGGTTTGTGCATGAGCGAAACCTGACGTGCACAAAAATCAGGAAACTTCTTCTCCCCATAGACTTCAATAGAGATCACTATAAAAACATAAAACCTATTAAAAAAAAACAACTAAAAAAAACCCCTAAAACTTATTGCTTTTGCGCTAGCCTAACAACTCGTTAGACCTACAGTGCTAAACCTGATGGTAGTTATTAATATTTCACATTTCAATGTTCTTCTCATAGAAGAAAATGTTCTTTTTTTTAAATATGTATTTCTATAAACAAAAACATTTAAAAATAGGGGGAGGTAAAAGGTGAGTTTAAAATCCTCCACTATGCACAAAATATAGAGAAAATAGTTCATTAATAAATCTAGACAGGCCAGAAGGCTTGTTTTTCCCCACAGAAAGCCTCTGAATTACATTGTTTCCAATGCAACAAAGGATTCTGGGTAAGATATGCAAATTAGGTTCACAATGACACACCTTTTTACTTCAGCTTATAAGCTTAGCTAGGGTTAGTGCAGTGATTCATAACCATCCCAGGACAGACTGTTTTGTAGTTATTGCTACTCATAAGCTGGGAGAAGGTTTGAATCACTGCTGGGTGAAGTTGATTCCGGGCAAAATACAACAACGCTTAAACATAGAGGGAGGTAAAAGGTGAGTTTAAAATCCTCCACTACGCACAAAATAGAGAAAATAACTCATTGTGTAGTTCATTAACAAATCTAGACAGGCCAGAAGGCTTGTTTTTCCCACAGAAAACCTCTGGAATACATTGTTTCCAATGCAGCAAAGGATTCTGGGTAAGATATGCAAATTAGGTTCACAATGACACACCTTTTTACTTCAAGTCTGCTTTTCAGCAGATTCCCTTTACGCCAAAATATCGCTGTTCACACAGCTTTTAAACTTAGCTAGGGTTAGTGCAGTGATTCATAACCCTCCCAGGACAGACTGTTTCATAGTTATTGTTACTCATCAGCTGGGAGAAGGTTTGAATCACTGCTGGGTGAACTTGATTAATGTAATTCAGAGGTTTTCTGTGGGAAAAACAAGCCTTCTGGCCGGTCTTGATTTGTTAATGAACTACAAAATGAGTTATTTTCTCTCTCTCTCTCTCTCTCTCTCTCTCTCTCTCTCTCTCTCTCTCTCTCTCTCTCTCTCTCTCTCTCTCTCTCTCTCTCTCTCTATATATATATATATATATATATAATTAATTTAAATATATATATATATATATATATATCTGTGTGTGTGTATATATATACTGTATATATATATATATATATGTATATATATGCATATATAAATTAACAACAGCTTTTATGGGATTTTAATACTTAGCATACTGTATTTATTGATGCTTAGCTGTGGAGTAAATGTAGATTCACAAGTAGATTTATTATGCTTCCTAACAAAAGTTAAGAAGCAGCGGTCGTAAGATTGCTGATCCTTAACTTATCCGCCACCTCTAAGGTGGCAGACAGCAATAATCCCAATCAGATATGATCGGAATGATTGACACCCCCTGCTAGAGGCCAATTGGCTGCGAATGTGCAGAGGGCGGCATTGCACAAACATTTCACCAGAAATGCTTGTGCAATGTTAAATGCTGTCAGCATTTAGCGATGTCAAGTGGACATTATCCGCTACAGTGGATCATGTCTGCCCGACACTTGATAAATCTACCCCCAAGTGTTTTATAAGGAATACAGAGGTTACCCAAAGCAGCAAACAATTTTCTTATTTCTCAGTTTTAATCAAACTTGTATCAAGAGCTGTTTTGTACTTGATTATCTCCCACATTTTTTGGAGGCTGTCATGAGGGAGGCCGCTCAGAGCTGCTATCCCTCTGAACTATATCAAGGATAGTCAAGCAGATTACGGTCAATATCACTTTAGCTGAGCTTATATTACTGCTTCCCTTTATTATATTCCCAGTATTAAAGACAGCAGCTTTTAAATGCCAGGACAAGAAAATAAAAATCAACTATTACTTTAATAATTATTTTATATTTTTTACTGTATAACATTATAGGCCAGATTACGAGTGGAGCAAAAATGAACGTTCCCGCTTGAGAGTTAATTGCGCTAGGAGAAAGATTATTGCGCCATCTTTATTTTTTAATAAAATACACTACACAGTATTTTAGGAGCATTTGGGGCATATTTATAAAATTAACCAGAAGTTTGACCTCTGGTTAATTTTATAAGCGCACATTGCTATCATGGGGTCATAGTAGCAATATTTAGCCACTTGTATCGGCTGATTAATTATTGTGCGCTCGCAAGCGGGCTAAATTTGCCCGTTTGCGGACACGCGATAATTTAGCGCTCCTCTTGTAATCTGGCCCATAGATACAAAGAGAAATAGGTACAGTAGATAGAATGACAGATTGATAGACAGAGAGATAAACAGATAGATAGATAGATAGATAGATAGATAGATAGATAGATAGATAGATAGAAAGAAAGATATATAGATAAAACAGCAAAATAAATACAATAGTTAAAAGAAATTCAAGCTCTGCATTTCTGCAACTCTAAAATATTGCTAGGTTCAAACCATTGTATTGCTTAACCACAAGGTATCTGATGGGATAGCACAAGACATTCTCCTCTGGCTAATAAATGTGATGGCATTAAATCTACAGTATTGCAAACTCCGTCTTGCAGATACCTTTTACTATAATGCAGCCACACTTGTGTTAGAACATTTAAATCAATATGACCTTCATGCACTTGTAAAATATAAACCATTTCTTAGCACATTTGGAAGGCAATTCTAGTCATCTGAAAACATTTTCATGTATGCTGGTAATATTAAAGAATATCTTCTTTGTGCCATTATTATCCATCTTTTAAGTCTGTAAAATCATTTCTCCATAGCAGAGAGCTTCTGAGATATTTTGTGTTGACTGAAACTGAGATTCTTTTTTGCATTGATGGGCAGTTTCACGGCATATGTAATAGGGGTGAGAAGGAACACTTTCAGCTGCTGTCAATCAATTTTGAAAACTGTGTTTTTTCCATTTATTCTCTCATACTCAAGTTTATTGCATAAACAATTTACTTAGGTAAAAATAATACTTTTTAAGACAATCATGGTTAATATACCTAATAAAAATTATTTACTAGCACCAGATCAATTAAAATGTATCCCTCATATGAGTAGTAAGTGGATTTATTGTTTGTCGAAGAGAAATTTTGGTTTAATTGTGCTTGGATTTAATGCTATATTATTAAATGAGAATTATTTAAATAATAGATGGGAACAACAGCAGGTTGTCTGCCATACAACTGCCACCCTAGTTAGGAGAAAGCACATATTATTTCCAAAATGAGGTTTGCTATTTCATATCAGTTTTCAATTACTGTTCATTCTTGTTTTTTTATTATTATTACTACTATTAGGATCTGTATATATATATATATATATATATATATATATATATATATATATATATATATATATATATATATATATATATATATATATATAGCATGATATTGATTATGTCATAAGTATTTCAGTCAAATAAGTTTCAACTTTTAAATAGCACCCTTTCCAAACCCTTAGATTTAGGTTTTATATTTTTATTGAAGACTAGTAATTTAAAATGTTTTAATTAAATAAAAAAAAAAATTCCACTGATAGCGCAAAACACTGTCTGAAGCTGTCAATAAGGTTTCAAACATTACTGCATGCTCAACTAGGTGTAAATGAGGATAAAAAGCTTTTTGAGGCCTCTTTTCCATTAAGATGTTAATGTTTCCAAACAATGCAAGTGTTTCACTTTATACATTTATTGTTATTTGTAATGGTTATTGTTGGCTATAGAACAAGTTATAATGTTCCTATTTAAATATAAATATGTTTTTACACATAAAAATAAATCAAGCACATAGCTCCATTATTCTAACTAGGCCTATGTCTAGGGCAGCACTAAATATTACATATATAAATACATTTAAATATTTAATATAACAAAAAAGTTTTTTCATTAAATAACACATTTTTCAATTCATTTTACTTTTTTTATGAATTCAATGTATCTTTGTTTTTATTTTTCTCTAGATGTGATCACAAATAAGGAGCGCAGACATTAAACATACATGTTATAGTGTATGGGCGGGTTACCATAGCAACAAAGTTGTTATAACGTGATTTTTGAGAATCCCGATGTCGGATGGAAGAACTAACACAACGTTTGCGTACACCTACATGAAAGAGTGACTGCACGCAATATGGGCAATATTTTTTAATGTAACGTAGATATAAGGTGGCGCAAAAAATGCTGGTTTGGGGATAAGAAACACGTTAAAAGCTAGAGCTATTCATTTAATAACCTTGTTTGCTTCTTTGCGTGAAGTGTTATCTATCGCAATAAAAAATATGTATGGGTGTTGATGTTAAAATACAAATAGTGTGTTTACTTAAAAACAAATTAGTTTGAAATATTAAGTGATATAGCTTTAGTGTGCATGAAAAAAGTTTGTACTTTGCTTTAAAACCGTGTTAATTCAACGGACTAAATTGTGCTTCTTTAACAATAAACTAGAGTTTTCCTCTCTTACGTATTTAATGTGCTAAAAGTTTTACAAAAACAACTGAGTGATTACTTAAAAAACATTAGACCAGTATTAACAAATTTAGTCAATTGGCTAATATCATTCAAAAACGTGAATTGAGATAGGGATTACAGCGCTAATGGTTACTTATAGCATAAAAAAATATATATTGAGGACAGGTTTATCCAAGATGACAAATGTTAACGATGTGATGATTAAAAAACTTTCTAAGAAAAGGAAAAACTAATGCCTAGATTTAGAGTTTGGCGTTAGCCGTCAAAACCAGCGTTAGAGGCTCCTAACGCTGGTTTTGGGCTACTGCTGGTATTTAGAGTCAGTCAGAAAAGGGTCTAACGCTCACTTTGCAGCCGCGACTTTTCCATACCGCAGATCCCCCTACGCCATTTGCGTATCCTATCTTTTCAATGGGATCTTTCTAACGCTGGTATTTAGAGTCTTGGCTGAAGTGAGCGTTAGAAATCTAACGACAAGACTCCAGCCGCAGCAAAAAGCCAGGAGTTAAGAGCTTTCTGGGCTAACGCCGGTTCATAAAGCTCTTAACTACTGTGCTCTAAAGTACACTAACACCCATAAACTACCTATGTACCCCTAAACCGAGGTCCCCCCACATCGCCGCCACTCTATTAAATTTTTTTAACCCCTAATCTGCCGACCGCACACAGCCGCCAACTACGTTATCCCTATGTACCCCTAATCTGCTGCCCCTAACACCGCCAACCCCTATATTATATTTATTAACCCCTAATCTGCCGCCCCCAATGTCGCCTCCACCTACCTACAATTATTAACCCCTAATCTGCCGACCGGACCTCACCGCTATTCTAGTAAATGTATTAACCCCTAAAGCTAAGTCTAACCCTAACCCTAACACCCCCCTAAGTTAAATATAATTTAGATCTAACGAAATAAATTAACTCTTATTAAATAAATTATTCCTATTTAAAGCTAAATACTTACCTGTAAAATAAATCCTAATATAGCTACAATATAAATTATAATTATATTGTAGCTATTTTAGGATTAATATTTATTTTACAGGCAACTTTGTATTTATTTTAACCAGGTACAATAGCTATTAAATAGTTAATAACTATTTAATAGTTACCTAGTTAAAATAATTACAAAATTACCTGTAAAATAAATCCTAATCTAAGTTACAATTAAACCTAACACTACACTATCAATAAATTAATTAAATAAAATACCTACAATTATCTACAATTAAACCTAATACTACACTATCAATAAATTAATTAAATACAATATCTACAAATAAATACAATTAAATAAACTAACTAAAGTACCAAAAATAAAAAAAGAACTAAGTTACAAAAAATAAAAAAATATTTACAAACATTAGAAAAATATTACAACAATTTTAAGCTAATTACACCTACTCTAAGCCCCCTAATAAAATAACAAAGCCCCCAAAATAAAAAAAATGCCCTACCCTATTCTAAAATAAAAATAGAAAAGCTCTTTTACCTTACCAGCCCTTAAAAGGGCCTTTTGCGGGGCATGCCCCAAAGAATTCAGCTCTTTTGCCTGAAAAAAAAACCATACAATACCCCCCCCCAACATTACAACCCACCACCCACATACCCCTAATCTAACCCAAACCCCCTTAAATAAACCTAACACTAAGCCCCTGAAGATCCAAGCCCAAGCGGGGGCTGAAGACGTCCATCCTCCGGCTGAAGTCTTGATCCAAGCCCAAGCGGGGGCTGAAGACGTCCATCCTCCGACTGAAGTCTTGATCCAAGCGGCGGCTGAAGAAGTCCATCATCGGGCAGAAGTTTTCATCCTATCCGGGCAAAAGAGGAGATCCGGACCGGTAGACATCTTCATCCAAGCGACATCTTCTATCTTCTTCCATCCGACGACGAGCGGCTCCATCTTCAAGACCTCGGCCGCGGATCCATCCTCTTCTTCCGACGTCCTAACACAGAATGAAGGTTCCTTTAAGGGACGTCATCCAAGATGGCGTCCCTCGAATTCCGATTGGCTGATAGGATTCTATCAGCCAATCGGAATTAAGGTAGGAAAATTCTGATTGGCTGATGGAATCAGCCAATCAGATTCAAGTTCAATCTGATTGGCTGATCCAATCAGCCAATCAGATTGAGCTCGCATTATATTGGCTGTTCCGATCAGCCAATAGAATGTAAGCTCAATCTGATTGGCTGATCCAATCAGCCAATCGGATTGAACTTGAATCTGATTGGCTGATTCAATCAGCCAATCAGATTTTTTCTACCTTAATTCCGATTGGCTGATAGAATCCTATCAGCCAATCGGAATTCGAGGGACGCCATCTTGGATGACGTCCCTTAAAGGAACCTTCATTCTGTGTTAGGACGTCGGAAGAAGAGGATGGATCCGCGCCGGAGGTCTTGAAGATGGAGCCCCTCGTCATTGGATAGAAGAAGATAGAAGATGCCGCTTGGATGAAGATGTCTACCGGTCCAGATCTCCTCTTCTGCCCGGATAGGATGAAGACTTCTGCCCGAAGATGGACTTCTTCAGCCGCCGCTTGGATCAAGACTTCAGCTGGAGGATGGACGTCTTCAGCCCCCGCTTGGGCTTGGATCAAGACTTCAGACGGAGGATGGACGTCTTCAGCCCCCGCTTGGACTTGGATCAAGACATCGGAGCCTGGACTGATCGGTGATACCCGGCGTGGTGAAGATAAGGTAGGAAGATCTTCAGGGGCTTAGTGTTAGGTTTATTTAAGGGGGGTTAGGGTTAGATTAGGGGTATGTGGGTGGTGGGTTGTAATGTTGGGGGGGAGTATTGTATGTTTTTTTTTCCAGGCAAAAGAGCTGAATTATTTGGGGCATGCCCCGCAAAAGGCCCTTTTAAGGGCTGGTAAGGTAAAAGAGCTTTTCTATTTTTATTTTAGAATAGGGTAGGGCATTTTTTTATTTTGGGGGGCTTTGTTATTTTATTAGGGGGCTTAGAGTAGGTGTAATTAGCTTAAAATTGTTGTAATATTTTTCTAATGTTTGTAAATATTTTTTTATTTTTTGTAACTTAGTTCTTTTTTATTTTTTGTACTTTAGTTAGTTTATTTAATTGTATTTATTTGTAGGTATTGTATTTAATTAATTTATTGATAGTGTAGTGTTAGGTTTAATTGTAGATAATTGTAGGTATTTTATTTAATTAATTTATTGATAGTGTAGTGTTAGGTTTAATTGTAACTTAGGTTAGGATTTATTTTACAGGTAATTTTGTAATTATTTTAACTAGGTAACTATTAAATAGTTATTAACTATTTAATAGCTATTGTACCTGGTTAAAATAAATACAAAGTTGCCTGTAAAATAAATATTAATCCTAAAATAGCTACAATATAATTATAATTTATATTGTAGCTATATTAGGATTTATTTTACAGGTAAGTATTTAGCTTTAAATAGGAATAATTTATTTAATAAGAGTTAATTTATTTAGTTAGATTTAAATTATATTTAACTTAGGGGGGTGTTAGGGTTAGGGTTAGACTTAGCTTTAGGGGTTAATACATTTATTAGAGTAGCGGCGAAGTCTGGTCGGCAGATTAGGGGTTAATAATTGTAGGTAGGTGGAGGCGACGTTGGGGGCAGCAGATTAGGGGTTAATAAATATAATATAGGGGTCGGCGGTGTTAGGGGCAGCAGATTAGGGGTTCATAGGGATAACGTAGGTGGCGGCGGTGTACGGAACGGCAGATTAGGGGTTAAAAAAATATGCAGGGGTCAGCGATAGCGGGGGCGGCAGATTAGGGGTTAATAAGTGTAAGGTTAGGGGTGTTTAGACTCGGGGTACATGTTAGGGTGTTAGGTGCAGACTTAGGAAGTGTTTCCCCATAGGAAACAATGGGGCTGCGTTAGGAGCTGAACGCTGCTTTTTTGCAGGTGTTAGGCTTTTTTTCAGCTCAAACTGCCCCATTGTTTCCTATGGGGGAATCGTGCACGAGCACGTTTTTGAAGCTGGCCGCGTCCGTAAGCACCGCTGGTATTGAGAGTTGCAGTGGCAGTAAATTATGCTCTATGCTCCCTTTTTGGAGCCTAACGCAGCCCTTCTGTGAACTCTAAATACCAGCGGTATTTAAAAGGTGCGGGGAAAAAAAAGCCAGCGTTAGCTACGCGGGTCGTTACCGACAAAACTCTAAATCTAGCAGTAAGAATGCAAAAATATATATATACAGTTTAATATGATAACAATATAATAAACAATTTATAACAGAGCTCTGTTTGTAAATTCAAATACTTAATAGGTACAAATCCATAATCAATCATAAAAGATAAATTAACCTTTAAAAATGCATATGCAATAAAGTAAAATTATATAATATTAGTAATATCACTCTGAAAAAATTGAAGAATAAAAAGTATATAAAAAAGGTAAAAAATATCACTGCTGATATGCTGAAAAAAGACGACTCCTTAAAGGGGCATGCCACCCTCATTTTTTCTTTTCTGATTTAGAAAGAGAATGCAATTTTAAACATCTTTCAAATTTACTTATATTATCTAATTTGTTTTATTCTCTTGATATTCTTTGATAAAAAGCATATCTAGATATGCTCACTAGCTGCTGATTGGTTGCTGCACATAGAAGCCTCGTGTGATTGTCTCACCATGTGCATTGCTTTTTCTTCAACTAAGGATATTTTAAAAATGAAGCAAAATAAATAATGGAAGTAAATTGTAATGTTGTTTAAATTTCTATTCTCTATCTGAATCATGAAAGAAAGATTTTGGGTTTAGTGGCCCTTTAAGTACTGTGATTGTTCATAGAACTTTGTATGTATCCCTTGTGGTAAGAATAGTCATTAGCAATATAAACAAGAATATTTTATTCTTTGTGAGTTCCGTTTGGTTTAAATTCTCTTTAAGTTTATAATTGGTAATAGTTGATCGTGTATATGCTCTTTTCTTTGGCTGTGAGGTATAACACTGATCGTTACTCTAAAGGGTTAGTAAAATTCAGGTAGCTGATAACTTATTGGTCTTTATAATTTCAGCGTTTTTGCAACAATACGGTGCAATATAACCAATGCTGGCAACAATGTTGTCTCTTGTATAAAACAGTCGGTTACTCTATTTGCTATTATAGATTTACGCTGTAGGTCAATAATCGTAAGTCTATATTGCACAATACCTTGACTTCTTATGTTTGTATGCAGGTCACATTTCCTTCATAGGTAGAGTTTAACGGACCTTTTGCTTTTCAAAAAACGTGTCCTAAAGGTGGCAAATCCACTCCCAGCCTGTCCTCTGTGTCTTACTGGTCTCCGTGCAAATTCCTGTTTCTCATGGACATATACCAATATGAGCGCTCAATGGTAATTTCTTGCTTGTAATGTTAGGGTACTTGTCACCGCTCGTTAAGGCACTTTTCCCCTCTCAGTTGAGTGATTTAGAATTTTCTTGTAGCTTTACTTAGATTAAACATCTAAGATTTAACCTGGATCAAATTTTGTAGTTCTCCTCTACGCGTTTCAGCTGTGAAGCCTTTATCAAGATGCCATTTTTGACCCGGATGTATTCTTTTATAGCTTCCTTTAGTTCCTCCTTCTCTGTTGTTTTTCCAGAGTTAACCCTTTACGGTATCATATCTAATTAAGAGATCTCGTTATACAACTTAAGGGATAGATGTTAGCTTTTTTACTCACAATGTTCAATATTTTTGTTGCACCATATCGCAGAAATTCAGAGAGAATATATCCTAATATGTCTTATTTATAGATTGCATTTACTAAGAGAGATGATTCCTTACAAAAAATTTTTTTTGGAACACACTTATCATATAATTATAATTCATCTTTCATTTCTTTAGATTCGTTGATATAAAATAACATTAAATTAGTAAACAAACATATTAATTTTATAAATTCATAAACAAACATATTCATTTTATGAAATCTTTTGTGATTCGGATAATAACGTTATATTACAAATATTACAAATTTTATATCTCTAATATTTTCTTCACTCAGAGTGAGTGAAAAAAATATTAGACATATACAATTTGTAATTTTGATAATAGAAGTAAACTAGAAAGTTGTTTAAAATTGCATGTTCTATGTGAAACATGAAAGAAAAAGTTAAAGTTCTGTGTCCCTTTAAACAAAGAAAAATAAACCCCCTCTATTAATAAAAGCCCACTTTAACATATGTGCAAAAGAAAAATAAAGAAAAATTAAACGAGACAACTTTGTCAGCTTTGAAATAGCAAGGCATAACCTCTACACAAAGACAATAGAATCTTTATATACTCCATATGCTGGGCTCAGGTGTAGGTGTTGAATCACAAACACACCTCTAGAATGCCCCAGAATGCCTACAGCCAGCATCTGGGGACACTTTTTGGTCTATCCAATGAGACTACTTTACTATTACAAAGCTGAAAATATTTTACATTCACAAACATTTACCTGAACTGCTTTTCAATCATGTTTCCTAAATGGTGAGGTTTTCTGTCAGGTTTACAAAGTGTTCCTTATTTCAGTCTCAACATCCAAGAGGTAAATGGCTCCAGCAGGGATGCCGGTCAAGGTGCAAGTAATAGTTCGGCTCAGGACTTGGGTGCTTTGAGAATAATGATCATTCTGGCCACAGGGGTGTAGGATGTATTGCTGTCATAAAGGTAGTTGTCGTTGAGGGCTCTATTTATAGTGTGTTATCAGGGAGTGGTGCTGCAAGAGAATTTTTTTCAAGAGAAGTTCAGGAAGTTTTAAAAGTTTTTTTCCAATAATATTAGGTGCTTGGTTATTCTGCTGTGATGTTCCTGATCTCTGAATCCCTTTTGGTGTTACCTTGGACTGTTGTCTGGATAAAAATTCAAAACTGAACCATTGCTGTTCTATCTGTGCTATGCTGATTTTTTGGCTAAAATTTTGTGGAACTGTTTACTTGACTATTCTCCTGGTTCCTCCTTATGTGCCACTGTGTGGTTACCTGGCATATTTTGTGTTTCCTGAGCTCAGTTCTGTTCTCGACTATTCTTCTGGTGTATACTACTGCCTGGCTACTGAAAGATCTGCTGGTTCATAACTTCAGCCTGTTCTTGACTTTCCCTCCTAAACCATCTTCTCCCTACTTAAATCCTGTAATTAAAGGGACAGTCAACATCAGAATTTTTGTTATTTAAAAAGATAGATAATCCCTTTATAACCCATTCCCCAGTTTTACATAACCAACACAATTATAATAATACATATTTTTCCTCTGTAATTGCGTTGTATCTAAGCCTGTGCAAACTGATTTGAATTTTAGCCAATCAGTGCTCAATCCTAGCTAACTTCACATACATGAGCTCAACGTTATCTATATGAAACACATAAACTAACACCCTCTAGTGGTGAAAAACTGCCAAAATGCATCCAGATTAAGGGGCATATTTAACAATGTGTGAGCGGACATGATACGAAGTAGAGTATCATGTCCAGGGCCGGATTTACATCTCAGGTGCCTGTAGGCACAAAAACCTGAAGCGCCCCCCCCCACCCCCCCACCCCCCCTAGAAAAAAGTGGAAAAAATGAGGACTTTTTTTTATTATTATTTAGGACAACTAAAAATAAATATTAGATGTAAAATTACATTTTCCCTTTTATGGAGATACACAAATACACACACCAATTGCAATATTTGTTGTAATGGAAGCTACACCAAAAATCAATATTCACTTGACTCAAATGGCCATACAATTTCTATTATGTATAACAAAAACAAATCATGTTAAACTTTTAATGCAAAATATTCTAAAGAAAACCCTATTTAAAGGGACATCAAATGTGACAGTTTGCTGGGCATTTTATTATTGCACTAGTGCTTGCAGAGAAGTGTGTTAGCCTCTTGCAAAAGAGTTAAACACATAGTCAATGTCAGTTCTGAGACAGCAATACACATCTGTGCAGACCCAGATGGGCTCATAGGACATGTTTATTGACAAGCCATTAGTGTATTGCTTTTCTGGAGATGACTTTGACTATGTGCTTAACATTTTGTTGGAGTCAAACACAGTTTTGTGTAAACAATAGCAATATTAAAACTAGCAGCATGCAAGCTCATCACCATCAACAACCTGTGCAGCCAGTGGAAGAAAATATAAAATGTAGGGAAAAAAATCTTGTAAACTCTGATATTTTTGGTACAAACACACACAGATGTTACATTTATTTTGTTCTGAAATATAAATATCATATGATGTTGCTCTCAAAGGAAAACATGGAATGTTGTAGATTATATGTAATCCAGGGGTCAACAAATGTGTTTAAAATTAGAATTTAGAAATTCAATGGGAGGGGTTTAGTTTTAATCTTTGCCCCTCTCTCCTTCATGGCTCCCTCAACTGCTGTAACATATTCCCAATGAAACACTCGACTTTGTAGGCACCTGGCAGCACAATTCTTACTAAAATAAATGCCCTCATAAAAAAAAAAAAAAAAAAAAAAAAATTTTTTTTTTTTTTTTTTTTTTTTTTTTTATTATTGACAGGCAGGCGCCCCTATCATGTCCACTGCACATCGCTGCACATCGATAAATGCCAACAGCATACGCTGTCAGCATTTATCATTGCACCAGCAGTTCTTGTGAACTGCTAGTGCAATGCCGCCCCCTGCAGGGGGTGTCAATCAATCTGGTCATATTTGATCGGGTTGATTTCTGTCCGCCACCTCAGAGCAGGCGGACAAGTTATGGAGCAGCGGTCATACAAAGCTTTATAAATATGCCCCTAGAAGCGGCCTTCAAGGTCTAAGAAATTAGCATATGAACCTGCTAGGTTTAGCTTTCAACTAAGAATACCAAAAGAACAAAGAAAAAAAAGTTAATTTGAAAGTTGTTTAAAATTGCATGCCCTATGTGAATCATGAAAGTTTTTTTTGGACTTGACTGTCCCTTTAATGAAAGTAACCATGTTAAAGTAACCATGTTAAATGCAATAATGCCTACTAATAATAAGCTGAAAACAATAGGTGAAATGATGCTCAGTGAATTTTGAACATGACTGAAACCTTTACAGTGAAGCCTCTTTGCAATTTTACAATGACTCTAGCCCATGATCTCTATGATGAAAGAACAAATTGCCTAACAGAGTTATTGGGATGAGTGTCTCTATGCTTTTTGCAAACAAAAGATAATCTGAAAGTAAAAATGTGTACATGAAGATATCTAGAAAAGGGAATGTACCTTACAAATTGCTACATTAATAAAGATCATACATTTAGTTTTGTCACATACATTTAATTAGTGCAATGTGCAATTATCACAAGTAAAGGTAACAACAATGTTATCGGGAGATGATTAATTTACTCCAAAAACATTAGGTACTTAGGTTGGATATGTGAATATCTGAATTATCTTTAGCTATATAGTGTATTGTAAAGTCATTTTATGCTGCCTCCAGTATTGAGACCAAAGATGGCTTCCATCAACAAACACTCCAAGGTAACCACTTGTGACAATAAAACCAACTTGTAAAACTATCATCTCATGGAACAAATATCTTTAAAATAAAAAATCTTGTCAACTTTGAAATAGTAAGGCACAACCACATTACTTCACAGGGGCAATACAGTCTTTATGGATTTCACATGATGGCCCTAAGTTCAGGTAAAGAAACATAACAAAACTGTCTTTCAATTATTTTAATATTACAATATTTTCCCAGAACCAGAACCTCACGTGGTCAATGTAAAGCTCGATAACTAAATGTAAGCAGTTGGGTATGTTCTATATTATATGACTGTTATTGAAATGTGTATTTTTGTATGCGTTGTTCTTCGCCCCCTTGGGTGAAATCCTCCTTTAAAGATGTTTTACAGGTGGAATATTTATCTCTGACAATTGTAATGTTTGCTCTTTTTTCTTTAGTTGTATTTCTTTTTTTATTTTAAGTTTCAAGATTTCAGTGTTTCTTTGTGCCTTTCAGTGTATAGAAGCCATAGAGAACATATTGCTGACTGTGAGTATGTCTCTTAGAGTTGTTTGACAAAGCACAGACAAACAAATGGCACAAAAGTGTAGTAAGGGGGAGAATGGCTGACTGAACATTTTGCATTCACTGTAGTCACAGCTCACATGCTCGTTTATAAAAATACATTAATAAATAAAAAAACAACATTTTCAAAAAGTCCTGTCGAGAACTTAAGTTTTTAAATATAGGTAGCGTATATCATCAATCAAACCGTGTATTGAAACAACTGTGTACAAAATAAGGGCCAGATTACGAGTGGAGTGCTAACAGTTAGAAGTTGAAAGTAAACGCGATGGCTTGAGCATAATTGAAGTTCACATTCCTAGGGATAGTGCGTACTCAGAGCTCTAGTTAACTGTTTTGTGAAACAAAAAAGTGTCACAAAACACATCAATGGGCCGATTTATCAAGCTCCGTGTGGAGCTTGATGCCCCTGTTTCCGCGAGAGCCTTCAGGCTCGCCGGAAACAGAAGTTATGAAGCAGTGGTCTAAAGTCCGCTGCTCCATAACTTGTCCGCCTTCTCTGAGGCCGCAGACAGAAATCAACCCTATCGAATACGATCGGGTTAAATGATACCCTTGCTAGCGGCCGATTGCCCTCAAATCTACAGGGGTGGCATTGCACCAGCAGTTCACAAAAACTGCTTGTGCAATGATAAATGCTAACGTATGCTGTCTGGATTTATCGATGTGCAGCAGATATGATACGCTACATCGTATCATGTCCGCTCGCACTATGATAAATTTACCAACAAAAATACATTACAAAGTATAGTTGCACTCACAATAAAACTATATGATAAAAATTATTATAATAACTATTGCACAGAAAAAATATAAAGGCTTCAAAGATATGAGGTCTCAGGTGTTAGAAAAACAAAGGGCTTTAACATTGAGATACATACATATACATCTCTCTCTCTCTCTCTCTCTCTCTCTCGCTATATATATATATAAATATATATATATACAGTATTTGTGCATATGTGTATTTACAGACTTATATACACATTTAAACACATAAATACATTTGTACACGCATATAGACATATATAGAAGTGCATTGGAGCCCTTTGAAGTTAAGTAGATGAAAACACGTAAAAGCATATGCATGCAATATATATATATATGAATAAATAGAACATATTCTTAATATTTTCATGTCGGGTTAGTGCACTTGAGAATATGAGATTTGGTTTGCATGTGAGTAGGGTGTTTTTTCCACTTTTTTTGCTCCATTGACTTCTATGGGGGAATATATTATTGTGCAAGTGATATTCTAAGTTCGGCTTTTTGCATGCATCCGGTTAGCACGCGAGCGGAAACTGTTTACTTTCAACTTGTAATATGAGGGCTGCAAGATGTGCACAAAGAGCTTACTTCTAGAGGAGTTATCGTGCGAGCAGTTAAATACCGCTCCACTTGTAGTCTGGCCCAAAATGTTTTAAGAGCAGTTTGTTTTGAAAATCCAGTTCAGTCCCAGGATTTACTACTTAAATTTACTACTTCAAAACATTTTGCTTATATTTAACAGGTCATAGCTGCTGTTGCTGATCAGATATAACATAGAAATTAACTATGCTCTGACTTAACCTTTTCCCGCCGTTATGCCGTTGTATTCCGTCACAACGGCGCTGGGCTTTAAAGCCGTTATGATGGAATACAACATCATAGCTAATGGCTGTCCTGAAGCCTACTGTGCTTGCAGGATTTGATCGCGATCTGGAGGGCGTACCTAGCGTCATAGGGACCCCCCAGACCCGATCCCATAATTGAAATTTTGCAATCGTTTGCACGATCACGTGATCTCAATTTGTCTACATCGGAACGTTGTTCCGATGTAGACTTTATAACCCGGTCACAAAAGGGTTAAAGGTGTATAAAACAGTGCTCTTTAGTAGGGATGGGCGAATGTGTAAATTTTAGAATTTCGAATGTAGAACGAATGCTATTACCAAAATTCTAATTCTAAATCCGAATGTCGATAAGAACGAATATTCTTAAAAATTCGAAAATCAAATGTTATTTACAGTTTTCGAATGTCACTTTCGAATTCGAATGTTTATAATTATATTGAATGTCCACATTCGAAATTTCGAATTTAACATTCTATTTAACAAATACTATTCAGAAGTTCAATAGTTCATGTGGTAGGGCGGGAATCTAGTAAATTGATACATAAATAGATACAAATATATCATTTTGAATGTTTCTATATAGAATATTGCATAATTTGAATATTACATTTAAAGAAAGCATTAGAAATACTATTACAAACATAAATTCGAATTTTTCGAATTCGAATATAAATTCAAATTTTTCGAATTCGAACATTGCATAATTCGAATATTACATTTAAAGAAAAAGCATTAGAAATACTATTACAATCTAAATTCGAATTTTTCGAATAGAATATTTTCGAATGTAATCGTAAAATTAGAAACCGAACATTCGAAAATCAAATGTTAGAATGTTATGTAAACATTCAAAATTCGATTCGAACGAATGAATGTGTTAAAATTCGTGCCGTTTTTCGAATGTTGCGAAACATTCGCCCATCCCTACTCTTTAGTAAAAAATGTAAATCAAAGGAAACATAAAAGAAAACAGAGTGTGTTAAAAAGATTGGCAGACAACACGTTTTTTTAATGAAAAATTAGCACAAATTCTGTCCCTGTCTACAGCTACATAAGGGAGCAGACATGCTGAGAACTTAGGTTGCATTATGCCTCTTCTGTTTTTTTAATATCAAGTTCTCCTGTAGAGACCCCATTCCCCTAAAGAGAGAGTCTACTCGAGCCCAGCTTTGCACAACCAACATTGTTATATTAATATACTTTTTAACCTTGAAAGCTCTAAATCTCTGCCTGTTTTAAAGCCCTTGCAGGCCACTTTTTATCTCAGTGCATTTTATTAGTTTTTCAAAGCACAGCACTAGTTCTTATGTGCCATATAGATAACATTGTGCTCATTCCTGTGGTGTTGTGTAAGAACCACTAACCACTAATTTGTTAAAATGCAAGTTGTGATAAGGGTGCAGTCTGCAGAGGCTTAGATATAAGGTAATCACAGAGGTAAAAAGTATGTTAATCTAACAGTGGGCTTTATTCCGTTGAGTCATTAAAAATGGAGCCATAAGCTACCAAAGTGGCCGACAGCTTAAAGTAGTTTACGGCTACATTTTACTACCAGGTTTCCATTGAAATGTATTTGCGCATTGCGTGCAGTCGCTCTTTTCGTGTAGGTGTAAGTTAACGTTGTGTTAACAACTCCATCCGACGTCGGATTTCTTGAAAATCAATTTGTTGCTATGGTAACCTGACCTTACAATATAAAATTGATGTTTAACGTCTGCGCTCTGTAACTGTGATCACCTCTAAAGAGAAACAAAAAACAAAGATAAACTTATTTATAACACATATTTTTTTAAATATAAGCAAATACTATTTTTTATTATAATTATATCTTCCATTTTATTAATATATGTAATATGTATTGCTGCCCTAGACATAGGTATAATTTGATTTCTGTAGATATGTGCTTGCATATATTTTTATTTTTAAACACATACTGATATTTCCATAAGAACATAAGTGCAGCTATTCCTATACATGGGACAACAATAAATATTATATATTACATTTTTTTTTTACATTGAAACACTCACATTATTTGCAAGTTTTAAAATTTCAATGAGAACCAGATCTCAAAAAGCTAAACTTTCCTCTTTTACACCTAGTTAAGCTAGGTGTAATTTTTTTCAATGTATCGACAGCCTCCGAAAGTGTATTAACAGTTTGCGCTTTCATTGGAAACCTGGTGTAAATTAGTGCTTAACGGCTTCTAATACTTTCTATAGAACACAAAAATGTTTTGAGGTATAGCATGCCATTGGAAGCAGTCGCTAAACAAAATTGCTTTCGACAGCATATTTATTGGTTTGCAAGCTCACGCAAACCTAATTACGGCTCAATGGAAAAGAGCCCAATTTTGGTTATTTCAAACTGGGGAAGGGGCAATAAAGGTCTTATCTATCTTTTTAAATAATATAAATTTTCAAGTAGTATACTGTATACCTTTAAAAAAAAAACAGAAAACGATGAAACAGCAAGGACAGGTGACAAACTGTGGAATACTTTAAAACCATACATTTTCTATGATACACATAAAAAGCACTTTTTAAATTTGTACCAAAATATATTTTTTTGCAAGAAAAGCTTAATATTAAGTTGTATAGTTTAAACTCACAGGAAGTTGCCCACTGCTGCATAAGATAGAAGCTAAGTGGTTGATAAGGAAAACTTATATTGGTGGACAGTGACATACCCCATATCCTAAAAACAATTTTTTTTTTTCAGGACATATTTTTTATAAAAATGAAATCTAGAATACATGTGAAAATGTTATATTTTATATACACCAAAGGAAAGGTGACTCCACTCCACTGGAAACAGCACAATTTGCAGTTGTGTATTACATATTTTTCATATAACATTTTGGGTTAGATTTCAAGTGGAGCTCAAAAATATTAGTTCTGTTTTGAGCTAACTCTGCTCAGGTTAAAGCAATAGCACTTTTATTTTTGTGTTTGTATTACTAGTTGAAAAGTCTAGGGCGCGCTCATATCTGGATTTCAGACAGCTCAGATGTGCTAAATCCCTCACATAATAGGGGGGCATGCTGAAATACTTATATTGGCTATCACTATGATTTTCTATTGAAATATAAGTTAAGGAAACTGCACATATACTGTATATACACATATGTATGTACACATACCTAGACATACACACATAGAAATACACAGACATACATATAAAACTTTAAGCCCTTCCCTGTCCTACACCTTATTCCTTGAAAGGCAGATGAAACGCAATTGTTTTCTTTCATGATTCAGGTAGAGCATACAAAACAAAAAAAATCCAATTTACTTCTATCTAACTTACTTCATTCTCTTGGTATCCTTTGGTGAAGAAACTGTAATGCATTACTGGGATCTGTAATTATACAGCAAGAGGCTCAGGTTAGGTTCTCGTATAGCTCTCAGCACTTCACACAGCCTTTGCTCGATTTTTGTAAAGTGGTCTTCAAGAAGTCGCAAAATTTCAGACTCCCTTCTGTCAAGGGATTCCATGGTCTGTTTCCAATAGCTCGCTATCAGGCGAATAATTGTTAGCTCCTAAGTACTATTAGCAATACATAGATGTTAAAAGGTGATATATCTGTACAAGAGAAAACAGTCCAAGTGTGACTGTCAACCCTGGATTAGCGGGGAGGGGTAGTGCCAAGGACTCTAGTTAGACCACCACTGGAGTCCTCAGTGGTCTGGATCTGGATCCAACAGTCATTAATACATCAATCCTAACATAAATCTGCTCAATATTGTATAGGCGAAATATATATCAAATGTATCCAGGGATGGTATAATAAACTAGCGATAAAATGCGGGTTAGCCTAGCTGTTTCATGTCAGGAGTTCCAAATATTATTGTCTTGAACACTGCCCAGACACGCCTCAATCCTCAAAGTTTTTTTTTAAATTACATGCTTGGGTTTCAAGTCCCTTTAAAAAACTATTAGAGCATTTATTTAAATAATAAAACTTTATATTACATTTAATATGTATAAATATGAATGAAATACTTTAATTGAATAAATATTATACATGTGCTCTGTTATGCATATATTCAAATGTTAACACTTTACTTCAGGTTTCTAACAGCACTAAATTTGGCAGCAGTACTTTGTATTGTAAGAGAGTGCAACACTTAACAATTGTACAATGAGCAATAATAGTGCAACTTGCAATATCTTTTCTAAGTATAGGGCTCGCTAAAAAAATGTCAGCCATGATAAGATTCTCTGGTAAACCTGTTTCACCCATCACTTGTAACACCAGATTGCTATTCTCAATGCTGGGTCAAGCTAAGGATAATACACCCTGCGCTATTAGTTCCATTCTACTTGTAATCTAGCTCTTTATGGGGAATTGAATATACCCCATGTCATTCCACATTGCTTGCTTTAACCGATGCATAATTTGTTGTTAATACCTTCTAAAATCTGCAGATGAGACATTTTTGATGCCAACGCAACCACAATAAGACATATTTGCTTTTTATTGAAAGTACTTTCTACATTATTCGTTTTTCAAGAATTGACACTGTTCTTAACAGGTGCTATTCCTTTCTGTTCTGATCACAAAACAAATTCTAAATAATTGTTCATGCATTTCCAAGACAATTTTTCACTTATCAAATTCCACAGCTAAAAGAAATTGATAACCCCCCCCCCACACCCACCCCCCACATACAACACTTTTCCATTTATTGAAAGTACCATAAAACTTTTTGAGCCTGAGCAAAACACACTTGCATTACCCCTGCCAAAATGATGTCATTATCATTAATAAAAATGTGAAAAATTATTAACACACCAAACACATGCCTACTATACTGATGCTGCCCCTGTTTAAACCTCTTAGAGTTATATCTCTATGATTATAGTTTTGGATGGTTAGGATGAGTGCTTCTTACATCCTATTGGCTGATTTGATCAACGTCAAATCAGCCAATAGGATGTAAGCAGCTCTTATCTAATTGGCTGATTTGAATTTTTCAGCCAATAGAAATGCAAGGGTATCCCTATATAAAAGGCGTGCCTTGCATTCAATCTTCAGTGTGGGGTGGAAGATCACATGAAGAGGACCTCTGGGTTGGATGGATGTCTCTGATGTCCGCTCCGGCTACACGCCGCCAGAATGATGATTGAAGATGGTCCCGCGATGGATGAAGATGGAGCAGTCTGGATGAACTTCTTTTGCCCCTGGGATGAAGATGTTTCGCCAGACTTTAGCAATGGTGAGTACCGATTTCGGGGTTAGTGTTAGTTTTTTTGTTTTTTTGGGGGGTGATTTTTTTTTTTTTAGATTAGGGCTTTTTTTTCATGGGCTAAAATAGAGCTTGAAAGGCATTGAGGGGTGGGGGTTGTAATGTTAAGGGGCACAATGTTTATTTTCTTTGCAAAACAGCTGTTACCTTTAGGGCAATGCCCTACAAAAAAATATTGTTTTTAACGGGAGTATTAGAATAGGAATATTTTTTTTTTATTTTGGATAATTTAGTTTGTTATTATTTGTAATGTTAGCTTTTTTATTTTTTGTAATTTTTTATTTTTTGTAAGGGTAGGTATTTTTTTTCGCGCAATGTTATTTTTTTTAGTCATTTAGGTTTTTTTATTTTTTGTAATTTTTTATTAATTTTTAATGTAGTTAGTATGTTTTTAATTTAATTTCAGTGTATTTTAATTGCAGTTAAGTTAGGGGGTGTTAGATTAGGGGGCTTAGTTTTTAGTTTAATACTTTGCATTGTGGGGGATGGCGGTTTTGGGATTAATAGTTTAATTATATACTTTGCGTTTTGGGAGGTTGGCTGCTAAGGTGTTAATAGTTTAATTATGGGTTTACGTTGTTGGACGTTGGCGGTTTAGGTGTTAAAAGTTTAATTAGGTGTTTGCGTTGTGGGGGGTTGGTGGTTTAGGTGTTAATAGTTTAGTTGTTTTCGCTGCGGGGGATGGCGGTTTAGGGGTTAATATATTTTATCAGACATTGCGATGTGGGGGGATTGCGGTTTAGGGGTTGATATTGCATGTTTTAGGTGTTTGTTAAGGCTTACAGGGAATTGCGGTGCTTTTTTACTGAGCGCAAGGCTTGCTACGCCTGCCTTTGTGTGATGAGATAAAAATGGAGTAAAATATCTTCATTCTGCGCGTAAGTCCTTGCACTGCATATGTGATACCGACTGGCGACGCCAGTTCTATGTTAGTTTATGGGAGTAAAAACTGCGGCTAACGTGTAAAATATAGGAGCGTAACTTGTCTGCTGCGCTGTATATGTGATTGCTTGATTAGACTAAAAATAGACAACACTGGGTTTTGTATATGTCGCCAAATATGTGATCACACCCACTGATGTTTGTAGATCCTTATCGTTATGTACTGAAAACAAAGCAAAAGATTGTGAACACCCCTAAATGAGTGATCCTATGTGCATATTAAATGTAGACTAACTATCAATGTTTAGGGTTTTCACCAACCTACACAAAAGAAAAACATAAAGGTCAAATACAAATTAAAACACTGTACCCATGTTATTAATTAATAATTATTGGATCCCGTACTTGCAAGGATTATTTTTTATTATCCTTTTTTAATGGAAGGCAAACATAGAAACTGCCCAGATTGTTAGTCAATTCTGCGTAATGTAAACTTAGTATCTTAAAAAAACAAGAGCTTCTTATTGTTCCCTCTCTCATGCACAACCTACACTACATCCCTGTCTTGCTGTGGTGGACTCGAAATTCAAAATTTTAATCCAGATACACTGGCATCATACAGGAATGATTAAAAAAGAGGTCAACACAGATGTGGTCTAAGGTATTTCGGCCATCCTGATTGCAATCATAGATTAGAGTGTCCTATGCAATTTCTCCTTTTACTCTTCCTTGTTTGTAATATGTATCCAAAGGTTATTATTATATTATATGATTATAGCAAGTTGATTTGTTGCTTTTGCACTGAAGCAGAGTACTGGCAGGCAGCAGACCAAAGACCATTGAGTGGTTATTAACAGTTGTTTAAACCATAGTGATATATCACAAGTTACCTAATTAGTTGATGAATTTATACACTAATTATAACATTTAATTTGCCTACTTTGCACATTTTGCATGATTGTGTGTTTAGATGGAGTCATAGGTTTCAGGTATTGTATTTTTTGTCATAGGTAGATCCAAGTTCATATAATTAAAAAAATATATATCATTTCATTACAGAAAAAAAGATTGTTTGAGATGAATGGGCCTATTCATTTAAAGAGTAATTTGTAAATTGGCATGCAACCTGAATTGAATCTACTATTTAATAAAAAGGGGGAATGTTTGTAAAACAAAAAAAACCGCAGATGTTTCATAAAGCAGATAAAATTTGTTTTTGTCAATTGTTTTAAACGTCTCTCAGTACAACAATCTGTTATTATTTCTCATCTTTCAGTACTACAGAAGGTAAAATAAATGTAAGAAATCTTAAGTAACCTTTAACTTCATTCTTTATTTGCTCTCCTTACAATTTTTTATGAGACCCAGGTCAAATTTGTTTGTATCTACAGACACAAACTTTCAATGCTTCTCATGGGAAATCACACTACCAGACCTCTCTGCATTATCAGGGCAAGATGAGTAGACCTGTCTTTTTTAACAGTATCCTAATACATTTTGGAAGTTTTATCAATCATATTCCCACTTATACTGTACTTTCCTTCATTCAACTTTCCACACTATTATCAGAAATGTAATTTCATTAAATCAGTACTCAACTTTTGTTCTTTGGACATCAATGATTTTATTTTTTTAAATTCATGCCTATCCTTGTATTTATTTTTATGCCCTCATAGAACCTTAAGAATATTATAAATTTAATTATTTCAAAATGTAATGCTGTAAACTGTGTGTTTTGAATCATATAATAATAATTTATGCCCCATGGTTAAAGGGACAGTCTAGTCAAAAATAAACCCTTGAAATTCAGATAGGGCATTTCATTTTAAACAACTTTCCATTTTACTTTTATCATCAATTTTGTTTTGTTCTCTTGGTATTCTTAGTTAAAAGCTAGACCTAGGAGTTTCATATGCTAATTTATTAGCCCTTGAAGGCCGCCTCTTACCTTATTGATTTTTTCACAACTAGAAGGCAATAGTTCATGTGTGCTATTTAGATAACATTGTGCCTGTGCACTTGGAGTAACCTAGGAGTCAGCACTGATTGGCTAAAATGCAAGTCTTTCAAAAGAACTGAAATAAGGGGGCAGTCTGCAGAGGCTTAGATACAAGATAATCACAGTGGTAAAAAAAGTTTTAATATAACTGTGTTGGTTATACAAAACTGGGGAATTGGTAATAAAGGGATAATCTATCTTTTTAAACAACAAAAAATTCTGGTGTAGACTGTCCCTTTAATGTGGGCATTTGTCCTATTTGTATGTGACACCCTTAGCATAGGACTTTGACACTGTGATTTTACAAAACACAGCACCAATTCCCATACATACCATAGTATGTTAACAGCATCATCACCTGCTACCCTTCCAACTAGACCTCAATTCTGGGCCTGACGCTCTACTGGAAGCCTCTGCTTTGTTTGAGATATATATACTGTATATATATATATATATATATATATATATATATATATATATATATATATATATATATATATATATATCACATCATTTCACAGCATTTACAAATGATTTATAGCAAGTCTTTTTAAACACTCCAGGCCTCCCAGCTGGCTAACAATCTACTAGCCCTAAATCAGAATTTATTTTACACTGTAGGGACCAGAGCTAACACCCTATCCCTAGGATGAAACATTCTGACCCTCACATTATAGTTTTAACTGGATTTTTGCAGTTCCTGGGATTTTCCTATATGTTCTCTGACAATGGGCATGACAGCCTTTGGGATATATGTTCATAAACACCTCAATAGGGTGTTATCTTTTCTCCCATATCTCTGGAAGTTTGCCCATTTAACAGTTCAGAGGAACCTCTCTAATAGAAAACATTAAGGGCCAGATTACGAGCGGAGCGCTAACAGTTACCTGCAAGTGAAACAGGGTTTATTGCGGGTGTTTCACGTGTTTGGTATTTCACTTGTTTTACAAGTTGGAAGTAAACGAGATTGCTTGAGCACAATTGAAGATAACGCTCGTCAGGATAGTGTGTCCTCAGAGCTCTGGTTAACTGTTTCGCGAAACAAAAAAGTGTCACAAAACTCATCAAAAATACAAAAAAGTACAGTTACAGTCTTAGGTCAGGCAAAAGACTTTAACATTGTGAACATAGTGAATTTGCGGAAAAAAATAAAATCTTTACTTCCACAACTACAAGCGAAAGCTTTAAAATAAAAAAGGTTTGACTGTACTTCCCAGTTTGTAATATATTTAATTACTTGCAAATGCTGCCTCAAACAGTACATGGGTATTACTACACGACTCTTAAAACATAGAATACGTGAACATCTCCTATCATTAGGAGAAAAAGAACCAAAAACACCAGTAGCTAAACATTTTCGTCTACATGGTATAGGCACACAACATTTCTTATTCAAGGGAATAGAAAAAATAGACAAAGATGTAAGAGGTGGTGACAGACTGGCTCGCCTACTAAAAAGAGAAGTCTTCTGGATAGTAAAATTGCACACCAGGTACCCTGAAGGGATGAATAGACACCTAGATGTGGATCTTTATTTCTAGATCCATTCAGAAACCTCCCCCATATAAGTACCCACACAAACACTCTCCTGGCTCAAATAGGTTAAACAATTTACCTGTACTACCCTATGAGCTAACACTATCTCTTTTCCCCTAGAGGTACAATAAATATTGGAAACATATATTGTAGATTTAGATTTGTATTTGTTTCTCTAATATTATATATTTCTATTTGTTTTTCTAATATTGACCATTTGTTGGGAAAATATTTCCCATCTTAATAACATTAGGGCCTGTATATGATTGGTCCTTATGGGCCCCTCACAGCAGATACCATCAACATAGTTAAGCCACTTATTCTATCTTGTGTTACTACAACATTAGGATGTTTTATATATGTTATATGCTATTTCCCTAATTTCAGAATGTTTTCATTTTTATTTAATGTTATGCAATTTGATTAATTTTTTTATGTACATATTCATTTTTTCCTTTTCTTTTACATAAATGAAATTACTTAATTGTTAATTATAAGATGAACATTTGTTATTCTAGCTTATGTTATTTGATGAATACTACACTGACATTATGATATCATGTTACAATGTATAATTAACGTATGCTTGAAGTATTCCATATGGAGCACATCTATTATGGAAGATTACATGATAATTAAAAACAGGTAACTCTAAAAACCTTTTAATCAGTAACCATGTTCTCCATAAGGAAGGGGTAACACCATTGGATGTTGTAATACCTATGCTGATTGGTCACATGTATGTATATAACCCAGTGTCTTTAGAATCTATGTAGCCTCCGATGAAGAGCATGTGCACATGTGCAAAACGCACCAGGCATTACTGACTGTGACCCGTAGCCTTACTCGGTTTGAATTTGTCCAATAAACCCTTTTTTTGTTCACAAAGACTCTTTTTGTTTTAGTGTGACTACTTCTTGCCCTTTTCTTATATATTAGTATGGTTGGGAATACCGTTTTTAATCCGCTGAACCACCTACTGGAACTTTTTCCTCTCCTTCCAATAGCCTATCATCACACTTCACTGGTGATGCACCAGGAAGTCTTCAACCGGCAATACGCTCACTGCTATCAGCATGCCTACCAGAGGACATACAGACTGGACCTGCTCCAGAGGGGTTACATCACTCGTTTGGAACAGAAGTCCGATGTAAGTCCAGGTATCCAACTAATCACTCAGCACTTTGTGGAAGTGTCAGCAGTACTGTGGAGCTTTATTCACCTAACAGGTACCGGATTATACCGCCATCCTATATACAACATATATTGGCAGAAGCGGAGGTATGTTCAGGGGGGAAGCATAAAGGACACCCTATTATCACTTGACTACCTTCAGTCCAGGACTATTAATAACTTTCTGGGACTATGTGTTGAAATCTGTCTCACCCTGTTAAAGAGATTACAGATTAGACCAGGGACTCCTGCATTATATTTACCTACATACAAACATATAGATGTCTAAAGATGTATATGTATGTATACATATGTATGTTTCTTAACCCATTATCAATTTTTTTTGTAAGGTACGTTAATATACTGTCGTCATACTCAAGAGTGATTTATCTCCCCTCCGTAAAAGTGCTGAAAACAGTGTGATAAACTGTGACACCGCCACTCATGGGCTTAGAAAAACACACACAAACAGTCCCCAAGGTAAGCTGTAGCGTATTTAAACCGCTGCTGCACAATGACCAAAGAAGAAAGAAATAGTCAATCTTACCCCCTCTCCTGCACTGGGTCTGGTCTTAAGGTAGAATTAGGCAGTATCCGGTGCAATGTCTCCATTTCAGATGCTGCTACTATTGCAGACTTTTCTCTTGCCTTTACCCAACTGGGTTTCCGGATCTCATGCCGTCCAATCCAAAACCTCCTTCAGACAATGCAGGGGGGGGCATGAGGGGGGCGTTGTCCAAACCTTCAAGTCTCATAGGGCAATGCTTGTGCTGCAGTTAGGCAAGTCAGGGCTCCGGGAAGAAAGGGTATTTACCCCTTGTATATTACCATGCTTGCTCGCTTAGGATGGTCAGTAGTAAAGTACAAAAAAACTGTGAAGAGGAGCACCGGTTTAAAAAGTTACAAAATACTTTAATTAATTGTTTCCAAAAATCAGGTTAAAACAATTCGAAAATAGTCGTGGAATTGTCGCAATAGGAGTCAACTATTACAGCTGACATGTTTCGGCGTGGAGCCGTTATCAAAACTGCTGAATTACGGAGGTTAAACCCCCGCCTCTTAAAATGAGCAGGTGACTCCTATTGGACAATGTTAATTTGTGCAACACTTGCATATTAACCATTGCCTGACATATAATATACTGCAATGAACAACTGGACCTTAATGCTTCTAATGCCTCTGTGCAGTGTAGACTTAAAATTCATACAACTAATCACAACAAGTGGTAAATTGATATGTACAACCTTTACATACTCGTTTCCCTAGAATACCACTAGTAAACCTAAAGAATATATCTATGCATGTACCCTAGTGTTTTTCCATATTTTACTTTGATCTCTGTTGTTATACTACCCCATTTATAGTAATAATAATTTGGACTTATGGCTCTTCCAGGGTATTTCATAAAAAAATTCTCCTGTTTGAACTCTTAGTTACTGTGGGGTTGAACTCATAAACAATCATTCACATTAAAATCTAAATATGTAAATATGTAAATATGTACTGATTGCTTTGTAACATATGAGCATTGCCAAAGCCATAATGCTTAATTGGAGTATATATAGATGGAACCTGGGTGTAACCTGAGAATATCCACTATCAAATTTAATGTAGAGTAAGGAATATTTTAGCAGTTCTAGGTAACTTCTTATTTGTCATTTTAATCTTGAATAAGGAGGATATGTCTCAAGAATAATAGAGAGCTGTCACAGTTAAGGGATTACTCCCAGTAGTTTATAAAATCATACGATGAGTTAAGGTCTAGTAGGTATCTGGTTTTCAATGTGAATATCCAGAAAATCTCCTGTTTGGCCAACAACCTATCACAGTCTCCCCCTCTGGGAGATTTCAGTACCCTCTCTATGTCTGTCCATCTGAATGTGTCTGAAGTTGTTTGGTGACAAAATGCTATACCAGGGGGGTGCTTGCGGTACCCACCCTGATACTCGAGAAGTGTTCCCTGATCCTCAACCTGACCTCCCGTGTAGTGAGGCCCACATATAGTAAATTTCAGAGCACACAGGAAATAAGATACATTACATAGGTGGACCTGCAATTCAAACACATATTCTTAGGAAAGACTTGTCCTGTGACCAACTGTAGTCAATTACATTGTATATTCCACACTCTCTATGCATAGGTACGCAGGTAAGCCTATGTCCACACTTTTGTCATTATTATTATTCCCCTTTTTTTTCTTTCTTTCCTTTTTCCTTTTTTGACTATCCTATATTCCCCTGTATACTTCATTTCAAATCTTTATACATATTTATTCTATGTTGATATACAGTATAACTTTATGTCAGTATATGCTTTGTGTATAACCATATATTTCCCCTGTCTGTTATCCTTTACTGACACTGTCTGCCTCTGTCTCCTAAACCCCCCTCATGATTCTTACGACACCCCCTCCTCCCCCTGCATTCAGACCTCTGTAACACTTCCTGTCTTTTTAGCCATCCTGTGTTTTAAGATATAATCTGTAATTTCCATCAAATTAGTCAGTATTGCTTCAGACTTGAAAAAGGAAGACATTCTTCCGAAAGCTTGTCATCTTATAAATGTATAGTTAGTCCAATAAAAATGTATCATTGCTCAATGCAATACTCTTGTTATTTTGAGAGATATATATATTTATATGTGTTTAGTAATTGTAGTAAAGAACCGGCACAAACTCTCTGTAGCTAAAATCCAAGAACTTTATTCCAAATGATTAAAACAGCAAGTAAGCGTCTTACATGTTTCGGCAGTTAGCCTTACTTATAGACGTGACTTCAATTAGGAACACAGTGCTTATTTAAATAAAATGCTATTATTTTATTGGTTAACATTTGAGATTACACTTAGCGCCTACTGCTAATAAACCCTTAGCTCTGATGGATGACCCCTAGTGGTCAATACGTAATGGAAAATCAGAAAAATATCAAAGCGCCAACTTATGAGGCAGGGTTAAAAATAAAACCATAAGCGATATACAACTTATTATTAGTAGATAATTTTATTAAAAAATCTTCTAAAAACAGCTGGTGATGAAATATCTTATACAGATACAGTAAAAATCTTATACAGTAAAAATCTTATACAGATATGATATAAATGATTTACAATAGCATACAGCAAGTCAATTCACATTGATCCATGTATTTAACAATGTAAAATCAAAAATACTTAAACGATGTAAAACCAGGGTGATATTATCACACTTTAAAAGCAACCTTTATACAGTTTGTGCTGGGTGAAAACTCTAGTGTTACTATAGCCTGATCAGTATCCCTGATATATATGTGTATAATATAATGAGCGAGGATTGAATAAATCCTAAATAGGAGATCACTCTCCACTCTGACTCGTGATGGATCCCTATGTACTAAGAACGTTGGATACCAAGTACAGACGGGAAAAAAGGATGCAAATTCGCTACACCTCGTTAGAGGTTCAGTAACAGTGTTCCGCTTGTGGGATTGGGTAAGTGGTTGAGCTGGGTGTGAACAGTTGCCGTGCCTGTTAGCGTGCACAAACCACTAGAAAAAGATGTTGATATGCTCAGTGAGAAATATCAAATGGTGTCAAATGCTCAAATAAACAATCCGATAATCAAAATTTCAAAGGCTAAAAATAAATATAAAATGATAGCAATTGTGTGCAGTGCTAATTAACAATCCAATAATCCAAACCAAAACAAATAATAGCAATTCTGTGTGGTGCTACTAAACATAAAATAGGTTACAGAAAGAAACACAGTGACATACTTCCAAAACAGTGTATGTAAACAACAGTGAATATAAAAAACAGTGAATTAGTGGGGGTAATTATAATCCGCTAATACCCAGCATGATTAGTTGTCCATAATAGCAGCAAAAAATAAAAAAAGTCTGTTTGCGTACTCCAGACAAATTGTTAGAATAGTTCCTCTGTAGATGGTGATTCCGAGAGTCTATGTGTAGTATTTTCTTTAACGGGGATTGGGCTTCAGCGTTAATAGGCAGGGAACCGATCCAGCGTAACGCGGGTATAATTCCTTCTGCCGAAAAAAATGTATAATAGTGCAGATTGCTTTTACACAAATTTGAAGATTAAAATGTTACTCACTAGTCGACGCATTTCGGTCATACACTGACCTTTCTCAAGACTGAGTCTTGAGAAAGGTCAGTGTATGACCGAAACGCGTTGACTGGTGAGTAACATTTTAATCTTTAAATTTGTGTAAAAGCAATCTGCACTATTATACATTTTTTTCGGCAGAAGGAATTATACCCGCGTTACGCTGGATCGGTTCCCTGCCTATTAACACTGAAGCCCAATCCCCATTAAAGAAAATACTACACATAGACTCTCTGAATCACCATCTACAGAGGAACTATTCTAACAATTTGTCTGGAGTACGCAAACAGACTTTTTTATTTTTTGCTGCTATTATGGACAACTAATCATGCTGGGTATTAGCGGATTATAATTACCCCCACTAATTCACTGTTTTTTATATTCACTGTTGTTTACATACACTGTTTTGGAAGTATGTCACTGTGTTTCTTTCTGTAACCTATTTTTGTTTAGTAGCACCACACAGAATTGCTATTATTTGTTTTGGTTTGGATTATTGGATTGTTTATTAGCACTGCACACAATTGCTATCATTTTATATTTATTTTTAGCCTTTGATATTTTAATTATCGGATTGTTTATTTGAGCATTTGACACCATTTGATATCTCTCACTGAGCATATCAACATCTTTTTCTAGTGGTTTGTGCACGCTAACAGGCATGGCAACTATTCACACCCAGCTCAATCACTTACCCAATCCCACAAGCGGAACACTGTTACTGAACCTCTAACGAGGTGTAGCAAATCTGCATCCTTTTTTCCCGTCTGTACTTGGTATCCAACGTTCTTAGTACATAGGGATCCATCACGAGTCACAGTGGAGAGTGATCTTCTATTTAGGATTTATTCAATCCTCGCTCATTATATTATACACATATATATCAGGGATACTGATCAGGCTATATTAACACTACAGTTTTCACCCAGCACAAACTGTATAAAGGTTGCTTTTAAAGTGTGATAATATCACCCTGGTTTTACATCGTTTAAGTATTTTTGATTTTACATTGTTAAATACATGGCTCCATGTGAATTGACTTGCTGTATGCTATTGTAAATCATTTATATCATATCTGTATAAGATTTTTACTGTATAAGATTTTTACTGTATCTGTATAAGATATTTCATCACCAGCTGTTTTTAGAAGATTTTTTTAATAAAATTATCTACTAATAATAAGTTGTATATCGCTTATGGTTTTATTTTGAACCCTGCCTCATAAGTTGGCGCTTTGATATTTTTCTGATTTTATTGGTTAACAGACAGTCATCTGACTTTACTTAATTTATTCTTAAAGCTACATATACCATTATTGCTTTTCTGAGCCTCTTAATACATTGCTTTAATAAGACATCCATATTACCATATTTACATATTTTAGTCTATCTTTCCTAATACACATCATTACTTCTGCTCCATCAGAAATAGGGAATGTAATTTTAAACAACTTTCCAATTTACTTTTATCACCAATTTTGCTTTGTTCTCTTGGTATTCTTAGTTGAAAGCTAAGGTTCATATGCTAATTTCTTAGACTTTGAAGACTGCCTATAATCTGAATGCATATTGACCACTAGAGGGCATTAGCTCATGTGTTTCATATAGATAACATTGAGCTCATGCACATGAAGTTACCCTGGAGTGAGCACTGATTGGCTAAAATGCAAGTCTGTTAAAACAACTGAAAGAAAGGGGCAATTTGCTGAGGCTTGGATGCAAGGTAATCACAGAGGTAAAAAGTGTATTATTATAACTGTGTTGGTTCTGCAAAACTGGGGAATGGGTAAAAAAGGAATTATCTTTCTTTTTAAACAACAAAAATCTGGTGTTGACTGTCTCTTTAACTAAATATTTTGTTAACGTGTTCACCTAACATTAAATGTGAGATATTCTGTACATTCCATTCAAGGGAGAAAAACTTGTGTTATTGCAAGATAAACAGTATTATAGAATTATAGTATCTATAACAAATCGTAGTGTAGAGAAAACAATGTGAGTATTGCATGAACAATATTTTAGTATTTATGCTCTCTTGAACTTTATCAATACAGGAACAAGGTGTAAAAGATCTAGCAAACAAAATATATTACTGCTGTCATTAGCTTTTATATATAATTGCTTACATTATCCTATAGGTCATTATTATCTATCTATAAACAATTTTTGAGGTGTTCATAAGGATCGTATTGTTGTGTTTCCACACCATATACAACACTCTTTGTTAGATTATATTTTAAAATTCTTAGAATTTCTCTTATCCTCAGTGTTGTATGAATTTGGTTTGAGGGAACCTACTATTATATTGTACTCTTATGACTCAAAATTGGTGTTTCACTCCCGGTAATTTATAATATCATAGCCAGAGTTGTAACCCCTTGGCATCCTGGTACCAAGAGTGAAAATCCAATAAGCCTCTCTCTTGTGGAGTTTCAAAATACCTCCACCACGTTTAGGTAAATTGAGCTTTTCAATTATCATCCATTTAAATGTGGAATAATCATTTTTATGGTCAATTATTAAGTGTTTCACTAGTTCTGATTTGTGTACTGATCTATTTATATCTGACAGATGTTGCCTCATTCTCTCCCTTACTTTTCATGTGGTACAACCCACATAATATCTTTCACTGCATGTTCACCAAATAACATAGACCACATTTTTGCTTCTGCAATTGACACATTTCTCTATTGTATATGTTTTACCTGTTCTTTTAAACTCAAAATGGTCCCTTCTATTAATGAAGCTGTATGGAATGAAGGGACCATAGCCACATCTGTGCATGCCTTTAGTGTCAAGCCATGAATTTTGTATGTTAGTGGGAAGAAGTTCACTAGGTGATAAGATGTTGCCTAGGATAACCCCTCGTCTTTATGAAAAAACGGTAGCCCTTTTCTGCAAATTTTTGCAATTTGTCATCAGTCGATAACATTGGTATATGTTTCCTAATGATCTTTCATATATCCTCATAATCAGAGGAATACTGGGTAACACAAGTTACAGGCTGTTCTTTTGATGTATGTGTTTGGCCTTTGTTTCTCTTAGAATCTCTGAGGAGATTGCATCTATTGTACTGATCAACTTCACTTTTTGCCCAGTGCATAACCTCAATACTGTATCCTCTTTCCCTTAGTCTATTTTTCAGGTCAATACTTTGTCCCTCATAGTCACTCAAATTAGAGCATTTGCTTTGTGTTCTAATGAACTGGACTTTTGCAATAGAGTAGGGGACATTCTTGGGGTGGTTGCTTTTGCCAAGTGTGTTCCCACTTTTTGATTTATGGTATATAGTACTGTCTACATTCTTCCTAGTAACGTCTGCAATAAGGGTAACGTCTAGATAATTAATTCTGAGGAAATCGAATTCATGTGTGAAACTCAAGCCCCATGGATAATCATTAAGGTAATTCATGAAGCTTGCTATTTTCCCTGTGTCATCAGTCCATATAAAAAATCAAATCATCGATGAAACAATGGTACAGGTGTAAGTGATGAGAGAAAGGATTTTTTATCTCCAAACACATAGGTGGCTTCCCACCATCCCATCACCAGGTTGGCATATGAGGGGGCAAATTTAGCCTCCATAGCCATCCATCGTGTCTGGAGATAGTAATCCTGTTCAAACTTGAAAAAATGATGTGTTAATAAAAACTGTGTAACATTCAACACATAATCTATAAAGCCAGGAGTATAGTTTGTGTTTGTATTTAGAAAGTATCTGATAGCTTGGATTCCCATTTCATGTAAAATCGAGGAATTAAAAGATACCACATCCACAGTTATCCACCCAAACTCTTTTTCCCAAGTTAAAGGGACACTGAACCCAATTTTTTTCTTTCGTGAGTCAGATAGAGCATACAATTTTAAGCAACTTTCTAATTTACTCCTATTATCAAATTTTCTTCATTCTCTTGGTATCTTTATTTGAAATGCAAGAATGGAAGTTTAGATGCCGGCCCATTTTTGGTGAACAACCTGGGTTGTTCTTGCTGATTGGTGGATAAATTCATCCACCAATAAAAAAAAGCTGTACAGAGTTCTGAACTAATAAAAAAGCTTAGATGCCTTCTATATCAAATAAAGATAGCAAGAGAATGAAGAAAAATTGATAATAGGAGTAAATTAGAAAGTTTCTTAAAATTGCATGCTCTATCTGAATCACAAAATAAAAAAATTGGGTTCAGTGTCCCTTTAAATTTTCTTGCTTTTGTAATAGATGTTTCGTATCCCTCAGAAAACTGTGTAATTCAAACACTAGAGGTTGTAATATTCCATCGAGCCATTCTGACAAGGGTTCACATATTGACCCTATCCCCGACACTATGGGTCTTCCCTTAACTTCAATTAAAGATTTGTGAACTTTCGGCAATATGTGAAAAATGGGTGTTACCGGTTTGTTAACTAACAAATAATCAAAAGTTGCCTGATCTATGTGTCCCAAAAAAAGGCCATCATCTAATAGGGATCTAATCTATTTCTGAAATTTCTGTGTTGGGTTACTAGGCAAAACCCTATAGTCACTTTCAGTATTGAGCTGTCTCAGGATCTCACTGACATATGAAGGTCTATCCCACACAACTACACCTCCCCCTTGTCAGCTGTTTGACAATTTATTATTTGATTTTAATTTTTCTATAGCCAATCTTTCCTCTGCTGACAAGTTGGGGGGGGGGGGGGTTGGTTGTGAGGAATGACTAATCAAATCAGACTCTACCCTTTTCTGAAAATTATGCAAAATATCCCCTACATTGGACTGGATAGAAAATAGATTTGGGCTTGTAGCCTATATGAGAATTGATGCTCCCATATTCTATTTCATTTTCCAATTCTAAAGAGACAAGGCTGTGTAACTATCGAACTTCTGAAAAGTCTAGGGAGGGTTCACCATTTTGTGTTCCACCATTAGCTCCCTCAAGTATTTCAGCCAGTGTTTCTTGAGATGAATAATGATATTTTTTTAATGTAAGAAGACAAATGAATGTATTTACATCTATTAAAGGGACACTGAACCCAAATTTGTTCATTTGTAATTCAGAAAGAGCATGCAATTTTAAGCAACTTTCTAATTTACTCATATTATCAATTTTTCTTCATTCTCTTGCTATCATTATTTGAAAAATAAGGCATCTAAGCTTTTTTTGGTTTCAGTACTCTGGACAGCCCTTTTTTATTGGTGGATGAATTTATCCACCAATCAGCAAGGACAACCCAGGTTGTTCACCAAAAATGGGCCGGCATCTAAACTTACATTCTTGCATTTCAAATAAAGATACCAAGAGAATGAAGAAAATTTGATAATAGGAGTAAATTCGAAATTTGCATAAAATTTCATTCTCAATCTGAATCACAAAATTAAATTTTTGGGTACAGTGTCCCTTTAACGTTTGAAATATATTGAACCTAGTGCTAGGGACAAAACCCAGGCCATAGCCCAGAACCTTAGTTTCGGTCTCACTAAGGTGATAGTCAGTAAGGTTGATTACATTCATGTTGTGGGACACTATATTGTTATTGTTGGTACTTGTTGGGTCTCCTTCCCCTTCTCAGGGGATACCTTGCCTGATTTACTCTCTGATTTGTGCCTATTCCTGCCCCCCCCTCCTCCTCTTCCTACAGGGTTTCCTTGGGGAGTTGAAAAACCTTATCTATCTCAACCATATCTGTATCTATATCTGTTGTCACCCTGGTCTCTGGTATGCCTGTCTGGTACTTGTTAGTTCTATTGCCAGTATTACTAGTATTATAATGAACCTGATTAAGTTCACTATTAAAAACTACCGTTTTTTTCACTGGTTTTTGTGGCCTAAGTATAGATCTTGGTGTACTGTCTTGTTGATCCACTATTAGACCCTCTCAATCAGAGCTGGAATTACCGGCTGAATCTGTTCCTTTAGTGTTATTGCCCTCTGCATTTATTATGTTTGTAGTACCTTGTCTAGAAAAATGTCCCTGTGATCTACTTCTGGACCTTTTTTGCCATATACACACCTTTCCTATACTGAAATCAGTGGAAGCTCTTACGTATTTGTCATGTTTTATTGTATTAAATCCTTTTTTAAGGCTGCAATTGTGTCTTTTAATATAGTGTCATATTGTTTATAATTTGTTTCCAACTTTCACAAATCTAATTCTCTCTGTAGTGTTTCAATCTAATCTTTTACTTGTAACAATTGATTTTCTTTAAATTCAATAATTAGCGCCATAAGCTTAAAAGAACATTCAGACAGAGTATCATTCCATTTATCTATGAATATCTTATCGTCAGTCATGAAAGTTGTTAATTTCTTTAATCTAAGACCCCTGGGTATGATTTTTAGGAGAATGTATCTCTCCAATGTCCATTTGTCCCACTTCAGGTTTGTTTCCTTTTTCATTAAATTTTCCATAGTTTGGAAAATGTTGCAATATCTTGCAATAACACAAGTTTTTCTGCCTTGAATGGTATGTACCATATATCTCACATTAAATGTTAGGTGAACAGGTTAACAAAATATTTAGTTAATGCCGTTAATATGATGGAGCAGAAGTGATGATGTGTATTAGGATAGACTAAAATATGTAAATATGGTAATATGGATGTCTTATTAAAGCAATGTATTAAGAGGCTCAGAAAAGCAATAATGGTATATGTAGCTATAAAAATTTATAAAGTAAAGTCAGATGACTGTCTGTTAACCAAAAGAATAACAACATTTCATTTAAATAAGCACTGGGTTCTTAATTGAAGTCACGTCTATAAGTAAGGCTAACTGCCGAAACATGTAAGACGCTTACTTGCTGTTTTAATCTTTTTGAATAAAGTTCTTGGATTTTAGCTACAGAGAGTTTGTGCCAGTTCTTTACTGATGTTCCTCATTTGCACCCTGAACCTCCATTTTAATTTGGTGCATGAATTCGTATTGGCTACCAAGAGGTCACATGTGTGTGAGGCATTATGGGAGAGCCGTTAGCAGCTGAAGTGAGTCAGAGCAAAGGTGTCAACAACCACAGAGTAACAGCTCCAGATAATTCTTTCTACAAGCTGAGAAAATGGGGTCTGGATCCAGAGGAATTCCCTGCCATCCCTTAGTGACTGGTTGACATTTGGACACAGAGGAGGTGAGCTTTTTCCACAAGACCAGGACCGTTTGCCCTCAGGTAAGTGTTGCTGACAGGAGCTGCAATAACTTTTAAACACCTCTACAGGCTTTGCTTCGCTATAAGTTTCACAGCATACTAACAGACTGCTGCTTCACACTGTGGCTCATACCCAGCCCTCCACACTGCTTAGCTGAGAGTTTATGTTTTAAAGCTATTATTCATTGTGATGCTATCCTTATTATTCATATGTATATATGTATATATATATATATATATATATATATATATATATATATATATGTATTTACAGACATATATACACATATAAACACATAAATACATAGATACACACATATTGACATACAGTATCTCACAAAAGTGAGTACACCCCTCACATTTTTGTAAATATTTTATTATATCTTTTCATGTGACACTGAAGAAATTACACTTTGTTACAATGTAAAGTAGTGAGTGTGCAGTCTGTATAACAGTTTAAATGTGCTGTCCCCTCAAAATAACTCAACACATATCCATTAATGTCTAAACCATTGGCAACAAAAATAAGTACACCCCTAAGTGGAAATGTTCAAATTGGGCCCAATTAGCCATTTTCCCACATGTGACTCGTTAGTGTTACAATGTCTTAGGTGTGAATGGGGAGCAGTTGTGTTAAATTTGGTGTTATCCCTCTCACACTCTCTGGTCACTGGAAGTTCAACATGGCACCTCATGGCAAACAACTCTCTGAGGATATGAAAAAAAGAATTGTTGCTCTACATAAAGATGGCCTAGGCTATACGAAGATTGTCAAGACCCTGAAACTGAGCTGCAGCATGGTGGAAAAGACCATACAGCAGTTTCACAGGACAGGTTCCACTCAGAACATGCCTCGCCATGGTCGACCAAAGAGGTTGAGTGCACATGCTCAGCATCATATACAGTGGTTGTCTTTGGGAATTAGACGTATGAGTGCTGCCAGCATTGCTGCAGAGGTTGAATGGGTGAGGGGTTAACCTGTTAGTGCTCAGACCATAAGCCGCACACTGCATCAAATTGGTCTGCATGGCTGTCGTCCCAGAATGAAGCCTCTTCTAAAGATGATGCAAAAGAAAGACCGCAAACAGTTTGCTGAAGACAAGCAAACTAAAGATGTGGATTACTGGAACCATGTCCTGTGGTCCGATGAGACCAAGATAAACTTATTTGGTTCAGATGGTGTCAAGCGTTTGTGGCGGCAACCAGGTGAGGAGTATAAAGACAAGTGTGTCTTGTCTACAGTCAAGCATGGTGGTGGGAGTGTCATGGTCTGGGCCTGCATGAGTGCTGCCAGCACTGGGGAGATACAGTTCATTGAGGGAACCATGAATGCCAACATGCACTGTGACATACTGAAGCAGGGCATGATCCCCTCCCTTCGGAGACTGGGCTACAGGGCAGTATTCCAACATGATAACGAACTCAAACACACCTCCACAATGACCACTGTCTTGCTAAAGAAGCTTAGGGTAAATGTGATGGACTGCCCAAGCATGTCTCCAGACCTAAACCCTATTGAGCATCTGTGGGGCATCCTCAAACGGAAGGTGGGGGAGCGCGCAAGGTCTCTAACATCCACCAGCTCTGTGATGTAGTCATGGAGGAGTGGAAGAGGACTCCAGTGGCAACCTGGGAAGCTCTGGTGAACTCCATGCCCAAGAGGGTTAAGGCAGTGCTGGAAAATAATGGTGGCCACTTAAAATATTGACACTTTGGGCCCAATTTGGACATTTCCACTTAGGGGTGTACTCACTTTTGTTGCCAATGGTTTAGACATTAATGGCTATGTGTTGAGTTATTTTGAGGGGACAGCAATGTAAAGTAGTGAGTGTACAGCCTGTATAATAGTGTAAATTTGCTGTCCCCTCACTGCCTTAGCCCTCTTGGGCATGGAGTTCACCAGAGCTTCATAGGTTGCCACTGGAGTCCTCTTCCACTCCTCCATGATGACATCACAGAGTGATCCACCACCTTCCATTTGATGATGCCCCACAGATGCTCAATAGGGTTTATGTCTGGAGACATGCTTGGCCAGTCCATCACCTTTACCCTCAGCCTCTTAAGCAAGGCAGTGGTCATCTTGGAGGTGTGTTTGGGGTGATTATCATGTTGAAATACTGCCCTGCGGCCCAGTCTCCAAAGGGAGGGGATCATGCTCTGCTTCAGTATGTCACAGTACATGTTGGCATTCATGGTTACCTCAATGAACTGTAGTTTCCCAGTGCCGGCAGAACTCATGCAGGCCCAGACAATGACACTCCCACCACCATGCTTTAATGTAGGCACGACACACTTGTCTTTGTACTCCTCACCTGGTTGCCGCCACACATGCTTGACACTATCTGAACCAAATAAGTTTATATTGGTCTCATCAGACCACAGGAAATGGTTACAGTAATCCATGTCCTTAGTCTGCTAGTCTTCAGCAAACTGTTTGCAGGCTTTCTTATGCATTATCTTTAGAAAAGGATTCCTTCTGGGACGACAGCCATGCAGACCAATTTGATGCAGTGTGTGGCGTATGGTCTGAGCGCTGACAGGCTGACCCCCACCCCTCCAACCTCTGCAGCAATGCTGGCAGCACTCATACATCTATTTCCCAAAGACAACCTCTGGATATGACCCTGAGCATGGGCACTCAACTTCTTTGGTCGACCATGACGAGGCATGTTCTGAGTGGAAAAAGGGTAATAGATGGCGCTGGTCAGTTGGATAATTTTTCTCTAATGAGTGAAGAGAAAATGGGCTTGAAATATGTGTAGAAACCAATGAATATGGGTGCAGTATAATCACTCCATAGGTTGTAGTAGTTCAGCTCCAGTGGGATGTGTCCCCAAATAGTGTAGATCCACAAAATTGTGGTTTAGGGTTTCAATTTTCAAAGGTACCCACTGATGGACTGCAGATAAATGGAGACTCAAATGACCAAAATATCAAATAAGCAAGAAAAAAATGTAGTAACTTACTCCATATATAGGAGAATCCGGCTTAGCACAGCAAAGAAGGGTATTCACAATCTTCCAACTTTGGTAAAAAGATATTTTATTGGCTCAACGCGTTTCAACATTCAACACGTCTTTATCAAGATCATAGATAAGAACAAATAAAATAAGTAAAAGCAAGTGGCTGAGTGTGTTTGCTGTGACAAAAAGCCGGTTTATATACAGAGTTGCTGGTATTCCAACTGGAGGTGAACTACTACAACCTATGGAGTGAGTATACTGCACCCATATTCATTGGTTTCTACACATATTTCAAGCCCTTTTTCTCTTCACTCATTAGAGAAAAATTATCCAACAGACCAGCGCCATGTATTACCCATTTGTCATTCGTTAATACAGTCACAGAGGAGAGACTGTAAGAAGGCTGCGGTCTAACCTAAAATTAGAGTATCAGTTCTTGGTCATTTTTGTTACAGAAATATTTAGTTTTTTGTGTTGTTTTCATCTAAAACTTCTGTATCTTGCTTGTATCCATGTTCTGAGTGGAACCTGTCCTGTGAAACCACTGCATGGTCTTGCCCACCGTGCTGCAGCACAGTTTCAGGATCTTGGCAAGCTTCTTATAGCCTAGTCCATCTTTATGTAGAGCAACAATTCTTTTTTTCACATTCTCAGAGAGTTCTTTCCCATGAGGTGCCATGTTGAACTTCCAGTGACCAGTATGAGAGAGTGTGAGAATGATAACACCAGATTTTACACACCTGATCCCAATTCAAACCTGAGACCTTGTAACACAAAGAGTCAAATGACACCGGGGAGGGAAAATGGCTAATTGGGCCCAATTTGGACATTTCCACTTAAGGGTGTACTCACTTTTGTTGCCAATGGTTTAGACATTAATGGCTGTGTATTGAGTTATTTGGAGGGGACAGCAAATTTACACTGTTATACAGGCTATACACTCACTACTTTACATTGTAGCAAAGTGTCATTTCTTCAGTGTTGTCACATGGAAATATATAATAAAATATTTACAAACATGTGAGGGGTGTACTCACTTTTGTGAGATACTGTATGTATATATATATATATATATATATATATATATAATATATATATATATATATATATATATATATATATATATATATATATATATATATATACAGTATATATATATATATATATATATATATATATATATATATATATATATATATATATATATATATATATATATACTCAGATAAGGCAAGAGACAGATGCCATAGATGGGATATAATAATTTAAACCCATCTGTAAAAGCCAGGGAATTCAGCACTCTTTTAGTATAATGCAAAAAATGTATTTATTTATTCATAATTATTCACATAAAATTCATAAGTAGAAAAAGTGCAGAAAAGTATGCACAGACCACATCAGAAACAAGTGCCCTAGCATCCGTATTGCACAAAAGTGTTCAATTCATATACACATGTCAAACACATACAAAAAAATATATATATTTGGTAAAATATAGTGGCGATTACAAGATCAGATCTGAGCAGTATATAAACAAACCAATGTCACTGGTAGCCCTTTTTTACGGACTGACAACACCCTGCTGCACACAGAACCCCCTAGAAAATTCACAGAGGCCGAACCTGGGCAGGTACGAATTGGGATCTATGTCATCCGAAATTAGAAGGGCAATAAACAGATCTCATACATAGGGGCATATTTATCAAAGTGCGAGTGGACATGAACTTGTGAACTGCTTGTGCGATACCGCAGCCTGCAGATTGGCCGGGGGGGGGGTGTCAATTAACCCGAATTGTATTCGATCGGGTTAATTTCTGTCCGCCGCCTCAGAGCAGGCGGAAAAATTATGGAGCAGCGGTCTTTAGCCTTCAGGCTCACCGGAAAACAAGGGGCATCAAGCTCCATTCGGAGCTTGATTATTCTGCCCCATAGTAACAAGTGCATGACAACACTAATACATTGTAGCGAAAGAGAAACAGAGTCGAACATACAGATACATCAATCCGTAGAAGTTACTGGATATTACTATAGTGAGCAGTGATCTATGATGTTACAAGTTATTTTTCTTCAGGGCGAGTTCAACATACAGATCCGCTATATTCACAAGGCAGAACTCAGCTCCAATGCTGTCTTCGTAAGCCAAACGAATGTCAGTGATAACAGGCAAGCCTCTAGTTCTAACACTACAATGCTCTGCCTTTATGGGTTGAATCATTCCTGTTTCTCTCTTTATAATAGAATGAGACTCCCTGGCTTTATATACAGGGAGTGCAGAATTATTAGGCAAGTTGTATTTTTGAGGATTAATTTTATTATTGAACAACAACCATGTTCTCAATGAACCCAAAAAACTCATTAATATCAAAGCTGAATAGTTTTGGAAGTAGTTTTTAGTTTGTTTTTAGTTATAGCTATTTTAGGGGGATATCTGTGTGTGCAGGTGACTATTACTGTGCATAATTATTAGGCAACTTAACAAAAAACAAATATATACCCATTTCAATTATTTATTTTTACCAGTGAAACCAATATAACATCTCAACATTCACAAATATACATTTCTGACATTCAAAAACAAAACAAAAACAAATCAGTGACCAATATAGCCACCTTTCTTTGCAAGGACACTCAAAAGCCTGCCATCCATGGATTCTGTCAGTGTTTTGATCTGTTCACCATCAACATTGCGTGCAGCAGCAACCACAGCCTCCCAGACACTGTTCAGAGAGGTGTACTGTTTTCCCTCCTTGTAAATCTCACATTTGATGATGGACCACAGGTTCTCAATGGGGTTCAGATCAGGTGAACAAGGAGGCCATGTCATTAGATTTTCTTCTTTTATACCTTTTCTTGCCAGCCACGCTGTGGAGTACTTGGACGCGTGTGATGGAGCATTGTCCTGCATGAAAATCATGTTTTTCTTGAAGGATGCAGACTTCTTCCTGTACCACTGCTTGAAGAAGGTGTCTTCCAGAAACTGGCAGTAGGACTGGGAGTTGAGCTTGACTCCATCCTCAACCTGAAAAGGCCCCACAAGCTCATCTTTGATGATACCAGCCCAAACCAGTACTCCACCTCCACCTTGCTGGTGTCTGAGTCGGACTGGAGCTCTCTGCCCTTTACGAATCCAGCACGGGCCCATCCATCTGGCCCATCAAGACTCACTCTCATTTCATCAGTCCATAAAACCTTAGAAAAATCAGTCTTGAGATATTTCTTGACCCAGTCTTGACGTTTCAGCTTGTGTGTCTTGTTCAGTGGTGGTCGTCTTTCAGCCTTTCTTACCTTGGCCATGTCTCTGAGTATTGCACACCTTGTGCTTTTGGGCACTCCAGTGATGTTGCAGCTCTGAAATATGGCCAAACTGGTGGCAAGTGGCATCTTGGCAGCTGCACGCTTGACTTTTCTCAGTTCATGGGCAGTTATTTTGCGCCTTGGTTTTTCCACACGCTTCTTGCAACCCTGTTGACTATTTTGAATGAAACGCTTGATTGTTCGATGATCACGCTTCAGAAGCTTTGCAATTTTAAGAGTGCTGCATCCCTCTGCAAGATATCTCACTATTTTTTACTTTTCTGAGCCTGTCAAGTCCTTCTTTTGACCCATTTTGCCAAAGGAAAGGAAGTTGCCTAATAATTATGCACACCTGATATAGGGTGTTGATGTCATTAGACCACACCCCTTTTCATTACAGAGATGCACATTACCTAATATGGTTAATTGGTAGTAGGCTTTCGAGCCTATACAGCTTGGAGTAAGACAACATGCATAAAGAGGATGATGTGGTCAAAATACTAATTTACCTAATAATTCTGCACACAGTGTACAACTGTTATGAGTACACCTTACAAAAATACTGTTTAAATGAATCTTTAGAAGTGCTGACAATTGGGATCCCAGTAACACAATTAGGCAAAATTTTAAATGTTTTGTTTTTTTGCAAGTAGATGTTTGACAGTACCCCCTGTTTTGTTTAACTATTTGGTCTCATTAAAAATATACATGTGAAGGGAGAAGCTCAGACGGAAAGTGAGGAGGGAGAGACTGTCACTGTGCAATGGGAGGAGCAGAGGAATGGCTGCTTAGGTGCAGAGCTCCGTGCGGTTTAGCAATATATTCAGCGAATACCAGAGTTGGAGAGTGGAGGGATGGCAGTCTAGAAGCTACAAGTTGCTGGGAGCATCTAACTTGCCTACCGACTGTAAGCATAGCCCAGCTGGTTACAATTAAAGCCCCTCGCACAGCAGATAGACTGGGAGACGGACCAGCCGCCATTAGCGCTACCCACATGGCGCTGACAGCGCAACACTTGCTACACCCGGTACTCTCTGGGAGTGGGGTCCAGAGCCAGAACAGAGACAGCAATGACAGGCAAGATGGCTAAATGAACTCCGGAACACAGTGGGAGGTGAGAGAGACATTTAGAGGGGACAAGTGAGGGGTTCCAGCAGCTCCTAAGCTACGGAGCAAGAAAGGCAATAATGAAAACAGTTTAACTGGCCAGAAAGTTTTGAATCCATTGCTGGGGGTCAAATAGCAACTGTGCAGTAAGGGAGCACAATAACTTACAGGGGCACTGACTCAATGAGGAGAAATATTGTAGAGAAACATAATGGGAAATAAAATGAAGAAACTAAGGCCTAGATTTAGAGTTCGGCGGTAGCCGTCAAAACCAGCGTTAGAGGCTCCTAACGCTGGTTTCTTACGCACTCCGGTATTTAGAGTTTATTTACCGCGACTCAAAATACACCTAACGCTCAACTTTCTACCGCCACCTCAGACCCAGTAGTAAACATATACCGCACAAAAAAACATCCACGAATCACAAAACAAATATTACACAAAGTACACTTACACTCATACAAACACAACACTATCTTTATTTTTCGGAATTGTTATTTTTTCTTTAAAATACAAAGGATTAAAGTTGCGAGATCTCGGGTGTTTGAAAAAAATCCACACAAATCCATTTTCCCATTGACTTACATGGACATACGGGAAAAGACCCTCATATACCTACATCTAACGAATAACATTATCACAAACATACACTCATCGATGCATACAAACAATATACACCACATTACATACACAAAATATTTATTTATTACAAAAAGAACACGATTTAGTTACTTTTTCACACAAGCTCATGACGTCACTCACTTTACGAGGAAAACCAGTCTTAGAAAAAAAAATATAGAAATCTTTGGAGCCTCCATTGACTTCTATTGGGAAGACGTGCTCGTGCACGCGAAACCCTCATTTCCCTAACGCACGCAAATAGCGTAGACGGAAAAACTCCAAATACCAGCGCTAGAAAATACATGCTTTTATGCGTTAGACCCAGCTATGATAAATAGATCAAGAAATGACTATTTCCCTATGGTGGATTTATGTTTTTTAATATTAAATATTCACCACACCATAAATATTTTTAACACTTTTAGATTACATCAACTACAAATCCCCATCACTAGTAACACATTATTATTTCAATAAAATTACATTTACAATTAAAATAAAATTCAATACACATTTCTGGATTCACAAACACTACACAATGGGAAACATCTCTCATTTACCTTTATTATTGCATTTCTGTTATTCAACTCATATGCTTGCAGCAACTGCATATCTACATAGGCTTAACACATGATCACTCATGGATGCACATACATTACTTTTAACATTCACTCATACATGTGCATTCAAATGATGGGGGAAAAACACATTACATTCTCTCGAGGAATCACAAAACACAACATATGGATTTTACTGTACTTTTAACATCATGATTCCATCACCAGAAACCATTAGGAATTACCTACAACAAGAACATCATTACACCAGATTACAGATGTCACTTTATGGGAAGGAACAACAATGCCAGACCGCTATATAGAAGTCAGCATATGTGGGACACAATCACAATATATACGTACATGTACATAACACGCATCACCCATCACGCAACCACAAAGCACACATTTAGATTTTATTCAGCACACAATAACAATGTAGCACAATACAACAACACAATGAGGATTTCACAACTACATAGGCAGGTTAATAATATCATGACGTCATTACAAGATTCAACCATACACATCACAGATTCACCACTGTACCGCCCCTTTAGGAACTTTAACACTCAATACTACAATACAACATATACGTAAAACACACTTTTGAACAGCATTATTATGGAGATTTCAATGGGACAATTCAGAAATATTGTCAGATCGCACATCAATTATATATATAATACTACAGATGGCAGCCGGAAGTTATTCAGTATTCGTGCAATTTTTATGGGACGCATACAATATCGTCAGATCGAAAATCACTTATATATATAATACTACAGATGACAGACGGGAAGTTCGGAATTATTATTGCGATTTTAAAGGGACGCGTACAATATTCACATCTCGGCAATCACTTATATATACAATACTACAGATGACAGCCGGAAGTTATTCAGTATTAGTGCGATTTGAAAGGGACGCGTACAATATTCACATCTCGGCAATCACTTATATATACAATACTACAGATGACAGCCGGAAGTTATTCAGTATTAGTGCCATTTGAAAGGGACGCATACAATATTGACATCTCGGCAATCACTTATATATACAATACTACAGATGACAGCCGGAAGTTATTCAGTATTAGTGCCATTTGAAAGGGACGCATACAATATTGACAGCTCGGCAATCAGTTATATATACAATACTACAGATGGCAGACGGGAATTTCGGAATTATTATTGCGATTTGAAAGGGACGCGTACAATATATTACAGCTCGGCAATCACTTATATATACAATACTACAGATGGCAGACGGGAAGTTCGGAATTATTATTGCGATTTTAAAGGGACGCGTACAATATTGACAGCTCGGCAATCACTTATATATATAATACTACAGATGGCAGACGGGAAGTTCGGAATTATTATTGCGATTTTAAAGGGACGCATACAATATTGACAGCTCGGCAATAACTTATATATACAATCCTACAGATGGCAGATGTTCCTTTATCATTTACAAACAATATTGCAGCAACATTGATCGATCACATTCGATGCACATTATACACAACTATGCACTTTCATTCATGTTAGCCTGGACGTGTGCTTGTTACTATAACATCGCGTTTAGGAAATATTGATTACGCATATGAACAAACATTACAAACATGCACTGTATGTGTGATATTTGACACTTTCACATTGAGAATCATTGTTTGAAACTAACATTTCAGCAAACAACAAATAAACGCCCACTGTGAAAGCATTCGCGCCGCTCACATACAAACAGGTGAATACAATCAGCAATCATTACAAACTCACTACCATTGGACTAATTGTACTATAAATCCCCCAAACAACATGGCCAATGCATCACTTGTGATCCACATCAGATCAAGTGCTTACCTTGTTACGCTGTTTTGAAAGATGGATGACGATGACATGGTAGACGCTGCTGGTGGTGCTATTGGCGAACTAGCTGTTGGTCGAATCAGGCAGCCTCGGCGGCTCAGACCGAGACGAAGGGGTCGTCTGGTTCGAGGTCCTCGTGTCTACAGGGTGAGACCCACCTTGGAAAACATGAGTGACTTTGAGGTTTTTGATAAGTATCGGCTCGATCGCGAACAGCTCATTGGCCTTTACGAGCTTCTTAAACCTCATTTGGAGCCACGTATACAAATAAGGACTGCTGTTCCCCCCATGAGTAAGATGCTAAGCTGTCTATACGTCCTGGCCTCCGGGAGTTTTCAATCCGGAGAACTGTACATGCATGGCCTGGCTCAAGGTACATTCTCTGGGGTGTTTGATAACTTTCTGAACGCCATGGTACGTATCAGTAAGCAATACATAGGATTCCCACAGAATGATGGTGATTGGAGGCGCCTGAAGCGGGAATTCTTTGATATTGCTCAATTGCCCAATGTCTTGGGAGCCATTGATTGTACCCACATTGCGCTGCGTGCTCCAATTGATGACTTGCCCTTCAGAAATCGCAAACATTTTCATAGCCTCAACGTGCAGTATGTTTGTGACGCACGGATGAGGATTATGCATGTGTATGCGAATTTTGGAGGTGCTTGTCATGATGCCCGCATCCTCTCTCTGTCGTCCCTGTGGAGACAGTTTGAGGAAAGACAAATGCCCCCTGGTTATCTCGTTGGTGAGTATTTGTGCACAACATGGTTAATTATTTTGACAATTGCCCCTGTATTTTTTAACTGTTAGCGTCATGTTCAGCTATAGGATTAAATTTAACCATTTGTTATTTACCGACGCTAATGTCTATTTTTATTGAAATGCAGATATGTAGCATGTCTTACCTTAAGTGTTCAGATAGAGAATGCAATGTAAACATGTAGTTAGCATTTTACACAAGGTTTGTTTTAGGAGAAATACGCATATGTAGCATGTCTTAGATGAAATGGCAATATATTATCTCATGCAATTTAACCCTGTCATTGTCTTTTTCTGCTAATGTCTATTTTTATTGAAATGCAGATATGTAGCATGTCTTACCTTAAGTGTTCATATAGAGAATGCAATGTAAACATGTAGTTAGCATTTTACACAAGGTTTGGTTTAGGAGAAATACGCATATGTAGCATGTCTTAGATGAAATGGCAAGATATTATCTCATGCAATTTAACCCTGTCATTGTATTTTTCTGCTAATGTCTATTTTTATTGAAAAGCAGATATGTAGCATGTCTTACCTTAAGTGTTCATATAGAGAATGCAATGTAAACATGTAGTTAGCATTTTACACAAGGTTTGGTTTAGGAGAAATACGCATATGTAGCATGTCTTAGATGAAATGGCAATATATTATCTCATGCAATTTAACCCTGTCATTGTCTTTTTCTGCTAATGTCTATTTTTATTGAAATGCAGATATGTAGCATGTCTTACCTTAAGTGTTCATATAGAGAATGCAATGTAAACATGTAGTTAGCATTTTACACAAGGTTTGGTTTAGGAGAAATACGCATATGTAGCATGTCTTAGATGAAATGGCAAGATATTATCTCATTCAATTTAACCCTGTCATTGTCTATTTCTGCTAATGTCTAGTTTTATTGAAATGCAGATATGTAGCATGTCTTACCTTAAGTGTTCATATAGAGAATGCAATGTAAACATGTAGTTAGCATTTTACACAAGGTTTGGTTTAGGAGAAATACGCATATGTAGCATGTCTTCGATGAAATGGCTAGATACAGATTTAGATATAATTTTTTTTTTTTTTTTTTATGTTTCTGACAACTTTTAATATGGATTATGGTTTTTAAAAAATATATTTATACAACAATATACTAGTTTAAGTATTCTGTTTGAATTATGTTCTGTTCTAAATTTATAGGTGATTCTGGGTACATGAGCCGGCCTTGGCTCATTACCCCCTTGCGTAGCCCAACTGATGTGTCTGAGGAGCGCTACAATAGGGCTCATAAGAGAACCAGGGCGGTGGTTGAAAGGATGTTCGGGCTCCTGAAGATGAGATTCAGGTGCCTGGACCGTTCTGGAGGAGCACTCCAGTACAACCCAAAGAAGGTGGCTAAGATCGTTGTAGCCTGTAGCGTCCTGCATAATATTGCACAGCGGGCTGGGATGCTGCAGGCCGTCCCGGTGGACAGAGACCTCCTCAGAGATGAGGAGGATGATCCTGTTCTAGAGGGGGAATTCCAGGACGAGGGACTTGATGTCAGAGCAGACGTCATCAACCGCCACTTTAGACGGTAAATAATAGAAGTTACACTGGAGTATTTTCAATAGATGTGAACTCTAGGGAAATGACAAGTAGAGAATTGTGCAAACATGTTAGTATTGATAAAATGTTATAATAATATTTATTTCTCATAATATAGGTGATGCTCTGGGCATTGGGTCCTATAGCGAGTCTTTGCCACCTGGTTTTTATAGAGGACATCAGATGGTAAGTAGAAATGTATGGACTGTTGCTGGCATGATTTGTACACAAATACATAATATGGCATAAATTTTTAAAAATATAACTTTGTTTACACATTACTTATGTACATAATCAGAAAGGGATACTCTAGAATGACTATGGTTCAATGTCACACAGAGGTTTGTTCTGCTCAATATGACTCATCTTCACACTTGATAGAAAATAACACAGGTTCATACACAGGCTTAGTAAGCTAGTGATAGATATTTATTATGAAATGGGGGGTGGGAGAGGGGTACAGAACTGATTCACACACTTGTATGAAATCTTTATATATAATTTCTTACATTAGGGAGATGACTTAATATAAAGACTGAAAGGGAACAATTTGAAGCCTGACAGTGAAGATTTCCAAGACTGACAGTGGGGAAAAAGCCAAGATTGAAATTGAAGTATACCAATGGTATCATGTCTGGCATATTTAAATTCTGCTGACCTTGAAAACCATACAAAGACATGTTCACATGGTAAGTGCAAACTATTTGATAGAATAAGGCTGTGGAGACATCCTATTGGAGACACTTAGATGATTTTCTATTTTGTAGATGGTATTTCCCAGTCCTCTATTTAATGAACTGATGAATAAGACACCTATTGAAGATCAACTGTTTACCCCTGAATTGACATTCAAAGACCATGCATTGTCCAGGTTGGTGTACCAATGCATGCTAGTGAAGACTGTAGAATATTAGTAGCTTACATACATTAGTCATATTTAGTTCTTAATTAGATATTTAGGGATCACAATCAGACACTTAGATGATTTTACTTTTTTAGATGGTATTTCCCAGTCCTCTATTTAATGAACTGATGAATAAGACACCTATTGAAGATCAACTGTTTACCCCTGAATTGACATTCAAAGACCATGCATTGTCCAGGTTGGTGTACCAATGCATGCTAGTGAAGACTGTAGAATATTAGTAGCTTACATACATTAGTCATATTTAGTTCTTAATTAGATATTTAGGGATCACAATCAGACACTTAGATGATTTTACTTTTTTAGATGGTATTTCCCAGTCCTCTATTTAATGAACTGATGAATAAGACACCTATTGAAGATCAACTGTTTACCCCTGAATTGACATTCAAAGACCATGCATTGTCCAGGTTGGTGTACCAATGCATGCTAGTGAAGACTGTAGAATATTAGTAGCTTACATACATTAGTCATATTTAGTTCTTAATTAGATATTTAGGGATCACAATCAGAAAAAGGAATACATATTATAGTTGATATAGAGGTATTTGAATGGACATGAAATATTACATTTATGTTCAGCATACATATATTGTTTACATGTGATATACATTATTATGTATAAATTTAATTTTTGAAATTTAAATATTATTTTTAATCAACAATATAATGGTGTATGTATTTCATTAATTTAAAATGAATGTAATGATTATCTTTAAAAAATGTTGATCAAAGTTAGAGCATAGACACCATATGATTTTAAATGTATTTTATGAATATTTTACAACGTGTGTATTAACTTTGTTCCATTTTTATTATTTGTCATTTCAGATTGGCATCTGATGACTTCATGGAATATTTATTTATTTTCTATTAAATATATATTTTTTTTTTAGCAGATTCTAATATATATCAATATAATCTGTAAATAAATAAAACTTGGACTCCCATGACTGGTAGTTGGCTATTTGACAAGCACATGCATAAGAGAAAATAATGCATTAATAGTAGAAAATAAAATTCTTCAGAGAATATTAAAAGATATATTTTAACATTAATTGGGGAGTCATATTCTTCAATGCTTTTATATTGAAAAAGTATATATTAAAAATATTTAGGATATGTATTAATATTATGATTGTTTTAACATTTAATAAGGTGAAGTGGTTCAATTACATGAAAGTGACAGTGTTGTTGAATGTAAAAAGAATTGTATAAGATCATGTATCTTCCTTAGGTATCTCAAAACATTATTAGAAAATATTTTACAATTATTACATTTATAAATGGTAGGTCATTTAACTTTATAATATTTAATAATTAGTTATTGGATGCCAGGTTAATCTATGTAATTTTCTAGTGGAGTCATTTAACTATACTTAGTAATATTATGTATTTATTACAATCTTACCTCTTGGGTTAGACATCAAATATCTATATAGAATGTAATTTCCCCTTTAGTTTATTTTGTCAATGTTAAATAAAAATACAATATGTTTGGGTCCTTAAAGGGGTCATTCAAAATGTATATTTTGTATACATTGTTACAAATATCATACAAGAATTTAAACATATTTAGAATGTACTATAGAATTACATTCAGTCTTTAAATATACTTGTTAAAATAAAAATAAATGCACATATCTTAGTGAATGATATAAGGCATCTATATGCAAACAACAATCAGCATCAAAATAGCCTATGTAGAGATGTATTTAATCCACGAATATATATAATTACAATATAATGATTGAATAACAAAACATATTAAGTTGGTCAAATATAAGATTATGATACAAAATGCATACATAACATATAGCTTAATGTCCCTCTACGCTGAAGGCTAAAAAATACCTCATTTAATAAATATATTTCAGTCAGTGTGTAAAACAATCTAGAAGTTAATCTAAATTTGCTTTACTCATATGTTAGACTCATTTAGCAAAAGGAAGGTGCCTAGGTTTATGATATATTAAGCATTATTGTGAAATGTTTATTTAAAGGGACATGAACTCAAAATATACTTAAAGGTAGCCATTTAAAAAAACAATGATTTATACATTCTGAATGAGTATTCTATTTTAATCAACTTTAAAACTTGTCTCATATTATGAATGCTCATTGTGATGTTGCTATCATTACTTTAGAAATAAGGCAGTAAATAGCTAATTTATTTGCTTCAGTACTCTGGACAGAACTTGATTGTTTGGAATAATTGATGCAACAATCGTCAAGGACAACCCAGGTTTTTATTAAACAATTGTCCGTAATATAAAATATCATTATTGATTGTCAAAGAAACATAACAAGATAACTTTACATTTGATAATCGTATTAAATAATAAAGTTGATTAACATTTAATGCTCAATCACCAATGGTAAATTTGTTTGGACAGTGTCCCTTTAAGAGCTTGAAATAGTGTATTTACTTCTCTTCCTATCTTGACATACTTTGCTTGAAAAGCATATTGAGATAGGCTCAGTAGATGAAGATTGGTGGATGCACAGAGATGCCTTATGTGATTGGCTCAACCATGTGCATTTAAATTTCTTATGTTGAGGATATATAAATACTAAGAGAAAATGATTTACATTTTAAAGTCTAAACAATCTTCTATCTCTACAGATCATTTGATACAATTGTTTGTAATGTCTCTTTAAAACTAAAGACGCCATTGCACAATAACATATATGAGCACTTCAGAGAAATACAAGCTCGAGGTTTATTTGCGAATAACAAAGCTGTAGTTTAACATTTATAAACAGATTATCAAAGTTACTGACATTCTTCCCGGAATTTTAACATTAATAAATATTGCGTGGGAAACGCATCTTCAAACACCAGATTAGCATATTTAAACATTAGTGTAATGTCACGCAATAGCACACAATCAATGTGCATTATAAATACATTTAATAGAGCAATGTCAATACTTCACAATCAATTTATTTAAAGAACAATAAAGACATACAATATTAAATGTGTATTTGTATTAAAGAAACAGACCGTTATTAAACCGAGAAATGTCTACAACATTAATAATGTGACAGGATGTGATTTTAAAGAGTATTTAATCATTAATATTTCACGGATCACGGATATTAAATCTGCGTCACACATATCCGCATGACAGGCCCATGAGTTACAAATAAGTCTACATGAAAAATGAAGTTACAGCACCACCAAGCGGTATGTGTAAGGATGTTACTAAGATATGAAACATTAAGGAACGGCCAATCAGAGTTCATCACACAAACACAACTTGAGTCAGGATGGTCTCACAGACATTATAACAATATTTCAAACTTTTATCCAATCAGATGTACAGATAAATTGTCCCATGGTGCATCTCATGTTTACTTCACCATATAAAAGTCCATTACACGTTGCCATCTTTGTCAGTTCTCTAATGCCTGCAGGCAGTCTTATATATTAATATTATTATAATATATTTAGTAGCCAACCGAGCAGGCATGTCAGTTCCCAGGTTCACCAAGGAGGAGAGCGCTGCACTGGTCCACGCCGTCAAGGACTTTTATCCCCAGCTGTTTGGGAACAAGAGGAGCTCGACAGATGCGCCTGTTAAGAAGGCCCTCTGGGAGTCTATCACCAATGCGGTTAGATTGGTGTGTGACGTCCAGAGGACCCAGGATCAGATCATGAGGAGATTCGGAGATATGAGGTTGCGTTTATCGAAAAAAGTCAACCTCATAAGGGACTGGGTACAAGCCCGTAAAAGAGGGGGCCAAAGAAAGGCCCCGCGGAAACTGTACCTACTCCCTTATGAGGTGACTTTATGCGAGCTCCTCAATCTCCGGGTCCCCAAAAGATTTAGATCCTCGCCATCCTCGGCCTCCTCTTCTTCCCTCCCAGCTGCGGGATCTGAAAGTCCTGACGCGGGGGACAGGGCAGATGCTTCTCCGTCCGGTGGCCTGGGAGGACCCGATAGAGAATCTGAACCAGGTAATTATCCAACTTCATATAATATTTATAATGTTAAAAATCCAAAATGTGTATTTAGTCAGATACTAAACCTATACAGATCTCACAACATACACTACATATGATGTTTAGATATCTGATTTTACATTAGTGATACATGAAATTGGAATGATGTTTATTGCGCTCTACAGAATATGCGTCACAGAGCGGAAATCTAATTTCGCATCCACGTTAACATGGGTTTGCGGAAAGTGGCATTGCTTTATACATGTTGGTCAAATGACGGATGCGTAATTCCGCTTGGAATCATTGCGCAATGATCGCGAAAATGGCATTTCTCATCCACGTTAACATGGGTTTGCGGAAAGTGGCATTGCTTTATACATGTTGGTCAAATGACGGATGCGTAATTCCGCTTGGAATCATTGCGCAATGATCGCGAAAATGGCATTTCTCATCCACGTTAACATGGGTTTGCGGAAAGTGGCATTGCTTTATACATGTTGGTCAAATGACGGATGCGTAATTCCGCTTGGAATCATTGCGCAATGATCGCGAAAATGGCATTACTCATCCACGTTAACATGGGTTTGCGGAAAGTGGCATTGCTTTATACATGTTGTTAAAAATTAAATGGAAAATCTTAGATTAGTGAAGAATACAGTATTCTTATTTTAAATATTATATCTAATAAAAAACGAATAATACTAATAAATTATAACATATGGCCATCAATTGATGATTATGTAATAACAAGCATATATTCTTAAAGATACAGTAAACAACACAACTGATTGAAAATAAGAGTCCAGGATATATTTATCATTCATTTAATTGCGGAAACTATTAACTCATGGGACTACCAAAGGATTAATATTTTTCTATTGATTTGTTATTAATGTAAATATTTTAAACATGGCATGATTAGTATTAATGATATGCAATCCTCATTTAATATATTACAGATATGGATGTGGCTGCTGGATCCTCAAGCCAGGGCTTGTCACAGTATGGTATGTCTCATTTTAATTGACATTTGTCTTAGAAACATGGAATGAACATTACATACTAAATACACATTGTTCTATATTTATATGTAATGTCTATTTAATAGATGAAAATTATATAATTATTCGGATATACTTAAATAACATATTTGATTTTAATTGCATGCTCAATACCATTCATTACATCAACATATGGAGTAGATAATTCATTAACAAACAACAACATTGTGGAATCTATTTAATTTTAGATTAAAGGGATACTGAACTACAATTATTAATATTGTCTTTCACATACAGTATGCAATATTAATAAACATAAAATATAATACTATCATCATATGTGACATATTCTATTGCTAAATGTATTTTAAAATAAATAAAGTACGTTTATGTGCATCTAAATATTTGTTGACCAACCTGGGTTTATATTGATGATTGGTGGATACCTTCAACAAACAATATTTATTGAATCCAATATTCCTTATCTGCCTTTAAGATTAATATCGAACAACATTTGAATTATAATAGGAGTCAATGTTAAATCATTTTTTACAGTTTGAACATAGAAATCAATTATTTAAATTAATCATGTCAGTGTCCCTTTAAGACAAAATAGATTCATTCATCATTACATTATTTTTATTAAAAACTATTGATATATAAATCTAATTATCTGTTGGAGTTACTTTATATATATCTGCATACTCTAACAGCACCATGATTACATATTTTATGTATTGTGATAAATATGTGTTGTGTCCTAAACAAGATTACTGTACATTGAAAAAATGGCTCGATGTGACACATGTTTGTTTAGATTTGTCAACAGATGCTCCTCAATATGTGGTTTGTGTGTATTCTTGTAACTTCTTAAGGACATATGACGGAATTATTCCGTCATAAAACAATTGAGCTAAGTGAAAGCTGTGTCCTTAAATGGTTAAGAACATTGATCATTGGGTATATTTAGATATGCAATAGCAGCATCTGAGATGAATTTGATGTCTAATGTAGTCTGACATTAAACATATGTTGAATACAGATATGTTTACAGAATCCCCTTGATTCAATCAAGCATTTTCTGGTGTAATGACTGCTCTATTCTTCACATTTTAAAGTTGATTAATGTTAAAATTCTAGACAGATGTGATTTAGTGATATCCAAAATGTGTTTAATAATATATATCTATATCATTCATAGAGAGAGTTGGTGTGGGGAGCCCACAGGAATCCAGCAGTGACATAGAGCCGCCTTTGCGGTCTCCTGGTAAGTCCATTGACTCATTTATATGTAATTGAAGGTGTATTGCTAATCAATATTATGATCATGATTCCGATGAAGCATAACATTATAAAAAATCATAGAATTTATCTTCTGATTATATATTTATTTTTTATATTGAGCGATTAATAATTTCTACTTTATTATTCTACACATTTGTTATTCATAAGATGTCTAACATATGTTTTTTTAAATTTTTTTTTTTTAACAACAGTCATCAAGTGATACACACATGAGAAATCTTAAATGTTCTATGTACTATGCTTTTATGAATTTAACATTAAGACAAACAATACATTAATATTCTGATTTATTGACAATAACAAATCTATTGTCATTTGTATGCTCCATCAAAATGATGTAAATCATAACTTTGTGTGTGTATATCTTTAATGCAACATTGATGTGCGTATTTGAGCAACAGTAACATATGTTATAATATCTGATCTTAAGGTGTACACAACATGTTATGTTTTACAGAGATTGATGTCACATGTGGGATGGAGGAGGAAGAGGCTGCCTTGGAGTCTGATGGTATGTGAAATATATCTATCATGTTTCCAACATGTTTCTTTTTTTGAAATCATTTTATTGAAGACATTCAAAGTCTACAGCTTTTTCCCTTTAAAAAGGAATATTATTTGTCTGTTCAAATACACTACTGCCCCCTTTCTATATCAGGCAGCATGAAAATCTGCTTGTATATATTTTTTTAAGAATATATAATTCATGCCATCATTATGTCACATGCATATTCCATGCCAAAACACAATAATAAGTTTCACATTGTACAGACAGTCATTGAGATTCATCTGAGTGCCTATATAGATACCATATCCTCATTTCAGAATAGTTTACAGATTCAAACACACTTCGAGGTATATTGAAAACATAATCAATTTTAAATGCGTTGATTTGATGTCAGGATGTATGAGATGTTAATATATTTATTTTACATTTTCAGATGGATCCACCACTTCTGGTCATCTGGATTCCGCCCCTGCCCAGTCACAGACCCCTCCCCGTGCACACACCCCTGACCATGGCCACACCTCTGCACACACCCAGAGCCCTTCCCATCACCAAACCCATGACCATGCCCCGACCACTGCCAGCCCTTCCCATATTTCATATCCTGTCCCTCCCAAAAAACGCCCATACACCCCCCTTCGCCGCTCTCCCCGTATTCTGGCCCGTACAGCTGCCCAGACCCAAACTCCCCACTCCCCAGCTGTACGGCCTACCCTGGAGCAGCAGCTCACCACTCCCCAAGCCATTCCCATCCCTCCCCGAGCCAATCCCATCCCTCCCCCCTGTTTAAACCTTCATTGTCCTGGGTGTCAGATTGTCCTTCCCAGGCACAGCTGTAAGTATCATTCTAAATACACTTTATAAGATACTTAAAGGTACAGTGAAGTTAAATTGGTTAAATTGTGATTCAAATCCAGCATGCAATGTTAAGCCAATGTATAATAGAATACTCTTATGAATTATTCGTCATTCTCTTGATATATTAATTGAAAACAACTTATTCCTATAATTAGTTTAAACAATAAAATAAATGTGGCCATCATTTCTTTATTGTTGGATGAATGTATCCATCAACCAGCATGCACAAACAAGGTTCATCAACAAATATTGGCTTCCATAAAAACCAACATTCTTGCATTCAAAATATAGCTTGACAATTAAAACATATAATGAATATGTGTAATTTCTAAAGATTTGTCATGTCATGCTCTATCTGAATCAGTCCATTAAATATTTAGGTTCAGTGTCCCTTTAATTGGATATCACTACATATACCAAACACCACTACTTGGATACAAAATTTTATGTCCAAATGTGGATACATTATCTCTTGTCTAACCCAGTGGGAATGTAATTTCTTCTGGTTGCTATGTTTACACAGCTTGTCCTCAATGCCAAAATGTTTAAGGATATGTGTGCCTACCACAGTCTAAATTGAATTTTTAAATTGCTAATGTAAGTACAATGTAAATCCTTTAACAAGATTTGATACACTCAAGCTGTATAAGTGGATCATCTAAAACCAATTAAAGGGTTCAACATGTTTGAGTAACATGAGCCTTTAATGATTTCTGTCTGTCTGAATAACCTAATTCATGTGTAAAGAATATATGAAAAATAATTGATGTAAATAATTATTTGTCTTTATGATGACAATGTATGTATTAAAATCTTTTATTCTGTTGTGTAATTATCCTTAATATTAATTTTTATTTTATTTTAGGCTGTGACTCAGCATGGCTCATGCTAGAAGGGATAGCAAGAGTAGAGCAGGCCGTGTTGAGGAACGCAGCTGTCCTGAGAGGGATGAACGACACCATGCAGGCCCAGCTCCGGGTTCAGGACTTGACTCTGCGTGAAATTATGCAATTACGTTCAAGGCCTGAATCTGGAGCTGGACATGCACAGGACAATGAAGAGGATGAGCAGTAAGTGGAGGATCTGGATATGCTCCATGGTGGCAGATAATAATCCTCTGTCCACATGTTGAATTTGTATTTATATTGTTGCCATTTGGCCTTTTTATCAGTTTTTTGTTGTGCCTGTTGCACTCTTTTACCTTGTCATGTGTCTCCAATGAGGCTATGCTGGCCCTTGGCAACTCTCTTCATGGACTGTGATGCACTGTGTTACCTTGTCATGTGTCTCCAATGGGGCTATGCTGGCCCTTGGCAACTCTCTTCATGGACTGTGATGCACTGTGTTACCTTGTCATGTGTCTCCAATGAGGCTATGCTGGCCCTTGGCAACTCTCTTCATGGACTGTGATGCACTGTGTTACCTTGCCATGTGTCTCCAATGGGGCTATGCTGGCCCTTGGCAACTCTCTTCATGGACTGTGATGCACTGTGTTACCTTGTCATGTGTCTCCAATGGGGCTATGCTGGCCCTTGGCAACTCTCTTCATGGACTGTGATGCACTGTGTTACCTTGTCATGTGTCTCCAATGGGGCTATGCTGGCCCTTGGCAACTCTCTTCATGGACTGTGATGCACTGTGTTACCTTGTCATGTGTCTCCAATGGGGCTATGCTGGCCCTTGGCAACTCTCTTCATGGACTGTGATGCACTGTGTTACCTTGTCATGTGTCTCCAATGAGGCTATGCTGGCCCTTGGCAACTCTCTTCATGGACTGTGATGCACTGTGTTACCTTGCCATGTGTCTCCAATGGGGCTATGCTGGCCCTTGGCAACTCTCTTCATGGACTGTGATGCACTGTGTTACCTTGTCATGTGTCTCCAATGGGGCTATGCTGGCCCTTGGCAACTCTCTTCATGGACTGTGATGCACTGTGTTACCTTGTCATGTGTCTCCAATGGGGCTATGCTGGCCCTTGGCAACTCTCTTCATGGACTGTGATGCACTGTGTTACCTTGTCATATGGCTCATATATTCCTTATTTTTACAAGATTATTTATAAACGTTGTGTATGTTTTCTTACATACTAATAAAATAAATTTTATTTCACAAATCTTTGTCCTCATTCTTCCTGTTATTTTTTGCAAGCTCTAGTTTATGTTGTTTATCCTTAAAGGGACCTAACAAATCTATTTGTTATAATGAAATCATATATGTAAGACAATAGTAAATGACTTTAAGATTAACATCTCCAATGTAATCTTATTATTTGTGTTTATATTATTTTCTCTTAGCTCTATCATTGCCTGATTATGATTAGCAGAGTAATTTCTTTATATATGTATATATATTTTTGTATTTGTGTATATATGTATATTTAAATGTTCATATCCATGTGTGTATTTATAAACTCTGCATGAATTGATGCACCTTTACCAAATGATCTGAGTATTGATACAATGATATAATCCCTGTAAAGTGTTCATTTTATTTAAATAGTATTGACTATGTGTATGCTCTTTTTAAAAACAAAATAATGTCCCTTTAAGTGATGTTGATCACTATTGTAAATGAATGTATTTCCATTTGTAAAGCGTTTTTGTCCTTTTTACAAGAACAAGGACATATAGTTTTATTAATAAACAATCTTATTGTAATGTTGACAGCACCTGTATTTCATTTTCAAATCTATATTATTGTCAAAGTGTAACCAAATCAATCTCTGTGTGTAATACAAATAATGTAGATGATGAATATTAGTTAACTAATATGTTAACAAAATACATCTCCTCCCATATATGGCTATAGGTAGGCTGACCATAATTAAACTTGAATAAATGACACGTTTAATCAATACATGTATAACTATTGTTATTCAACAACAATCCAAAGATATCTTAAAACATCAATGGCATATGTATTTCTCATGTGTATCTTTTAAATGTTAAAGATATACACCATAGCTATAGTTCAAGGGACAGTCAAGTCCGAAAAGATGATTCATAATTTGGTGACATTCCTAGATAGCAATCTACACACATACTAGTTCCTAAAATATAAATACGTTTCTTAATGATATGCCAAGATGTCACTGAGTCCTTGTATTGTCTGCGGTTTTTCAGCGATCTCGGATGCGCCATGTTGCTTAAGACGTCACCTGCCAGGCTGTCCAATGATTCCTTGTATTGACTGACGTTCTTACGTGATCAGGAATATGCCTTTTATTGGATTGCGTTTTGACGCGATCAAGGATGCGCCTTTTTTTTTTGGGCGTTCTTACGTGATCAATAATGTGCCTTTCATTGGATGGCGTTCTTACGTGATCAAGGAAGCGCCATGTTAAGACGGCACATGTAAAGTTAAAAAAACGTGTGATTGGATTGCGTAGTCCCGCAATATTTGTGCACGTTAAAAACGTTTGTGACTGCATGCAATTTTAAAAAGCTTGCGAATATGTATTATTTGCATCATGTTACATTGTTGACCCGTAGCTGATAAAGACCAACACATTCTCTTTTGCTGGATGTCTGGTTGAATCAACGAACGAAAGCAAAATGTTTTCATGCATAGGATATTTCTAGGCAAGTGCAAATCTCTACAGTCCATGTTTAATATGTTTGTCAACAATGTTCCTTTTTCTTAAAAATTAATGTTGTGTTTAATGTTGAACATATCTAATTAATAAATATGCGCTATTGTGTTTGAATAAAGTAATCAATATGCATTTATCATATGCTAAATATATGATGCCGACTTCTTCTAAATGTAATTTCGTTGTATATTTTATGAAAGGTTCATTAGACACTCACATTATAAATAAAAATATTTGATTTTGTCTCTAGTTAGATAGTCCATTGTTTAACCAATAGGTTTATTTTGTCTTGTGTTGTAAGAAAATGTAAGTAATTTTCTTACTCCTCGCAAAGCCAATGAGTTTCATGTGAGTACCATCTCCAGCTTTGTCCAGTTTGTGTAAAGGTTCTTTTCATATGTTAATGATGGGGTATTGTGTTTTACGGTTGTAATGGTGGTTCATCTATATTTAAAATATAGCTAACCCTATTTTATTTGCAAGTGTTTGAAGCTTTTTAATATTGCTATCAGTATATGTTAATCTTGTTGTTTGTAGTAGTGTCTATTACATACAGTTATGTAAAAAATATAGGATACTGTCCCTTGAATGCAAATGTTGTTTTTTTGTATCATGTATGAGATCCACATAGTTTAATCTTCAAATATATTTTTGTTAGCATATTTCACCCCCCCACTCCTAAAAGGACTTTAAACCATATTTATTGTTAAAATAAAAATAGTTACAATAAAATATTAACACAATAATGTCTCTTAAAGAAAATAGACTTTATTTAACACGTCAATATAAATGTGATTTTCAAATATTTTTTTTGACAAAGTACATGTAGATATAGCAACAAGCTTAAAATGTGTTAGCATATGTAATGTTGTTAAAGGGACAGTTTCGAAAAAAAATATTTTTACATTATTCGAAAAGTCAATTCTGTAATAACAAGGATATCAAATGTTTCTCAACAATTGAACATTTGCTATCTAAATTTGCTATCTAAACCTATGAGGTTGGTGTGCTCATTTCTTAAATCTTGAAGAGTGCTTGTAATCATTATACAATTTGAGCACTAGAGGGCATTTGGATAGCATTTGTATATGTAAAATCTTGTGCTCATACAGCATATTATTGACCATGTATTGATCATTGATATCTAAAATGTTGTTATGTCAGAACAACAAATAAGTGGTCATTTTTCATAGTCATAGATACAAGGGTAAGCACATAAGTCACACATGTATTTCTCCATGTTTTGTTGTTTCAAACTTTATAATGCGTAATACAGTGTTTTCTTTGTAATCAATAATTTTCTGACTGTCCCTTTAAGCTGTGTTATTGGCATTCAAACAGTAATATGCCATCATGGATAATTGTTATGGTAATTTAGTTAGCGATTCGGGAAACAGTTTGGACATCACATCACAGAAACCAATCAATATCATGAACAAGGATAGGTATGTGATGATGTGGTTTTCACACACTTATAACCCACACTCTGCAAAGAATCTTCCTCCATGGACCCGGTCCCATAGATGTCGATTATATACAGAGTGTGGTCCACAAGTGTATGAAAACCACATCATCACATACCTATCCATTACACAAAAAACAAAATTTAAGATTGAAAAAAAAACTTACTTCCTCTTCCTTCCCCTCTTCCCACGGGGCTGAGGCTCTGGGAGAGGCAACTGCCGACTCCGAAGAGTCCTCCTTGGAGCTGTTGTGGGAGGAGTGGAAGGAAGAGTACTGGGACGACCAAGGTGAGGAGTAGATGGCTGAGGAGGAGGAGGAGAAGATGGCTGAGGAGGAGGAGGAGAAGATGGCTGAGGAGGAGGAGGAGTAGATGGCTGAGGAGGAGGATGAGATGGGCCGGCAGGAGGAGATGGCCCAGCAGCAAGAGGCCCAGCAACAAGAGGCCCAGCAACAGGAGGTAGACCAGCATGCGCCTCCCGGAATAATGTGAACATTTCCTGATGAAGATTGAACATTCTTGTTTGTCCTTCTTGTATTGTATTCAGTATACTGATTATTTCGTTTTGGCCTTGAATTATTTGATTCTGCCCATCAAGTATTCTGCGTCGTCCTTCTATGTTTTCTATCCGGGAGGTACGCATCTGGTCTATGTACTCCAGTAGAACCCGCACCTCCGCTATTTCTTCTTGTTGTGCCTGTTGAACCCGTGCACGGCGGGGTGCCCGTGCACGGCGGAGTGCGGGTCTTTGAGGGACCTCGGGTTCCGCGGCTTCAGCGGCATCCTCCTGTGCTTCCGGGGCCTCTTGATCATCTCCCGTGCGCTGTTCGTCACGGGGGGCCTCTTCCCTCCGAAGTGGGAATTCCTCACCACCACTCTCATCCCGGGGAGATGCAGGAGGCTGTGCTGCCTCGTCCCCAGACTCTGTATATTAAAAAAAAAATAAAAAAAGAAATGTATATATTAGCATATTTGCAAATAAAGGTTTAAATGACTTAGCTTACGATACAATTACAAATGCAGAATCATTAATCCACTTTGAAATCTAACAAACAATCAATACGATTTCCGCTTTTTCTAAACAGTGTTTGTGATATCTGGTCAATGTGAATGTTTTTGCGTTTGTTTTCAGTCTGTTTAAATGCACACCTAACCTATAGCCTAGATACTGATGTAACCGCTAAGTAATAGAATGCGTGTAAACAGCGTAATAGCATTAATCGGATCCTTAACACATGAAACCCAATGTTTTATCTTTCATGATTTATAAGCATACATTTAGTATCAACTTTCGAATGTACTTTTGTTATCTAATTAGCTTCATTCTCTGGATATTCTTTGCTGAAAAGCATATCTAAATATGTTTATAAGATTCTGATTGTTAGCTGAATATAGCTGCCTCCTGTGATTGTTTCACCGTGTGCATGGCTATTTCTTCATTAAAATATATCTCAAGAATGAATCAAATTATGTAATATAAGTACATTTGAATGTTTTGTCAAATTGTATTCGCTACCTCAATCATGAAAGTAAATGTTTGCGTATAGTGTCCATTGAAATACATTCGTATGTGAAATTATTGTTAAATGAGCTTACCGTCAGATGAGAGTGGCAGGTTCCCGGTATCGATTCCTCCGATACCGACTACTTCCACCTCGGAGATGCTGGGCCGCAACATTTCCTCCCATCTGCAGTACTCCATTTCAAGGGCAGGGCCGCCACCGGTCCCTGCGGCATGTCGGGCCTCCAGGCTTAACTTTTTTTTAAGTTCAAGTTTACAGTCCCGGTACCGATGTTTGATGGAATCCATATCCCTGTTCCGGCAACCCACTGCATTGACTGCATTCCGAATCTCGTTCCAGAGCCTCCTCCTGTCAGTCGGGGTAGTCTTCTGGTGCTGCAGCATCCTATACCTGGCCATATAGGCCTCTACGAGGGCCTCCTTCTCCTCCATCGTAAACCTCGCCTCCCTAGTCGCCTTGGCCTTCCCCTGTGACGATGCCCTCTGTTTCCCGGACTGTGAAGCCCTACTCTGACCGCCACTGGGCCCAGCCACTTGGTCATCTTGAACCAAGTGGCTGGGTCCACCCACCGCTTCCACCCCCGCTTCCTGCCCCCCTTCCTGCCCCCCTTCCTGCCCTGTTCCTCTCCCCCTCCCTCTACTCCCCCCTCTACCTGTCCCCTGCCTGGCCTCCATCTCCTCCCTAAACTAAACCCCAAATAATAAAAAAAAAGTGAGTGTGATGAAATGAAAGGGGGTCAAAATAAAGAACTAAAAAGACAAAAAAGGTGCTTAATGTGTGAGGGATGTAAAAAAAAACAAAGAGGGTAAGGAGTATTTAAATAAACGAAAAGAATAAGACTAAAAGGAGGATATGTAAACTAAATGTAACTAGGGGATGGGTATGGGATGGGTATGGGGTATGGGATAAGAGTAAATGGGATGAAAGGGAATGGGACTACAAGGAATGGGGTATGGAGTGTAGTATGAGGGGGTAGGGGGTATGGAGTGTATGTAGTGTTATTGATAAGTGTATGTATGTATTGAATGTGTTTGCGTGTAAATGTGTTAAGTGTACAGATAAATCACTCGCTCGCTAACTAACACTACTTCTAATTCTCAATAACAAACACTCCCACTAACGCTCACTAACTACCACTAACTGACGCTCACACTAACAACTATCACTAATAACTCCCACTAACTCACTCACGCTCCCACTAACAGACTCTCTCCCACTCCCGCTACCTCCCACTAACTCACTCACTCTCTCACGCTAACACTACCAACTGACTATCTCACGCTAACACTACCAACTGACTCTCTCACACTAACACTAACTCACTCTCAAAAAATCGCAAAATCTCTATTCTTAAATCTCCAAAGACCCACCAGCAACACAGTCAAAGAAGCCCTGCTTGTGTGGTGCTTATATACCCTGTGTAAATGTTTAATGATGTCCCAATTTCCATTGTAATTAGTGTTCAGGTGTGCTTTATTAGCAATTAATATTATTGCAATGTGTATTAGTTGTGTTAATTTGCGCATGCTCATTTTGAGTTGGTATTTGTGGAATGTGTAGAATGCGATGATGTCATAGTGGTCGTTTTCTCTAACATTGTCCAATAGTATTCTTTTTAAATGTGAATTTGCGATGGTGTGTTCTTCGTGAAGTGTTGTATATGTATGTTTTTCATAATATATAATGATATTGAATGCGATTTTTTTTTTAGTGTATGTATATATTTTTTAATCCTTGTTGTTATTGTGCGATTTTCCGCATCTTAAAGTATATGCGTATTCCACGTATAAATAGTATTAAAACTTCCCCCGCTTGTGAATGTGTAATGCTTGTGTGCTTTGTTGATTGATTGATGTTGTGACATTTGCGGCGTGTTATTGTTGTGCATGATGTGGTATGCGTCATATGACCGAGCTGTGCGTATTTCTCGCGAGATCGAGTGTTAGGTGAAAAAAGCTATTTTTTGCCTTTCCCATTGTTCTCTATGGGAGACTGTCTAACGCGGGCAGGATTACGCGTGTGACATACACGCGTTAGGAGCATCGTTAGATGGTCTTATATTAACTCTAAATACCGGAGTCAAACAATGCCGTGCGTTAGACATAAAACACGCGTGGCGTTAACAGCCCATCTACCGCAGAACTCTAAATCTAGCCGTAAAAGAGCAACTTACGGTGGTGGGCCCACTGATGTCTTACAAATGCAGCATGTAAGGAGAGATTATCTATGTCAATAGATGCAGGGAAAGAGAGGTAAGAAGGAACTTGCTCTGTAATAAGGAAGAAAACAGATACAGATGCTGCAGAAGGTTTAAGACCCCCAGGGGCTCCTTGAATTTTATGTCTTTCAAGTAGAATCCTCAGAGAGAGCTAAAATCAACATATGCCTTGAAATGTATTATTGCTATAGAACCTATATCATTGATTTGAAGTCCCCTTTTATATATGTTCCTTAGATTTGGCAGAAGGTGCTGACATATTTAATTACACACTTAATTAAAGTACAAAGTGCGGACTGTAATTCAACCGAGAGCTGAGGTCTGAGTGACCTGACATATATACACCTTCCCTGTCCTCATTGTACCTATAGTTATCAGTAACCAGCTAAAATGGCCGCCAGGAAGAATACCAAACTAACCTCCACAGCTAAGCAAACTACACCTAGCCTCTTTTTTAAATCCATGAAAGGAGACAAACATCCTGAAACACAGTCGCATCACTCAGAGGAGGAGGAGGAGATGGATGAGAGTAATAGGGATAAAATGGTGGACACTAGGCCTTTGACCAGGGCGGATCTAGATCATTTGGTCTCTAAGCAGGATATAGCGGTAAATTTTGATAAACTCCTAGAAAAAATGGAGAGCATGCAAAACTCTGTGACTAACAGTATAGCGGAATTAAAACAGGAAGTTGTTGAGCTGGGATCCAGAGTAAACTCCCTAGAAGAAAATGGGGATTCTATGGTTGAAGATTTGAATGCAGTAACAGAAAAAGTCACCTCCCAACAAAAGGGACTGGAAGATGTATATGACAAGTTAGAGGACTTAGAGAATCGCAGTCGCAGATCCAACCTGCGTTTAAAAGGAATACCAGAATCAATAGGTCCTAAGGAATTAAATACATATCTATCTAGTCTCTTTCACGGTATCACTGGGACAGGAGGAGAAGACAAATTCCAGATGGAGAGGGCTCATAGAGCACTTCGACCTAAACCTAGGGGGGAGGACCCTCCTAGGGACGTTATTGTAAAGATGCTTTACTTCCAGGAAAAGGAAGAGATACTTGCAGCAGCGAGGAAAAACCCTACATTTAAACATCAAGGGAACATCATTCAGTTTTTTCAAGATCTCTGCTTGCGGACCTTGCAAAGAAGAAGCTCACTACGACCTCTCATGTCCCTACTACGGAAAAACCAGATCCCCTACAGGTGGGGCTTCCCCTTTGCTCTTCACATAACATGGGAAAACAGAACATTTCCTATCAGGGAACCCCAAGAGATTCCGGAAGCCTGCCGCAGAATGAGGTTGGAGCCTCCGACCCTTTTGCATCAGGAGACCTCTTCAGATCAACATCAGCAAGGAGGACAGCCACATCAGAAACAATGGTCCAAAATACCAGAGAAGAAATGTAAAACTTGATTCTATATGACATCACAGGGACCTACTTCAGATAAAAGAGTCAAGTTTTTTCCCCCGATGTAACCTACATGGAGCTGGGGGACCTCTTGCTGAATCTGGGAGCCCGGAGGGCCGTTAAGAGAAGGACAGATAAGTTATAGAATGTTATTTTGACTTTGCATTTTACATTGTTCTGGGTTTTTTTTTTTTCCCCCTTTTTTTTTCATAAACATTTTGTTACGGGTGGGGGGGCTTGAACCTCATGATGGACTTTTTTTTTTTAAAGCCCCACAGGACACACCCAAAGACTTTCCAAAGCAAAAGAAGTTATGTTTGAGATGTTTGGCACTTTACAACTGTTCTGTTTTTTTCCATAACCATTGTTTCACAGGTTGGGGGGATTGAGTTTGTGTTTGAGAGGTTCATAGATGTTGCAGGTTAGAATTATAGAGATAGGCCAAAAGAGGCCTTAAAATCTGATGATAATGTTAATGTCCCTGTTTCTTTCTTCTTTTTTCTTTCTCGTCTTTTCTCTTGTTCTCCTTTTTCTACTTATTTTTCTGGAGGTGGCTCTGATGATTGTGTGTTTCTCTATCCTCTTATTCAATAGATTTCTACATGCAAAGGGTATTGCTATAATAATCTACTCACGTAGCTAACCGCACCTAGGCATAGCAGAGTGCGGTACTCGATGGAGAGTAATAATGTTTTTGTTTGTATGTTTATGGTTCAATGTTTGGTATTTTTTTTTCTTTCTTACCAGGTGTTTCCTCCCGAGCACAGAGGCAGGATAATGGGGTGGAGACAGGGGGTTTGGGTGATGCAGACCGCGATGACTTTACAGATAGGAGAGGATGATCAGGGTACACGAGAATTAATTAAGTTGCGATACAAACGAGAGCGGGGGGACAAGGTTAGGATCCATACTGATGCCACATAATTTAAGACTTATATCCCACAACGTGAGGGGTCTGTATTCAGACATTAAAAGACAAACTGCTATGACACACTACTTGAGGGAGAAAGCCAATATCATATACCTCCAAGAGACACATTTCATTTCCCAGACAATTCCAAAATTTTGGTCACGTGACTTTCCGCACCATTTTCACTCTACAACAGATTCTAAAAAAGGGGGGTCTCAATTTTATTACATAAATCTTTAGATTTCGTCCTAGACAGTGAGATTAGGGATAAGGAGGGCAGGTTTATGATAGTGAGAGGCACAATTCAGAATACTAGAGTCACTTTTTGTAATGTGTATGCGCCAAATGAAACGCAGAATGTTTTCTTTAGTAAAATCTCACAACATCTGACTCAATGGTCCCGAGATAGAATTATTCTAGCGGGGGATTTTAATGTAACTATAACTCCTTTTTCAGGGGGAGGCTCAGGCGGACTAACAAGCAAACAGCATCATCATAACTCCATTGTTAAGTCGATCAGGGAGTCATTAGGAACACATAATCTGGTAGATTCCTGGGAGGCGGTAGGCAACTCTAAGCATGATTACACTTATTACTCCCCGGCACATAATACATACTCCACACTAGATTATGTGTTTGTCAGTCAGATTTTAATTCCCAATTTAGTAGCATCAAGTACACATACATGTACCTGGTCAGATCATTCGATGGTAACCTTAGAACTGTCGGGTATTCTGAATTATTCTCGACCCAGGTCGAGGACATTTAATCCAACACTACTTAAAAGGCCAGAAATATATGAGAGGATAACAGGGGCATTAAGGGAATACTGGCAATTAAACGAAGGTTCCAAAGATAGCCCTCTAATGACATGGGCAGCACATAAAGCAGTCTTGTGGGTCCTATTTATTAAAGAGAAGGCGGCAGGGGTGAGACAGGCAAAGCAGGTAGCACAATCACTTCAGGAAGAGATAGGAACCCTGGAGAGGGAACACAGACGAACCCTTTCCTTGAAAGTTTATAAGTCCCTTCAAACCAAAAGACAGGAGTTGGCCAAGATACTAAATGAGTCCTCTATTCGAGCGGCCTTAAGGCTAAGAGCACATTACTACATGTACGCCAACAAGCCAGATAAATATCTAGCGTATAAACTGAGGGAGAGAACAAGGTCCTTCGCAATCCCCACGGTTCACACTCAGAATGGGGTCCCCACTTCCAACCCTCAGGAAATAGCTGAAGCCTTTGCTAGGTACTATGAGCAATTATACGATGGGAAAAAAGTGTCTCCGGGGGATCTCAGTCGGCAAACAAATGAATTTTTTAGGCAAGCTAACCTGCCGATTATCCAAGACGCAGATCTAGCAAAACTTAATGCAGACATCTCAGCTATAGAAATTTTGAATGTAATTAAAGACCTTAATTCGGGTAAAGCGCCTGGCCCAGATTGCCTTACGGGGGAGTATTATAAGATATTTAGGAAATAATTATTACCCCACCTTCTAACCCTTTGTAACGGAATACTCGCGGGAGAGGAAATACCCAAAGACATGTTACTAGCCAAAATAATAGTAATTCCCAAGGCAGGGAAAAACCCAAAATATTGCCAGACCTATAGACCAATCTCCCTCATTAACACAGACCTTAAAATCTTCACAAAGATCATGGCAAATAGACTTAAAATGTTCTTACCCTCTTTGATACATAAAGACCAAGTGGGTTTTATTAGGGAAAGGGAGGCCCCGGATAATGTTAGGAGGATTGTAACATTGGTAGACTTTCTATCTCAGACTAAGACGCCGTCCCTTCTTCTTTCACTCGACGCGGAAAAGGCGTTTGATAGGGTGGATTGGAATTTTATGTTTAGAGTTCTAGATACAATGGGCTTTAAAGGCGCCTTTATAAGAGCACTTACAAGCATATACTCAAGACCAACGGCAGTAGTGGGTGCAGCTGGGTACATTTCTAGATCCATAGATATTTTAAACGGGACTCGCCAGGGGTGCCCTCTGTCACCGCTTTTTTTCGCCATTAGCATTGAACCACTTGCAGCGTACATTAGACACATGACAGAAGTGAGGGGAGTGGAGATAGCAAAGGAAGAATATAAATTGACTTTATTCACTGATGATGTCTTGCTGACTTTGACCAAACTCTTGGTCTCCTTGCCTAATTTATACAGTATCCTGGGAAGGTTCTCAGAAATACCAGGTTATAAAATTACCCTGGGTAAGTGCGAGGCTTTGCCGTTAGGTCTCCCACCTCATACAAAAAAAATTGTGGAAATAAATTTTAATATGATATGGGCAAAAAGGCATATCACATATTTAGGGGTCAAGATCAACGGCTCTTTCTCAGACTTATATTCCCTAAATTATGAACCTATCTTTAAAACCATTAGAAGGGATCTAAACAATTGGAGAAAAGGCAGATTCTCGTGGTTCGGTAGATTGTCGGCTATCAAAATGAACGTGCTCCCCAGGGTGCTGTATCTTTTCAGAGCTTTGCAGATTGGGATTCCCCTACCAGATCTAAATGCCCTACAGTCCGAACTAATTCGATTCTTGAGAGGAGGAGGGGGGCAAGGATAGCCTCACAGGTTTTGAAGCAACATAGACAGGCGGGGGGAGTGGGGGTCCCAAACCTGCTAGACTACTATAAGGCATCTAGATTGGCACAATCTACTATTTTAGAGAAAAATGTTGGGGAGGTCATTTGGCCAAATATTGAAGCAGATCTGGTAGGCTGTGAGACTCCGTCTGATATTCTGTGGGAACCAACGTTGAAGACGAGGTCACTAGCTTTTAGATCTTCAGTTACAATGGAGACAGTACATTTCTGGCATAAGGTCACCAAAAAGCGGGGACTAATAGCTCCTAAGTCCTTGTCTCTCCCGATGAAGTTTTTGCTGCCCTCGGAACTTAGAAAGGTGGTAGGGAAATGGGAAAACAAAGGGTTGTATAGGGTGGCAGACTTTCTTGACAAAAATTTAGTCCTAACCTTTAATCAGATTAGAGACAAGATTCATCCACACACGTTACAGTGGTACCTCTATCTACAGATATATACAGTGATAGTCAAATACACCTCTAAAAGAACGACTCAACCCTTGTCCACCTTAGAGCGCATATGCAAAACTCAGTCAAGAGGGAAACAAGTGATCTCTCAGCTGTACCTAATGCTCCAAGGGGGGGAAACTAATCTCAAATCTCCCCTTATTGAGAGATGGGAGAAAGATATAGGTGAGACAAGGGAACAACAATCGTGGGAGATTATATTTTTTGAAGCTAGTAAGGGAATGATCAGTGCAGACATGAGGGAAAACTGTATGAAAGTGGCCTTTAGGTGGTACCTTACTCCAGAGCGGACTACACACATTCCATCCCTGAACACGGCAACGTGTTATAGAGGCTGCGGGTTGAGGGGGTCATATAGGCACATGTGGTGGGACTGTCCGAAAATTTGCCCGCTATGGGCAAGACTCTCGAAACTAATTTGTGATACCTTAGAGGAAGACATCGAACTGACTATAACCCAGGGACTGCTGAATGAAAGGGTTCGTCCGCTGAATGCGGCAATCAACACCTATATTAAGACTATGTACTTGTTTGCGCATTTGTATAGCTAGACACTGGAAGGTGGGGGCTCCGAGTTGGTCAGAGGTACTGGAGAAAATAAAAGACACATATACTATGGCAGAATTGGTAGCATGGTCGCAGAGGAAGGTGGATCATTTTCAGAAGGTATGGTTCTACTGGACGATGAATAGCAATTCAATCCCTGTCTCTGATCCAGAGAGTAGTGAGAGAGGTGGAACAGAACAGTAAGACAGAGACAGACATTAGGGTACAGGTACCTGGACCCCGGTCAACAAAACACCTAGATAAGAACAATATTTCTAGAGATATTATGATGAGCGACAATCTATTCTTCGGTAAGAAGCAGCAAAATGGGGGAAACACCTGGTGGGGGGGGGGGGGGGGGGGAGAGGGGGGGACTAAAAGGGGGGGGTTTGTTCTGTTAAGGTGGTAAGAAGACCAATTGCAAAATAAGGCAGCAACTATTAAATCCAATTCCAAGGTTAACCGAAAATCCCATTTACAAGGTCACATTTAAAGTGAGCTAGGTCGGTTAATTTCAAATTCGTATTCTGTATCAGCATATAGGAATTGTGTAAGTTTTGTACTGTGTCTTCACATGTGTTATTCATATTGTATTTGGGTTGTAAGAAAATTAATAAAAAGTATTTCAACTAAAAATATACTTGTGCAGCCAAGAAAATTTTGTTTCGGATGACAATTTTTGCAATGAATATTCGGGGAAATTACTGAATTTTAGTTAAGCATTTACATTCATTTTTGTTAAAATTTATGTAAATATTCAAAGCTGCAGGTAAAAGTTAAAGGGACAGTCCAGCCAAAATTAAATTTTCATGATTCAGATAGGAAATGCAATTTTAATCAACTTTCCAATTCACTTTTATCCTCAAATTTGCTTTGTTCTCTTGGTATTCTTTGTTGAAAGCTAAACCTAGATAGGCTCATATGCTAATTTCTAAACCCTCGAAGGCCGCCCCTTATTTCACTGTATTTGCCAGTTTTTCACAGCTAGAGGGCGTAAGTTCATGTTTCCCATACAGATATCATTGTGACCACGCCTGTGGAGTTACAAATGAGAGGGAACTGATTGGCTAAATGCAAGGGACTATCTATCTTTTTAAACAATAACAATTCTGGAGTAGGCTGTCCCTTTAAGCAGACTTAACACACTCAGATCTGCATTAACCGTCTAATAAATTTTTAATAAACCTTTTCCTTATTTGCAAAGAAGGTGTTGAGAGACAAATGACCAGTGTTTAGGTAAATTTGAGCCAAAGAATGTAAAAAAAAAATCAATGCTATAGATAGATCTGTTTATTGGTTTCAGTTTGTATTGACAGGAGTACAAAATGTCTTATCTTCTTTCCTTTCATGTGTGTATGTATTTTGCTTATTCAACATTTGCATTGTGTTTTTCTTTTGTCAGCAGTTTATTGTCATTTTGTTCCTTAAAAGATTTGTTTATCAATCAAAAGACAGACCTTCAGATGTCATGCATGCCCTTCAAGGCCAGTGAGCATTGACTGCACAGGTGACGTTAATACAAATTATAACCTATATCAATATAATTGTATTTAAATATATCTGTAATGCAGATAGACTTATGGTAACTGCAATGCATTTTATATTAATAAACAGGGTTTAGATATATTCTATGACCAAATTATAATCTTATCCTACAAAAAAAAACCACAGAAAGGTAATCCTGATATGCAGGTCCTAACACTATACCTTCTTTCTGTTTATACCTGCATCGAATGAGCAACACCCCTTATAATATATATCTTCAAAACCAAAAGTGAACAGAAATTCAAAGAAGGGTGGATGTACCACATGTAGTTAAAGGGACACTGAACCCAAAAAAAATATTTCGTGATTCAGCTAGAGCATGAATTCTTCATTCTCTTGGTATCTTTATTTGAAATGCAAAAATGTAAGTTTAGATGCCGGCCCATTTTTGGTGAACAACCTGGGTTTTCCTTGCTGATTGGTGGATAAATTCATCCACCAATAAAAGAATGCTGTCCAGAGTTCTGAATAATAAAAGAAAAGTTTAGATGCCTTCTTTTTCAAATAAAGATAGCAAGAGAACGAAGAAACATTGATAATAGGAGTAAATTAGAAAGTTGCTTAAAATTGCATGCTCTATCTGAATCACGAAAGAAAAAAAAAATTGGGTTTGGTGTCCCTTTAATTATTCAGTAAATCACCACCAATGAAACATTTTTGTTCAACACTCCTACCTATGCAAAGGCTAAACATTACTACAATATCTGGCATTTGCCAAATACCTTCCTGTACTGGGAGTTCTAGGCTGATTGAGGGAAACTTTGGAGGGTTTCAGTAGGATGCAGCCATGGATGTTGGAACAGCAGATTCGCAGGTGTTCAGTGAGCAGGATTGGGTGGCCCTTGTTATCTTTTTGGAAACTGACATTTCTAACACAGGGGGCATTGTGGAAGTGACAGTGGGCAAAACTTCCAAACTGTGACAATCCCACAAGATGTAATGCTCTGGAGGTTGGCAAGAGATCTCATTGTAAAGGCAAAATCTTGTTTAAAAATTAATTGGCGCTTCTTTTCACCTATCTTTCCATTATTTTGTTAGTGTCCATTCTTGCCATTGACATCTTTAATTGCATGAGGTGCTTAATACATGATATCTCACACATGAAACAAGAACCGCTTGCAACATAAAAAAAACCCAACTAATTACAACCACAGCACTTTACATGCAGTGCACTCTCAAAACCAGCTGTGAGCCTATGCTGACACACTACATGCAAAAAATGTTCTTATACTGCTAAATGGGAATGGAGGAAAGATCACACCATAGTTGACTTTGTGCACTAATTAACTGCTGCTAACCTTCTGCTCTGAATTTGGTATGACACCCTGGGAGACAGTAGGTCGCCCATTGATAGCCTACATTGTATTGACTGCGTAACCTGTGGCTATTCCTGCTCTAGTGATTCACCTGATTATAACTGCCTGGCAACTTTATAATAGTATCCTGTGGATTGATATATGTGATCCTGCTGGTCACTGTTATGTCCTGGTTTCAAATCAATTGCTTCTTATATTAATGTTTCCTGTCTGTGTATGCTGTTTAGCATTTGTATCAGTGTTCCTGTCTGCCACTGATGCCACTGCGCATAAGAAATACTTTCAACTTGTAATGCATTCCAGGTTCTAACTCACACAGCAATTTTTGTTTCTACACAAACCAAAATTAAGACACTGTGATGATACCCCAAAACAACAGTGAACCAATTTTTTAGTCCTCTCTCTGCTTGCATGTTGTCAGAGAGACAGTTGTCGCTCTACACAGCTCTTTGCCCCTCTTTTACAGAATCACAGAATTAACTTTTTATTAAAAAACTGAGCAAAATATTAGCAAGCTATGACATTGCTACTTTCCTGTCAGTTTAAAAAAAATTATATTAATTAGTCATAATAAAGTTAGTTTCTCATAGCGCTATGCAATGCTGAAAGCCGCTATAGTTTATGTTATGCATGGAGTGGAAACGTAAACAAAGCGTTATTCCCAAGGCCATATCTGGCCTGTAATTATATTTGTTCCCTAAAAACAAAGTTTTAATATAAAGTGCTAACACATTAAGGGCTAGATTACAAGTAAGTAATTACAAATAATTACTGATATGAACAGCCAGCAGGATGTAAGTAGCTCTCTTTCTATTGGCTGATTTGAAAATTTCAGCCACTAGGCATGCAAGGTACCCTAATATAAAAGGTGTACCTTGCATTCAATCTTCAGTGTGCGGCGGATGATCGCATGAAGAGGACCTCCACGTCAAAGATGACCGCCACCACCACTCCAGATCCACACCTCAGAAGACCGCTCCGCACCTCTGGGAAGAAGATAGAAGATGGTCCCGGGATGGATGAAGATGGAGCCAGCTGGAAGAAGACTTTTTGCTGCTGGGAAAAAAATGGATGTCCGGACTTCATCAATGGTGAGTACCGATTTCTGGTTTAATGTTAGGTATTTTTTTCTTTTTTGGGGTGTTTTTGGGGGCAATGGGTAGATTAGTTTTTTTTTAGTAAGGTGTTTTTTATTTTGGGGGTTGGGTGAGTGGGGGGTTGTAATGTTAGGGGGGACTTTGTATTTTTTTTGGTAAAAGAGCTGGTATCTTTAGGGCAATGCCCCACAAAAGGCCCTTTTAATGGCTATTGGTAGTTTATTGTTAGATTAGTTTTTTTTATTTTTTAGTGGATTTTGTTTTTAAGGGGGTATTAGATTAGGAATAACTTTTTAAATTTGGATAATGTAGTTTTTTTTCTATTTTTTTTTTTTATTCTTATAAGGTTTTTTTAATGTAATTTTAAGATATTTAATTTTTTGTAATCTAAGATTTTTTTTTGTTATCTTAATTTTTTTTTATTTTAATGTTGTTAGGATTTTTTATTTTAATGTAATTTTAGTTTTTTTTTATTTTAATGTAGAGTTAGGATTTTTTTTATTTTGGGTAATGTTATTTTTTTTTAAGTAACACGTTTTTTTTTTTTGGTAATTTTTAGTTAAATTTTAATGTTGTTAGTATTTTGTAGTTTTAGATAAGTTTTTTTTAATTGGGGTTAACTTAGAAGTTGTTAGGTTGGGGACTTAGTTATTAGATTAATACTTTGGGTTGTGGGGGGTTGGCGGATTAGGGGTTAATAGTGTAATTATGTACTTTGCGATGTGGGGGTCGGCGGATTAGGGGTTAATACTTTCAACAGGTAGATTGCGTTGTGGGGGTTGACGGTTTATGGGTTAATACATTTATTAGTTATTGCGATGTGAGGGGATGGTGGATTAGGGGTGGATATTGCGCATGCTTTATGTATTTGTTAATGCTTCTAGGGAGTTACGGTACTTTCATATTCAGCACAAGGCTTTGCTGTGCCTGCCTATGTGTGGCAGGTGAATATGGAGTAAAATGTCTCTATTCTTGGGGCATAAGTCCTTGAGCTGAATATGTGATACCGACTGGCGACGCCGGTTCTATGTTAGTTTATAGGAGTGGGCGATGGGTGAAACATACGCGCCTAACCTGTATGCGGCGCCCTATATGTGATTGATCGATTCGACTAAAAACTGGCGATGCCACATAAAGTATGTAATCTCGCCCATCGCGTTTCAGCAAGCCTTTTTAATTGCGCTGATATTACAAGTGGAGCGAAAACACGATCTCAGAGCTGTGGTTTACTGTTTTCCAAAAATAAAAAAGCTGCACAAAACACTTAAAAAATCCATTACAAAGTACAGTTACACTTATCTAGTAAAAATTATTAAAAACAAATTTGCACACAAAAGTTATAAGGGCTCTAAGATATGAGATCTTGGGTGTTATAAACCCCCCGTCCCCCACAAAAGGGCTTTAACGTAGAGACAGATACAGATAAATGTCTAATGTTGTATTTGTCTGTATATAGATATGATTAACTATGTATTTACTGAAAATATTTAACTTTCCAATGTCATGCACATAGCACAACATGTTCCATGTTTTTACAAATAGATATTCCGATATATATCTCTATATATCTATACATATAAAACCATTTAGATATATAGGTATAAATATACATTTGTGTAAAAAACATTGGATATATGTAGAAATATTTAATTAAAGGATTACTTTCTGTTATAATTTTTAAGCTAAACAACTAACATATTAAAGTTAATAAACATTAATTAAAACCTACTGACCTATATTTTCTCCAAAACGAAGTTTCATAACGTTCTAAAAGTTATATCTTTTACTCGCCGATGATGTCACGTTATCCTGCCCACTATTTTCAGCACTGCATGTTCAAAATACTTAAACCAATAACTTTCTGTTTAAAGCGCCATTTTGAAACCTAGGTATTGTAAACGTATTGGTACAGAGCAAAGGATACCCACGGAGTGGGTTTGGAAAACAATTAAATTTGCAGACAAGATTGCTGATATACGGTAGAGATATGTTAATGAAATGCTATTGATAAAAAGCGTATTTGGGGTAGTTAGTTAGTAACAGGCATAGAAAATATGTACTTACAGTGGCCCTTTAAGTAAATAGAACATATCCTGTTACGAAAACAACACTGGAATAGTAAATATTCATATTTTCATGTCGAGTTAGCAAGAATGAGAATATGTCATGGTGTTTGTGCAAAAGAATAGGGTGTTATTTTTTATTTATTTTTTATTTTTTATTCCTCCATTGACTTCTATGGGGAATGCGAATAAGCTATGTTGTTTAGGGATGGGTGTTAGGTGTTTTTAAAAAAAATAAAAAAAAATTCTCAATTGATTTCTAGGGGAAATACATTTTTGCACTAGTCAGGTTACCGCTTGCGCTAAATATGTTTTTGGAACTTGTAATACAAGCGCAACTCGACTAGTGCAATAAGATTAACTCTAGCAGAGTTTTCACATTTTGAAACTGCATAAAAAAACATATTTTAATAAAAACATGTGAAGCCTTGCCTGCAAATCACACCCTGCTAACACTCATATACTTTGCCTCCTCAAAACGAGTACCGAAATGGATGGGTAAAAGGTAACATCCCTACAACTAGTATATCTATTGTGATGTCACCTTACTTTTTAACCACTTTACCTTGTGTCTATTCTTTGCTTATTGTCAGATTGTTCATTATGACATAGGTGTCAGGGTATAAAAGGCCAGAGTTTAGTGAGACAAGAAAGAATACAAAGAAGAACAAGGAGAAGGAGAGGGCAAACACAGAGGATGAGAGACCTTAACAATCAGCAGGAGTCAGTCCCTCTTCAGACTGCTCCCAGCATCTCTGAGCCACCCAAAGGGACACTTAAGTTCCATGCAAATGAGGAATCAGTTAAGGCGAAATATTTCTACTGGTGGTAGCAAAGACACTTAGGGCTCCATGTACTAAGAGGCGGGCGGACAGCTTCTTAACTCGAGAAGCTGTCCGCCCGCCTCCGCTACACATGGGCAGCGGATCTATTGATCCGCTTGCCCGTATGTATCATTACACACTCAGCGGAGTGTGTAATGCCCGCCCCTTCAGTCGCGCGACCAATCACGCGACTGAAGGGGCTGTCAATCACCAAGAGCGAGCAAGCTCTCGGTGATTTTGCTTCGCCACCTAAGAGGTGGCGTAGGGTGTAGGAAGCAGCGGTGTAATGACCGCTGCTTCTTACATTGCGGGAAGCAGGCTCGCATATGCGAACCTGCCCCGCAAAGGCTCCGGAGCAGCTTTCGCTGCTTCGTACATGGAGCCCCTAGTTTCTGTTTACTAGTGACCCTCAAGAAAATCCATCTGAACCTCTGCAGGAGAACAGTTCCAGGAAGATATATGCTCTGCTTAATGAAATAAGGAATTGGAGACCAGTGAATGGGCACTCCCATTTGCCAATGACTTTACCTCACAGGAAGACGTAGAAGGGAGAATAATATATTCTTGACTATTGTACACCCTCACATGGTATGGCAATATTTATATACTCATTTTATAGGTTGAACGTGATGGTCTTACTTCTTCTTTCAACCTCAGCTTCTATGCTATATATTATAATGAGTCTTGTCATACCTGAGGACACATCACTCCCCGTCGCCATGTATTTCACACTACCCGCAGTTCAAGATGGTTGTCAGAGAATGAGACTTGTCCCCTTTGCTGTAGATTAATTCCTCTGAAAACTGACTTTGTCCCACAGTAAGGCATAGAAGAAAGAATGATATATTTTGGACCATCTTAACCCTCAAACATTATGGCAATATTTATATACTCATTTTATAGGTTGAACTCTGTGAACTTCTATCTTCTTTCAACCTTATATTCTATATTACGTATTATAAATTATAATGAGTCTTGTCATACCTGAGGACACAGATGTAGTTTATACCGAAACAATGTCCAGGGTTTATCTGCCTTCTTTGGACAAACTGACTGAATGAAAATGAATCAATAAATAAATATAGCATGACTTTAAAATCAGCTGTGTGTTGCTTCTCATTTCTTAAACAAAATCTTATTTTCAACGCACTTTTTGGTTGGTTAAAAAGAGGTTAATATATTTATAAATACATAATATATTTCTGAGGGGTTATGAGACACTACAGCATTTTTTGTAACTTTATAGAAAAGAAATTAGTTGAAAATGTATTTTTAGGTACTTTGCAGCATATTGATAACCTAGGTTATTTATTGATAACAGATAGTATATGCATTACAAGTTGAAAGTATTTTTTTGCTTGCAAGCGAAACCCGAAAGTGGCTCCTGTTTGTCAAAAGGCTCCCAGGCACCCAGAAAAGTAGTCCCTGCTCACCAATAAGTGCACAGGCTCCCAAGTACCCAGAGAAAGTGGTCCCTAAAACTTAATATTTGCAGACTGTCTGCCAGTACCTAAGTTGATGGTGACCACTGGGGATGAGGGAGGGAAGTGCACTGTTTTGGAGGGATCAGCTAGGGATTAGGGGGTGGGAGGTGTCAGCTGGAAAGATTATCTCTACACTACAGCTAAACTTAACCTTACAAGCTACCTAATTAAATCCTTTACTGCCGGGTATTTGTGTGGTGTGCAGCTGCAATTAGCACTCTTCTAATTATCAAAAAACAATTGCAAAGTCATGCAAGTTGGCTATTTCTGAAAAAATTTCAGTGAGAACCACAAAGTTTGTGAAAAATTTAACAATTTGTTTTAATATGATCGCATTATGCAGGAAAATGGTGGCATTAAAGGGACACTGAACCCAAAAGTTTTCTTTTGTAATTCAGAAAGAGCATGCAATTTTAAGCAGCTTTCTAATTTACTCCTATTATCAATTTTTCTTCATTCTCTTGCTATCTTTATTTGAAAAAGAAGGCAACTAAGCTTTTTTTGGTTTCAGTACTCTGGACAGCCCTTTTTCATTGGTGGATGAATGTATCCACCAATCAGCAAGGACAACCCAGGTTGTTCCCCAAAAAGGGCCGGCATCAAAACTTACATTCTTGCATTTCAAATAAAGATAACAAGAGAGTGAAGACATTTTGATAATAGGAGTAAATTAGAAAGTTGCTTAAAATGTCATGCTCAATCTGAATCACGAAAGAAAAAAATTGGGTACAGTGTCCCTTTAAATAAACTAAGATGAGCCTAGATCAATACCTTGGGTTGTTTACTAAAAAAAAAATATATGTGTTAAAATGGAGTGATAGCAAAAATACTAAAAATGCTCTGGTCTTTTGGGCAAGTTATTTTCTGAAATTCCCAGTACTAAAGGGTTAAACACTTCTTGCTTTTGTTTAAAATTTAGGCCAAAAAGCAAATTCTACAACCTGCAATTGCTGCAAATCAAACAGCTGGTTTAGGTAATTTGCAGCATATTGATAACCCTAGGTTACCGATTTTGGTCCGGATTGTGGAGCAGTATTTAGCACTCATGCTTAAGTGTTAATACAGCTGAAAATAAACTTGCAACAGATAATGTATGAAAAAGAAACAAAACACATCAACTCTAATCGAGTTTATGTAATACAATATGGTAGATACAGTATTAAATTCAGTAACAAGGTATATACAGTAAAAAGTACTCCACTCTGGTTTTAAGAACTGCTGCCATCCAACAGTCTCTCCCAAAACCGTTCTTGATATGTATGTTCAAAGGAGGCGCTGGTTCACAAAGGATGTTGAAGGTCACTGGAATATGCTGTTTTGATCCCAGGAGTTAGTTTCTCTCGAATTTCTGCAGGAAGAATTCACAATAGAGTAGTACATCCAGGCATTGTGAATATCAAAAAAGAAATACTCACCAAAAAGAATCTGAAGTTCGTTTTCTTCATTAATATTAGGATACAGCTTTATATACAAAATAAAAGCAAATTTATTCTTGCTCAACACATTTCAATGGGTTAAACCGTCTTTTTCAAGAGCTTTTTAGAAACAGTATGTGACGCAGAGCGATCATATTTACCTCTGTTTCAAAAGCAGTTTAAATACATACGTTTTGGTGCCATCTATGACATCACAGATTTAAATCTGCTTAATATAAATAAATACTTTGTATAAATATTTCATATAAATATTTCATCTAGCAATGACACGCAATCCAAATCTAAACTTTAAAATCATTTTGATCCTTAGGAAATAAGAGTACATATCATTGCTAGATGAAAGTAACATAAACCAATGAAAACTTTGTTAATGGAATAAGAAGTCAATCAAATTAATTAAAACACATTCACAAAAAATCCTGAGTATGTTAAGTTCCCAATCGAGAAGTATATGCTTTGTCAGTTCCCAATTAGGTTCATTCAGAACTTTCAGATCACGTGTTTTTGTCATCCAATCCATAATCCAGAGAAGTATGTCAATCCTGTGGTCTGTTATGTAAAGTCCCCAATCGAGTAGTTTTATTTTTCTAGTTCCCAAATAAGATTATATGGTTATTTTCTACAACCATATGCACAGACAGCACAGTCTTATTTAAAAAAGATACAAAATATGTTTTACAAATTTTTATATAACATTAAATGGCAGGATGGATATACAGTATGTGGGTCACAATGGATGTGACTTCACTCTTATTCAGTAATAGACCATAAAAAAGGTTTAGAAGCCATTAAATGGAGGTTAACTAAAGATACAATTTGGAGCCAAAAATTATGAATTATATTATAGGAGCAATAGACTTTATTATAAATCATAACTTTTTTTGGTTCTTTATTTATCGCTAAATCAGTGGCACTGTCATGGGCACCAGGTTTGAACAAAGTTATGCCAATATTTATATGGATTATTTTTAACATTCTTATGTATGGCACAATGCTGAATATGTATAGGCCCAGTGTCATGGTATAGATATATTGATGATGTGCTATGTATTTGGTGTGGAGATGAAAAAAACTTGACTGATTTTGTTAAGAACATTAATCAGAATGATATGTCAGTGATCCTAAACTCACAATACAACACTACAGATATTAACTTCTTAGATGTATCCCTATCAATAAAGAATAATCAAATTCGAACTTACTTTAAATCATGTGATACCAATACATATATTAGACACAACAGTTTCCATCATCCCAATTGTCTTAGAGCAGTCCTAAAGGGCCAATTTCAAAGAGTGAAAAGAAAGCCCAATCAAAGCCCAATATGAAGCCAAATCAAAGATTTTACAAAACAGATTTTAAGAAAAAGGTTATGCTTGTACACATTATTGGAAATGGAAAGAGAAGGTCAGTAACCTAAATAGAGAACTACTTCTAGAAAAAACAAATAAAACAATCACAAGATCAAATTTTCCAAAATTTGTTACTACCTTTAATAATGAACATAGAACAATTAAGAAAATCATAAACAAACACTGGAACATATTAAAGGAAGATGCATTTCTCAATCCCATAAACCCTGATAACCCTATGGTCATATTTAGAAAGGGTCAAAATTTAAAACAAAGACTAGCACCATCAATGATCAAGGGTATGGCCCCACAAAAAAACAATACAAGTTCATAACTTAAATGGTTTTTATACTTGTGGAAAATGCAAAGGTTGCAATTATAAAAAGAGAGTACACAAAACATTCACTTCTAATCTACAACCACTGGAAAAGAATTTGAAATAAAAGGTTTTATTAGTTGTAAGACCAAAATTTTAATATACTTATTACAATGTGGCTGTAAAAGTTAATATTAGGGACAAACCTCAAGGTTTTTAAAAAACAGAATTCTAGAGCATTTATATAAAATAGAAAAAGCACATGATGATCATGGTGTACCAATCCACTGCAATAATTGTACGAAATTCAATAAGGACACTTTTATATTGGGGGGATAGAAAAAGTATTAGTTCACTGGAGAGGGGGTGAAATAGAAAAATAATTCAATCAAAGGAACTATGGTAGATTTACACACTTAAAACATATGCACAATGGGGTTTAAACAAGGATATTAAAATTGCTGCCTTTATATAACAATATTAACAAAAATGTTAGTTTATTATATTATCAGTTTAACCCTTTGAGTGCAAAGCACTTTCCCACCTGGGTGCTAAGGTTTTCTTAAAGGGGCTTTTATTTAATTTTTAAAAAAATATTTTTTTTTAACTTTTTTTATATTTATTCCATATCCCCAAGACTTACACCATTGGAAAGGATAGGCGATCGCCTTTCCAACTGTGGGTCTTGGGGGTCTGTAGCTGCTTAGATGCCTGAGATACAGGCTTCTAAGCAGCATGCCCCCTGCTCCTATATTTAACATTGTTAATGTTAAGTAAAGTTGCGCGGTGACGTCATCACATTTATTGTGCGTGACGTCACCACGCAAAACGGAAGCCCCGGCGATGCCTTTCATTATGCAGCACCGATCACCGGGGTAGAAGCGGGTGGGAGCCCCCAGATCTCCCTCAAGTTGGGAGAGTGATAGTGACGGCTCTGAGCCGTCATTAGCACCAGAGTGGAAAAATCTGTGACAGCTCAGAGCTGTCATTAGCACTCAAGGGGTTAATAGATGCACAATATAGTCACTAAAAAAATCACATTTATTTATTCATTCATTTATGTTGTATATATTAATACAATGTTGGTATTCCTAGAATGAAAAAACAATATGTTCATAAGTATAGATGTTTTTAAATCTGCCTATCTGATTGCCTTTTTATGACATCTTTTTGCATTAACACAGTTTATATTGGTTCATTTTATTTTTATCTAGCGATGATATGTACTCTTCTTACCTAAGGATCAAAATGAGTTTAAAGTTTAGATTTGGATTGCGTGTCATCACTAGATTTAATATTTATATGAAATATTTATACATATTATTTATTTATATTAAGTGGATGTAAATCCGTAATGTCACAGATGGCATGAAAATGTATGTATTTAAACTGCTTTTGAAACAGAGATGAATATGATCACTCTGCTCTTGAAAAAGACAGTTTAACCCGTTGAAATGTGTTGAGCAAGAATAAATTTGCTTTTATTTGGTATATAAAGCTGTATACTAATTTTAATAAAGAAGGAGAACTTCAGATTCCATTCTGTGAGTATTTATTTTTCATATTCACAATGCCTGGATGTACTACTCAAGTGTGAAATGTTTCTGCAGAATTTGGAGAGAAACTAACTCCTGGGTTCAAAACATATTCCAGTGACCTTCAACAACCAGGACCTCTTTTGCACAAACAGGTAATGTATGTATTTCAAGTTTAATCAGGAAAGTGAGATCTGCATTACCACAGGTTAATTTAATCAGCCAATTAACTTGAATCATAAGTGTCCGGTGCAGCACCAAAAAGACCACCCATTGAAGGTCTTGGGGTATAACATAACAAAAGGCAAGGTGGCACACGGGTTGAAGGCTATACCTTTATTATGAGCAACGTTTCGGAGCACCTGCCCCTTTCTCAAGCTAATCACTAATACAATCAACACTCCATATATAGACACAATGATAAAACAGGTGACTAATCAGCATGCATGGGAGTGGTTAAAGGTTCAACATCATCACCAATTGTTTCATTGCATACAAAATTGCTTGAAGCACAAAAAAGTTTTTTAACCCCTTAACCCTCAAATTCTCTGTTAAGTTCCTTTGGGGACATGGTGTTAAGTAGCCAAGTCCATTTGGCTTCCCTATTAAGGAGATCCCTGGCTTTATCGCCCCCTCTTGGTTTTTTGGGAGCACTGTCAATGATCATGTACCTCAACTGGTTGGCCCATTTGTGCAAAATGTGCTGGAACAGGGAGGTGCAACATTTTATCATTGCGAATGGTCAACTTATGTTGGCAAATGCAATCTCTTATCTTTTGGGTCGTTTTGCCAATATATAATAGCCCACATGGGCATTTTAACACATAAACAACATAAGTCGAATCACAGGTGTAAAAGTCTTTAATGTGATATTTTTTCCCAGTGTAAGGATGGGAAAGAATTCCTCCCTTAATAACATTATTGCATTGGACACACCCCAAGCATGGGTAAGTACCCTGCTTGGGGTTTGCCCAATGCAATAATGTTATTAAGGGAGGAATTATTTCCCATCCTTACACTGGGAAAAAATATCACATTAAAGGCTTTTACACCTGGGATTTTACTTATGTTGTTTATGCGTTAAGATGCCCATGTGAGCTATTATATGTTGGCGAAACGACCCAAAAGATAAGAGATCGCAATGATAAAATGTTACACCTCCCTGTTCCAGCACATTTTGCACAAATGGGCCATCAGGCCAACCAGTTGAGGTACATGATCATTGACAGTGCCCCCAAAAAACTAAGAGGGGGCGATAGAGCCAGGGATCTCCTTAATAGGGAAGCCAAATGGATTTAGCAGAAGAAAAGTAGTGCCGCAACCAAGACGTTCAGCTGACAACACCGGAAGCCCAAACAGGCTAGTAAATCTTTACCTTCCCCTGGAGTACCGTAGCCTTGGGCGGAGGATCAATCCGTAGATAAACAGGAACAAGAAGCGGTTAGGCAGGTACTACTCCAAGCGTGTAATGCATAAAAATACAAAATTTATTGAAGTATCTTGAACAGACATGGCAGCAGTAGAACAGACATGGCAGCAATAGAGCAGGAAGTCTGACATGTTTCGCACCTCCTGGTGCTTACTCATAAACTGAGTTCTGTATCTCTGTCCCACATGTTTATAGGCTGGAGCGGTAATTGGATTAACCACTTCAGTCCCACAAACACAGAAAGTAAGATAAAAACAATCTCATACATGACATCAAAAAGTAGTAAATTTACCAAAAAGTTGATCACTGAATTAGTAACTATGGCAATATTTTAGATTCTACCTAATATTTAACAACATATTGAACATATTCAAATAAGATTTTTTCAAATCACAATATCTTTGACAATTTTAAGATGTGGACATGATAATATATTAATGTAATAGCATAATGATATAATGATATTATAATGATATAGACATTCTGGCATAGGAGAAACTTTGTGCAAGCGCATACATATTGAATACTTAATCTTGTGAGAAATTAAAGTTAAATGCATGGATATTTTACTTAACCATCTATGAAATAGTTTATATCACATTCCCTATTCATACCTAAGGGAGAATGTGTGTTTAATTTTAATATCCAATAGAGTTCTTTTTTTCCCAAAATTTTATCCCTGTTACCTCCTCTTAAAGGGACATTTGCTAAATCAATAACTTGAAATGAAAGATGTGCAATATTTGTAAGATTTTGTTATTAAAATGTTCAGCAACTGAAGAGTCTGTGCTATAATTTTTTATATCCCGGACATGTTCATTAAAACGTGTCCTAATAGTGCGAGTAGTTTTTCCTACGTATTGAAAAAAACAAAGATTACAAGTTAATAAATAGATCACATATTTGGAGCCACAGTTGGCATAGAACTCTATTGGATATGTTTTATCATTGTATTGACACACAAAATGATCCTCCTGTAGGACATTTGAGCATGCCAAGCACATACATGCTCCACATCTGAAGGTGCCTTTTTTATTTAACCAAGAAGTAGCATACTTTTGTGTAGGGGTTTGTTTTCTAACTAAACTAGGTGTCAATGTTTGCGCTAGTGTCCTAGATTTTCTAGGTACAAATTTACAATGTTGTATTAATGGTTGTAGAGCATCATCCGATTGCAACAAATTAAGATGTTTTTTCAAGATTTTAACTATTTCTTCATATTGTTGGCTATATGGTGTAGAAAAAACAATAGCATCATTAAAATTGGAGTTAGTATTAGAATCATAAGTAGATGCTTTTTGAGACAGGTCCTGTTCCTGATCTATACTTTTGTCATTCTGAACCAATTTTCTCACATCTTCCAACTGTTGGTGGTTGTATCCTCTTATTTTGAGTCTATCTCTAAGCTCTATAGATTGTTTATCATATATGCTATCCACTTTAGTATTACGCCTCAGTCTTAGGAACTGTGATTTAGGTATAGACCGGACTAGGTGATTAGGATGTTGGGAATGTGCGTGCAGTATGGTATTTCCTGCTGTTTGCTTTCTGTATGTACTAGTCACTATAGTGTTATCTACAATTTGTATGGTAAGGTGTAAATAATTAACTGTCTCCTGGCTATGTACCCCTGTAAATGTTAGATTTAGATAATTGCCGTCACAATATTTAAAAAAATTGGAGAATACATCATCATCCATAGGTATCTTAAAGATAAATAACAAATCATCTATGAAGCGCACATAATGTGCAACATGTTGGTTCCACAGATTATTTGAAGAATAAAGATATATTTGTTCCCAAAAGGCCACAAATATGTTGGCAAACGAGGGGGCAAATTTTGCCCCCATCGCCGTACCACATGTTTGCAAAAAATATTCATTATTAAATAAAAATAGTTGTGGGATAATAAAAATTGTAATACCTCACATATATAATCGATTTGAGACGAGGCATAATATGATTCTCTTTGCAAAAAATATTTAACAGCCATAATGCCTTGATTTTGTGGAATCAATGTGTACAGTGAGGTAATGTCTATTACACCCCAGGGGTAATCCATATGCCAAGTGACCAAGAGCCATGCGGCTAAAGGCTCAAACAAGGAGCCAATGTCTGCCACAATTGGCCTACCCGGAGGACACCCCGCATCCTTGTAACATGGCAATGATTGATTTACCAAATGAGGACATTATAACTGATAATAGTGAAACTTATACATGGGATACTGAGTATCAACATGCTGTATTTGATGTTGAAACCAGACTTTGATCAAAATTTTGCAGAAGATCCAGAGTCAGACTTAAAGGAACAGCAAGACTTTAAGAAAATTTTTAAAAATCTGGAACATATGTTATCAGTGGACCTGAGATTAATGTGGGACATCATTGCCTTTAAAAAGTATTTAGACTGCAAGCATATCCCCAGAGGTCTCAGAATTAAAAAATTCCCCTCTTTTGAATTTGAGGATCCTGCAGACATAGAGGAATGGAACATGGCACTCACTGAGTGTTCTAGCAAACGAATTAATATACTTATCAGAGTCAAAGAAAAAAAGCGTATATTTAAAAGATCCCTTGACATCAGCTAAAGAAGAACTTAAAAATCATGAAAAAAATGCTTATTTTAATACTTTAAAAAAAAGAATGGACGATGCACTTAACAATTAGATGGTGAACAAGCGACCAGAAAGGGCAATAAATTTATACGTGATAAAGAAGATTATGAGCAAAATAAAGTTTATAACTGGGCAGCCCTACGCCAACAAAATATGCACAGAAGGAAGTCTAATTATAAAAATAAAAATAACAAAGATGCTGATAAGAAAGGCCAACCAACCACAGATAATGAACAACCTAAGTCAATTCTAAAAAATAAAAATAAAAATAAAAATCAAAGAAAGGTGGTGTTCAGCACAGATGAAGGAGACTCCACAGATTCTGACATCAGTGCCAGAAGTATATGTGCCTCAGCCTGCTCCTCCTCCATGTCTTCCTTGAGCTCCCTCTCCTCCTCCCCCTCTCCCTCTTGTTCTTCTTTTTTACAGGAATCATCAACAGAAGAAGTGGAAGAGGTTCCTATAGCAGACAAACCGAAGACCAGAAGAAATCCTCAAAGAAACAAAGGCGAAGAAGATGGAAAAATAAAAGTAGAAGGAAAGAACAAGAAAAAGAAGGGACTATAAACTCTGATACTATGGTTGCAATGGCAGGCTTATCTAGAAACCAAATTGATCAAGGTCTTAGTATAATAAATCTGTCTAACCATGAACTAAATGTCCATGAAACAAATGTGCTTTCTAAAGGATTGGGATTTGCACCCACAAGTAGTTTCTCTAGTTTTTCCACCCCCCTGGATGTCAATAAATTTGTCCGCAAATTAACACTCAAAAGATATTTTGTAATGAATAAATTTCAGGACAGTGTTGACTCCAGGGGGGTGGAGAACAAAAAGAGATATTACAAAAAAGCACATGTGAATTTTGAAGAAGCCTGTACTCTTAATACATTAGTTGATATGTACAACGATGAAAATTTAAATTATCGAACAGTATCTTTTCCAAAACCACATCATTACTCAGATTTTTACCCAACTAATTTTAGGGGACCATGTATCAATGCTTTTCAAAAAGCTGTACAAAAAGACGTTCTGGCATTGCAGAACAAAGGACATGATGCTACCCCCCCCCCCAATCTGACTTTTAATGAGCGTAAAGCACTTAAATCTTTACAAAACAATCAGGATATAGTTATAAGCAATTCGGATAAGGGGGGCAGCATTGTTGTTATGAATAAGGAAGCATACTTTGATGAGGCTTACAGACAGTTGTCTAATGACAACACATACAAGAAATTAACCAATAATCCAACTAATCTATTCAGAAAGGAACTTGTTAAGCTGGTATATAATGGAATTGCTTTGGGGATCTTTACTGAAAAAGATAAATCTTCTCTTGTTCCAACTAACCCTATTTGCCCTATATTTCATCATGTGCCCAAGGTGCATAAGGATGTGGGGTGTCCTCCGGGTAGGCCAATTGTGGCAGGCATTGGCTCCTTGTTTGAGCCTTTAGCCGCATGGCTTGATTCCATCTTACAGCCTATTGCTGTGTCACAGTTGAGCTACCTACAGGACACCTTGCATCTTTTGCTTACCTTGGAGAAGGTCACTTGGCATATGGATTACTCCTGGGGTGTAATAGACATTACCTCACTGTACACATCGATTCCACAAAATCAAGGCATTATGGCTGTTAAATATTTTTTGCAAATAGAATCATATTATGCCTCGTCTAAAATTGATTATATATGTGAGGTATTACAATTTTTATTATCCCAAAACTATTTTTTATTTAATAATGAATATTTTTTGCAAACATGTGGTACGGCGATGGGGGCAAAATTTGCCCCCTCATTTGCCAACATCTTTGTGGCCTTTTGGGAACAAATATATCTTTATTCTTCAAATAATCCGTGGAACCAACATATTGCACATTATGTGCGCTTCATGGATGATTTGTTATTTATCTTTAAGATACCTATAGATGATGATACATTCTCCAATTTTTTTAAATATTGTGACGGCAATGATCTAAATCTAAAATTTACAGGGGTACATAGCCAGGAGACAGTTAATTATTTAGACCTTACCATACAAATTGTAGATAACACTATAGTGACTAGTACATACAGAAAGCAAACAGCAGGAAATACCATACTGCACGCACATTCCCAACATCCTAATCACTTAGTCCGGTCTATACCTAAATCACAGTTCCTAAGACTGAGGCGTAATACTAAAGTGGATAGCATATACGATAAACAGTCTATAGAGCTTAGAGATAGACTCAAAATAAGAGGATACAACCACCAACAGTTGGAAGATGTGAGAAAATTGGTTCAGAATGACAAAAGTATAGATCAGGAACAGGACCTGTCTCAAAAAGCATCTACGTATGATTCTAATTCCAACTCCAATTTTAATGATACTATTGTTTTTTCTACACCATATAGCCAACAATATGAAGAAATAGTTAAAATCTTGAAAAATCATCTTAATTTGTTGCAATCGGATGATGCTCTACAACCATTAATACAACATTGTAAATTTGTACCTAGAAAATCTAGGACACTAGCGCAAACATTGACACCTAGTTTAGTTAGAAAACAAACCCCTACACAAAAGTATGCTACTTCTTGGTTAAATAAAAAAGGCACCTTCAGATTTGGTGCACGTATGTGCTTGGCATGCTCAAGTGTCCTACAGGAGGATCATTTTGTGTGTCAATACAATGATAAAACATATCCAATAGAGTTCTATGCCAACTGTGGCTCCAAATATGTGATCTATTTATTAACTTGTAATCTTTGTTTTTTTCAATACGTAGGAAAAACTACTCACACTATTAGGACACATTTTAATGAACATGTCCGGGATATAAAAAATTATAGCACAGACTCTTCAGTTGCTGAACATTTTAATAACAAACATCTTACAAATATTGCACATCTTTCATTTCAGGTTATTGATTTAGCAAATGTCCCTTTAAGAGGAGGTAACAGGGATAAAATTTTGGAAAAAAAAGAACTCTATTGGATATTAAAATTAAACACACGTTCTCCCTTAGGTATGAATAGGGAATGTGATATAAACTATTTCATAGATGGTTAAGTAAAATATCCATGCATTTAACTTTAATTTCTCACAAGATTAAGTATCCAATATGTATGCCCTTGCACAAAGTTTCTCCTATGCCAGAATGTCTATATCATTATAATATCATTATATCATTATGCTATTACATTAATATATTATCATGTCCACATCTTAAAATTGTCAAAGATATTGTGATTTGAAAAAATCTTATTTGAATATGTTCAATATGTTGTTAAATATTAGGTAGAATCTAAAATATTGCCATAGTTACTAATTCAGTAATTAACTTTTTGGTAAATTTACTACTTTTTGATGTCATGTATGAGATTGTTTTTATCTTACTTTCTGTGTTTGTGGGACTGAAGTGGTTAATCCAATTACCGCTCCAGCCTATAAACATGTGGGACAGAGATACAGAACTCAGTCTATGAGTAAGCACCAGTGAGGTGCAAAACATGTCAGACTTCCTGCTCTATTGCTGCCATGTCTTTTAATTTTTTTAAGATACCTCAATAAATTTTGTATTTTTATGCATTACACGCTTGGAGTAGTACCTGCCTAACAGCTCCTTGTTCCTGTATTTCTACGGATTGATCCTCCAGGGGAAGGTAAAGATTTACTAGCCTGTTTGGGCTTCCGGTGTTGTCAGCTGAACACCTTGGTTGCGGAACTACTTTTCTTCTGCTAAATCCATTTGGCTTCCCTATTAAGGAGATCCCTGGCTCTATCGCCCCCTCTTAGTTTTTTGGGGGCACTGTCAATGATCATGTACCTCAACTGGTTGGCCTGATGGCCCATTTGTGCAAAATGTGCTGGAACAGGGAGGTGTAACATTTTATCATTGCGATCTCTTATCTTTAGGGTCGTTTTGCCAACATATAATAGCCCACATGGGCATCTTAATGCATAAACAACATAAGTCAAATCCCAGGTGTAAAAGCCTTTAATGTGATATTTTTTCCCAGTGTAAGGATGGGAAATAATTCCTCCCTTAATAACATTATTGTATTGGGCAAACCCCAAGCAGGGTACTTTCCCATGCTTGGGGTGTGCCCAATGCAATAATGTTATTAAGGGAGGAACTCTTTCCCATCCTTACACTGGGAAAAAATATCACATTAAAGACTTTTACACCTGTGATTCGACTTATGTTGTTTATGCGTTAAAATGCCCATGTGGGCTATTATATGTTGGCAAAACGACCCAAAAGATAAGAGATTGCATTTGCCAACATAAGTCAACCATTCGCAATGATAAAATGTTACACCTCCCTGTTCCAGCACATTTTGCACAAATGGGCCATCAGGCCAACCAGTTGAGGTACATGATCATTGACAGTGCTCCCAAAAAACCAAGAGGGGGCGATAAAGCCAGGGATCTCCTTAACAGGGAAGCCAAATGGATTTGGCTACTTAACACCATGTCCCCAAAGGAACTTAACAGAGAATTTGAGGGTTAAGGGGTTAAAAAACTTTTTTGTGCTTCAAGCAATTTTGTATCCAATGAAACAATTGGTGGTGATGTTGAACCTTTAACCACTCCCATGCATGCTGATTAGTCATCTGTTTTATCATTGTGTCTATATATGAAGTGTAGATTGTATTAGTGATTAGCTTTAGAAAGGGGCAGGTGCCCCAAAACGTTGCTCATAATAAAGGTATAACCTTCAACCCGTGTGCCACCTTGCCTTTTGTTATGTTATACCCCAAGACCTTCAAAGGGTGGTCTTTTTGGTGCTGCACCGGACACTTATGATTCAAGTTTATTGGCTGATTAAATTAACCTGTGGTAATGCGGATCTCACTTTCCTGATTAAACTTGAAATACATACATTACCTGTTTGTGCAAAAGAGGTCATGGTTGTTGAAGGTCACTGGAATATGTTTTGAATCCAGGAGTTAGTTTCTCTCCAATTTCTGCAGAAACATTTCACACTTGAGTAGTACATCCAGGCATTGTGAATATGAAAAATAAATACTCACAGAATGGAATCTGAAGTTCTGCGTCTTTATTAAAACTAGGATTCAGCTTTATATACCAAATAAAAGCAAATGTATTCTTGCTCAACACATTTCAACGGTTTAAACTGTCTTTTTCAAGAGCAGAGTGATCATATTCATCTTTGTTTCAAAAGCAGTTTAAATACATACATTTTCATGCCGTCTGTGACATTACGGATTTACATCCACTTAATATAAATAAATACTTTTTTGTATAAATATTTCATATAAATATTAAATCTAGCAATGACACGCAATCCAAATCTAAACTTTAAACACATTTTGATCCTTAGGTAAGAAGAGTACATATCATTGCTAGATAAAAATAAAATGAACCAATAAAAACTGTGTTAATGCAAAAAGATGTCATAAAAAGGCAATCAGATAGGCAGATTTAAAGAACATCTATACTTATGAACATATTGTTTTTTATTCTAGGAATACCAACATTGTATTAATATATACAACATAAATGAATGAATAAATAAATGTGATTTTTTTTAGTGACTATATTGTGCATCTATTAACCCCTTGAGTGCTAATAACGGCTCTGAGCCATCACAGAGTTTCCCACTCTGGTGCTAATGACGGCTCAGAGCCGTCACTAGCACTCTACCAACTTGAGGGAGATCTGGGGGCTCCCACCCGTTCCTACCGTTTTGCGTGGTGACGTCACGCACAATAAATGTGATGACGTCACCGCGCAACTTTACTTAACATTAACAATGTTAAATATAGGAGCAGGGGGCATGCTGCTTAGAAGCCTGTATCTCAGGCATCTAAGCAGCTACAGACCCCCAAGCCCCACCGTTGGAAAGATGATCGCCTAACCTTTTCAACGGTGTAAGTCTTGGGGATATGAAATAAATATAAAAAAATTTTAAAAAAAATATTTTTAAAAATATTAAATAAAAGCCCCTTTAAGAAAACCTTAGCACCCAGGTGGGAAAGTGCTTAGCACTCAAAGGGTTAAACTGATAATATTAGATATGTTAGATATGTGCATGGCTAAAAAATTCAGTTCGTTTTTGGTTCGGATCGATTCGGACTTTTCGAATTTCGGTTTGGATCGATTTGAATTCGGCAAAATTTGAATGAATTTTTTTTTGGATTTATTCGGATTCGAATGAATTCGTTTCGGATTTATTCGGATTCAAATAAATTCAGCTGAATTCGGTTCTATTCATTTCGATTCGGTTCCGAAATTCGGAAATTCGGTATGTTTTAGGTGGGATATGCTGTGTATTAGACTAGTATTATATGTTCTGTATATTAGGTGTAAATACTAGTGTAATACACGGCCATCCGAATCTACCGAATAAAGTCTGTAGTTGAGAGCTTTATGGGCTAACACCGGAATATAAAGCTCTTAACTACAGTGCTAAAGTACACTAACACCCATAAACTACCTATGAACTACTAAACCGAAGCCCCCCCCACATCGCAAACCCTATAATAAAATTATTTAACCCCTAATCTGCCGACCGGACACCGCCGCCACCTACATTATAGCTATTAACCCCTAATCTGCTGTGCCTAACATCGCTGACCCCTACATTATAGTTATTAACCCCTAATCTGCCCCCCCAACGTTGCCGCAATCTAACTACAAGTATTAACCCCTAATCTGCTGACCGGACATCGCTGCCACCTACATTATAGCTATTAACCCCTAATCTGCTGTCCCTAACATCGCCGACCCCTCATTATAGTTATTAACCCCTAATCTGCCCGCCCCAACGTCGCCGCAATCTAACTACAAGTATTAACCCCTAATCTGCCGACCGGACATCGCCGCCACCTACATTATAGCTATTAACCCCTAATCTGCTGTCCCTAACATCGCCGACCCCTACATTATAGTTATTAACCCCTAATCTGCCCCCCCCAATGTCACCGCGATCTAACTACAAGTATTAACCCCTAATCTGCCGACCGGACATCGCCGCCACCTACATTATAGCTATTAACCCCTAATCTGCTGTCCCTAACATCGCCGACCCCTACATTATAGTTATTAACCCCTAATCTGCCCCCCCCAACTTCGCCGCAATCTAACTACAAGTATTAACTGCTAATCTGCTGACCGGACATCGCCGCCACCTACATTATAGCTATTAACCCCTAATCTGCTGTCCCTAACATCACCGACCCCTACATGCCCCCCCAACGTCGCCGCAACCTAACTACAAGTATTAACCTCTAATCTGCCGACCAGACATCGCTGCCACTATAATAAATGTATTAACCCCTAAACCGCTGCACTCCCGCCTCGCAAACACTATAATACATTTTATTAACCCCTAATCTGCCCTCCCTAACATCGCCGCCACCTACCTACAATTATGAACCCCTAATCTCCCGCCCCCAATGTCGCCGCTACTATAATAAAGTTATTAACCCCTAAACCTAGGTCTAACCCTAACCCTAAGATCCCCTAATTTAAATATAATTTAAATAAAATGAAATAAATTTACTATAATTAAATAAATTTATCCTATTTAAAACTAAATACTTACCTGTAAAATAAACCCTAATATAGCTACAATATAACTAATAGTTACATTGTAGCTATTTTAGGATTTATATTTATTTTACAGGCAACTTTGTATTTATTTTAACTAGGTACAATAGCTATTAAATAGTTATTGACTATTTAATAGCTACCTAGTTAAAATAATTACAAAATTACCTGTAAAATAAATCCTAACCTAAGTTAATAAAATTATTTAACCCCTAATCTGCCGACCGGACACCGCAGCCACCTACATTATAGCTATTAACCCCTAATCTGCTGTGCCTAACATCGCTTACCCCTACATTATAGTTATTAACCCCTAATCTGCCCCCCCCCCAACGTTGCCGCAATCTAACTACAAGTATTAACCCCTAATCTGCCGACCGGACATCGCCGCCACCTACATTATAGCTATTAACCCCTAATCTGCTGTCCCTAAGATCGCCGACCCCTCATTATAGTTATTAACCCCTAATTGGCCCGCCCCAACGTCGCCACAATCTAACTACAAGTATTAACCCCTAATCTGCCGACCGGACATCGCCGCCACCTACATTATAGCTATTAACCCCTAATCTGCTGTCCCTAACATCGCCGACCCCTACATTATAGTTATTAACCCCTAATCTGCCCCCCCCAATGTCGCCGCTATCTAACTACAAGTATTAACCCCTAATCTGCCGACCGGACATCGCCGCCACCTACATTATAGCTATTAACCCCTAATCTGCTGTCCCTAACATCGCCGACCCCTACATTATAGTTATTAACCCCTAATCTGCCCCCCCCCCAACTTTGCCGCAATCTAACTACAAGTATTAACCCCTAATCTGCTGACCGGACATCGCCGCCACCTACATTATAGCTATTAACCCCTAATCTGCTGTCCCTAACATCGCCGACCCCTACATTATAGTTATTAACCCCTAATCTGCCCCCCAACGTCGCCGCAACCTAACTACAAGTATTAACCCCTAGTCTGCCGACCAGACATCGCTGCCACTATAATAAATGTATTAACCCCTAAACCGCTGCACTCCCGCCTCGCAAACACTATAATACATTTTATTAACCCCTAATCTGCCCTCCCTAACATCGCCGCCACCTACCTACAATTATTAACCCCTAATCTCCCGCCCCCAATGTCACTGCTACTATAATAAAGTTATTAACCCCTAAACCTAGGTCTAACCCTAACACCCCCTAACTTAAATATAATTTAAATAAAACGAAATAAATTTACTATAATTAAATAAATGAATCCTATTTAAAACTAAATACTTACCTGTAAAATAAACCCTAATATAGCTACAATATAACTAATAGTTACATTGTAGCTATTTTAGGATTTATATTTATTTTACAGGCAACTTTGTATTTATTTTAACTAGGTACAATAGTTATTGAATAGTTAATAACTATTTAATAACTACCTAGCTAAAATAAATACAAATTTACCTGTAAAATAAATCCTAACCTAAGTTACAATTACACCTAACACTAAACTATCATTAAATTAATTAAATAAATGAATCCTATTTAAAACTAAATACTTACCTGTAAAATAAACCCTAATATAGCTATAGTATAACTAATAGTTACATTGTAGCTATCTTAGGATTTATATTTATTTTACAGGCAACTTTGTATTTATTTTAACTAGGTACAATAGCTATTAAATAGTTATTGACTATTTAATAGCTACCTAGTTAAAATAATTACAAAATTACCTGTAAAATAAATCCTAACCTAAGTTACAATTAAACACTACACTATTATTAAATAAATTAAATAAATTAACTACAAGTACCTACAATTAAATACAATTAAATAAACTAAACTAAAGTACAAAAAAACCAAACACTAAATTACAAAAAAAAAAAATATTACAAACATTTTAAACTAATTACACCTAATCTAAGCCCCCTAATAAAATAACAAAGCCCCCAAAATAAAAAAATGCCCTACCCTATACTAAATTACAAAAGTTAACAGCTCTATTACCTTACCAGCCCTTAAAAGGGCCATTTGCGGGGCATGCCCCAAAGAAAACAGCTCTTTTTTTTTGTAATTATAATTTAGGTTAGGATTTATTTTACAGGTTAATTTGTATTTATTTTAGCTAGGTAGTTATTAAATAGTTATTAACTACGTATTTAATAACTATTGTACCTAGTTAAAATAAATACAAAGTTGCCTGTAAAATAAATATAAATCCTAAAATAGCTACAATGTAACTATTAGTTATATTGTAGCTATATTAATAGCTAGTAGGGGGCTTAGATTAGGTGTAATTAGTTTAAAATTCTTGTAATATTTTTTTTATTTTTGGTAACTTAGTGTTTGTTTTCTTTTGGTACTTTTCTGATGGATGGAAGACCTCTTCTTGCCCCGCTTGGATGAAGACTTCTGCCGGTCTGGATGTCCTCTTCTGCCCCATCGGATGAAGACTTCGGCCGGCTGGGTGAACACGACTCAAGGTAAGGAGATCTTCGGGGGCTTAGTGTTAGGTTTATTTAAGGGGGGTTTGGGTTAGAGTAGGGGTATGTGGGTGGTGGGTTGTAATGTTGGGGGGTGGTATTGTGTGTTTTTTTACAGGCAAAAGAGCTGTTTTCTTTGGGGCATGCCCCGCAAAAGGCACTTTTAAGGGCTGGTAAGGTAATAGAGCTGTTAACTTTTGTAATTTAGTATAGGGTAGGGCATTTTTTTATTTTGGGGGGCTTTGTTATTTTATTAGGGAGCTTAGATTATGTGTAATTAGTTTAAAATGTTTGTAATATTTTTTTTTTTTTGTAATTTAGTGTTTTGTTTTTTTTGTAATTTAGTGGGGGTTTTTGTACTTTAGTTTAGTTTATTTAATTGTATTTAATTGTAGGTACTTGTAGTTAATTTATTTAATTTATTTAATGATAGTGTAGTGTTAGGTTTAATTGTAACTTAGGTTAGGCTTTATTTTACAGGTAATTTTGTAATTATTTTAACTAGGTAGCTATTAAATAGTCAATAACTATTTAATAGCTATTGTACCTTGTTAAAATAAATACAAAGTTGCCTGTAAAATAAAAATAAATCCTAAGATAGCTACAATGTAATTATTATTTATATTGTAGCTATATTAGGGTTTATTTTATAGGTAAGTATTTAGTTTTAAATAGGATTCATTTATTTAATTAATTTAATGATAGTGTAGTGTTAGGTGTAATTGTAACTTAGGTTAGGATTTATTTTACAGGTAAATTTGTATTTATTGTAGCTAGGTAGTTATTAAATAGTTAATAACTATTTAATAACTATTGTACCTAGTTAATATAAATACAAAGTTGCCTGTAAAATAAATATAAATTCTAAAATTCTAAAATTCTAAAATTCTAAAACTATTACTTATATTGTAGCTATATTAGGGTTTATTTTACAGGTAAGTATTTAGTTTAAAATAGGATTCATTTATTTAATTGTAGTAATTTTATTTCGTTTTATTTAAATTATATTTAAGTTAGGGGGTGTTAGGGTTAGGGTTAGACTTAGGTTTAGGGGTTAATAACTTTATTATAGTAGCGGCGACGTTGGGGACGGGAGATTAGGGGTTAATAATTGTAGGTAGGTGGCGGCGATGTTAGGGAGGGCAGATTAGGGGTTAATAATATTTTTTATAGTGTTTGCGAGGCGGGAGTGTGGCGGTTTAGGGGTTAATACATTTATTATAGTGGTGGCGATGTCTGGTCGGCAAATTAGGGGTTAATACTTGTAGTTAGATCGCGGCAACGTTGGGGGGGGGCAGATTAGGGGTTAATAACTATAATGTAGGGGTCGGCGATGTTAGGGACAGCAGATTAGGGGTTAATAGCTATAATGTAGGTGGCGGTGATGTCCGGTCGGCAGATTAGGGGTTAATACTTGTAGTTAGATTGCGGCGACATTGGGGGGGGGCAGATTAGGTGTTAATAACTATAATGTAGGGGTCGGCGATGTTAGGGACAGCAGATTAGGGGTTAATAGCTATAATGTAGGTGGCGGCGATGTCCGGTCGGCAGATTAGGGGTTAATACTTGTAGTTAGATTGCGGCGACATTGGGGGGGGGGCAGATTAGGGGTTAATAACTATAATGTAGGGGTCTGCGATGTTAGGGACAGCAGATTAGGGGTTAATAGCTATAATGTAGTTGGCGGCGATGTCCGGTCGGCAGATTAGGGGTTAATACTTGTAGTTAGATTGCGGCGACGTTGGGTGGGGCGGATTAGGGGTTAATGAAATTTATTATAGTGGCAGCGAGGTCGGCAGATTAGGGGTTAATAATTGTAGTTAGGTTGGGGGGCAGATTAGGGGTTAATAAATATAATATAGGGGTCGGCAGTGTTAGGGGCAGCAGATTAGGGGTACATAGGGATAACGTAGTTGGCAGCGGTGTCCGGAGCGGCAGATTAGGGGTTAATAAAATAATGCTGGTGTCAGCGATAGCGGGGGCAGCAGATTAGGGGTTAATACATGTTAGATTAGGGGTGTTTAGAGACTCGGGGTACATGTTAGGGTGTTAGGTGCAGACTTAGTGTTTCCCCATAGGAAACAATGGGGCTGCGGTGTTAGGTTTTTTTTCAGCCGAAACTGCCCCATTGTTTCCTATGGGGGAATGCCGAATTTTACCGAGCTTCGAATTTATTCGGAGATACGACAGCTATTTTGGATTCATTCGGTAGATTCTGAAGTATTTTAATTCGGAAATTCGAATCGATCCGAATCTCCGAATTTACAGAATTTTCCGAATTTCCGAATAATTCCGAAACGAATCGCACATGTCTAGATAATATAATAAACTAACATTTTTGTTAATATTGTTATATAAAGGCAGCAATTTTAATATCCTTGTTTAAACCCCATTGTGCATATGTTTTAAGTGTGTAAATCTACCATAGTTCACCCCCTCTCCAGTGAACTAATACTTTTACTATCCCCCCAATATAAAAGTGTCCTTATTGAATTTTGTACAATTATTGCAGTGGATTGGTACACCATGATCATCATGTGCTTTTTCTATTTTATTTAAATGCTCTAGAATTCTGTTTTTTAAAAACCTTGAGGCTTGTCCCTAGTATTAACTTTTACAGCCACATTGTAATAAGTATATTAAAATTTTGGTCTTACAACTAATAAAACCTTTTATTTCAAATTATTTTCCAGTGGTTGTAGAAGTGAATGTTTTGTGTACTCTCTTTTTATAATTGCAACCTTTGCATTTTCCACAAGTATAAAAACCATTTAAGTTATTAACTTGTATTGTTTTTCTGTGGGGCCATACCCTTGATCATTGATGGCGCTAGTCTTTGTTTTAAATTTTGACCCTTTCTAAATATGACCATAGGGTTATCAGGGATTATGGGATTGAGAAATGCATCTTCCTTTAATATGTTCCAGTGTTTGTTTATGATTTTCTTAATTGTTCTATGTTCATTATTAAAGGTAGTAACAAATTTTGGAAAATTTGATCTTGTGATTGTTTTATTTGTTTTTTCTAGAAGTTGTTCTCTATTTAGGTTACTGACCTTCTCTTTCCATTTCCAATAATGTGTACAAGCATAACCTTTTTCTTAAAATCTGTTTTGTAAAATCTTTGATTCGGCTTCATATTGGGCTTTGATTGGACTTTCTTTTCACTCTTTGAAATTGGTCCTTTGGGACTGCTCTAAGACAATTGGGATGATGGAAACTGTTGTGTCTAATATATGTATTGGTATCACATGATTTAAAGTAAGTTCGAATTTGATTATTCTTTATTGATAGGGATACATCTAAGAAGTTAATATCTGTAGTGTTGTATTGTGAGTTTAGGATCACTAACATATCATTCTGATTAATGTTCTTAACAAAATCAGTCAAGGTTTTTTCATCTCCACTCCAAATACATACCACATCATCAATATATCTATACCATGACACCGGGCCTATACCATATTCAGCATTCTGCCATACATAAGAATGTTCATAATAATCCATATAAATATTGGCATAACTTTGTTCAAACCTGGTGCCCATGGCAGTGCCACAGATTTGGAGATAAATAAAGAACCAAAAAAAGTTATGATTTAAAATAAAGTCTATTGCTCCTATAATATAATTCATAATTTTTGGCTCCAAATTGTATCTTTAGTTAACCTCCATTTAATGGCTTCTAAACCTTTTTTATGGTCTATTACTGAATAAGAGTGAAGTCACATCCATTCTGACCCACATACTGTATATCCATCCTGCCATTTAATGTTATATAAAAATTTGTAAAACATATTTTGTATCTTTTTTAAATAAGACTGTGCTGTGTGCTGTCTGTGCATATGGTTGTAGAAAATAACCATCTAGGACACTGTAGAAAATCTAGGACACTAGCACAAACATTGACACCTAGTTTAGTTAGAAAACAAACCCCTACACAAAAGTATGCTACTTCTTGGTTAAATAAAAAAAGCACCTTCAGATGTGGAGCACGTATGTGCTTGGCATGCTCAAGTGTCCTACAGGAGGATAATTTTGTGTGTCAATACAATGATAAAACATATCCAATAGAGTTCTATGCCAACTATGGCTCCAAATATGTGATCTATTTATTAACTTGTAATCTTTTTTTCAATACGTAGGAAAAACTACTCGCACTATTAGGACACTTTTTAATGAACATGTCCGGGATATAAAAAATTATAGCACAGACTCTTCAGTTGCTGAACATTTTAATAACAAACATCTTACAAATATTGCACATCTTTCATTTCAGGTTATTGATTTAGCAAATGTCCCTTTAAGAGGATGTAACAGGGATAATATTTTGGAAAAAAAAAGAACTCTATTGGATATTAAAATTAAACACACGTTCTCCCTTAGGTATGAATAGGGAATGTGATATAAACTATTTCATAGATGGTTAAGTAAAATATCTATGCATTTAACTTTAATTTCTCACAAGATTAAGTATCCAATATGTATGCGCTTGCACAAAGTTTCTCCTATGCCAGAATGTCTATATCATTATAATATCATTATATCATTATATCATTATGCTATTACATTAATATATTATCATGTCCACATCTTAAAATTTTCAAAGATATTGTGATTTGAAAAAATATTATTTGAATATGTTCAATATGTTGTTAAATATTAGGTAGAATCTAAAATATTGCCATAGTTACTAATTCAGTAATTAACTTTTTGGTAAATTTACTACTTTTTGATGTCATGTATGATATTGTTTTTATCTTACTTTCTGTGTTTGTGGGACTGAAGTGGTTAATCAAATTACCGCTCCAGCCTAATGGGACAGAGATTCAGAACTCAGTCTATGAGTAAGCACCAGTGAGGTGCGAAACATGTCAGACTTCCTGCTCTATTGCTGACATGTCTGTTCATTTTTTAAAGATACTTCAATAAATTTTGTATTTTTATGCATTACACGCTTGGAGTAGTACCTGCCTAACCGCTCTTGTTCCTGTAAGCCAAATGGATTTGGCTACTTAACACCATGTCCTCAAAGGGACTTAACAGATAATTTGATCTCTTCCCTTTAATTTAGTTTTCACATGTTATTCACTTCTCTTTTAATATAGACATTTAAGTTGAAGGAACAAATTTGTATTTAGTCTATATATGTTACATGGTTGGAAGCTTGCTGCATTTGTTTTTAATCAGGTCTCCAATTCATCAGTTGGGTGTAAGGGGTTAAAAAAACTTTTTGTGCCTAAAGCAATTTTGTATCCATTAAAACAATTGGTGATGATATTGAACCTTTAACCACTCCCATGCATGTTGGTCACCTGTTTTATTATTGTGTCTATATATTGTGTGTTGATTGTATTAGTGATTAGCTTGAGAAAGGGGCAGGTGCCAATAAACGTTGCTCGTAATAAAGGTATAACCTTAAACCCGTGTGCCACCTTGCCTTTTGTTATGTATTTCAAGTTGAAAATATATTTTTTTTGCATGCAAGCGAAACCCGAAAGTGTCTCCTGCTCATCAAAAGGCTCCTAGGAACCATATTAGCTAGCAGGGGCCACTTTCCTTTGTTGCCTGGGTGCCTTCTGTGAAAAAGGGACCACTTTCCCATGCTGCTTAGGCATGTTTTGGTGAGCAGGCACACTTTCCAATGGGTTCCTGGGCTCCTATTGACTATCAGGGGCCATTTTTCCAGGGTGCTTGGTTGCCTTTTGGCTAGCACGGGGTACGTTCCTGTTGTTCCTGGGTGCCAAATGATCAGCAGGGGCAACTGTCACCGCCTATTAGCTAGTAGGAGCCACTTTCTTAGAGCACCTGAGCATCTATTGGTGAGCAGGGGCCACTCTTCCAGAGTGCCTGGGGGCATATCAGGGAGCAGGGGCCACTTTCCCTGGGTGTCTAGGCACCTATTGGCATGCAGGGACCATTTTCACAGGGTGCCTGGGCACATATTAGAGAACAGGGGCCACTTTTCTTAAAGGGTTCCTAGGTGGTTATTAGTGTGCAGGGGTCCCATTCCTGGGGTGCCTAGGCACCTATTGACAAGCTGGAACCACTTTCCTAGAGTTGCTGGGCACCTATTGGAGAGCAGGAGCCACTTTTCTGGGGTATCTAGGTGCATATTGAAGCAGGAGCTCTTTCCTGGGGTACCTGGTCGTCTATTGGAGAGCAGGGGCCGCTGTCACTAACTATTAGCATGCATGGGCCACTATCCAGGAGTACTTGGAAACCTATTAGCGAGCAAGGGCAATTTTCCCTGGGTGCCTGGGCACATATTGGTTAACAGGGGCCAACTTCATTGAGGTTTCCTATGTGGCTAGCTACTGGTGAGTAGGGCCACTTTCGAGGAAAGCCTGGGCTGTTACTAGTGAGTGAGGGACCAATTTCCCAGATTACCTGAGCCCCTATTTCCTAGACAAAGAGCTTTGAAAGCTAAAAATCTGAAATAAATATGTTCAAAACTATTTCCCTAAATACTAGTTAGGTGTGTATATATATATATATATATATATATATATATATATATATATATATATATATATATATAACACATGAATGGACCGCACTCACAGACTGGACTGGGTACATATCCTAAGCCACAGCAAACTCCACAGCCCTGAACACTGACAGACAGCTGCCAAGTTCCCAGCAACCCAGGCAGTTAACCACAGAGCAGCCTGGGTGAGGCCCGCAGAGAAGCATTACAAACATTATCAACATTATCAGATTAACAGTAATGTTTAAAAGCAAAACTGGGGGAAGTCAGTTACATTTGGCGCCAAAGGACCAAGCCCAAGGTTTCCCTTCCTGGGACCCTAAACCAGCACCCACACAATGCATACTTTCAAACAAACCAACTGGGAACCACAAAGGGTTTTGTAACCTCCCCTATGTAAATACAAAACACAAGAATGGACCGCACTCACAGACTGGACTGGGTACACATCCTAAGCCACAGCAGACTCCACAGCCCTGAACACTGAGAGACAGCTGCAAAGTTCCCAGCAACCCAGGCAGTTAACCCCAGAGCAGCCTGGATGACAGGCCCGCAGGGAAGCATTACAAACAAACAAAAGTCTGTGTCACCCTGGGAGGTTCCCAGTTAGTTTGTTTGGAAGTATGCATTGTGTGGGTGCTTTTTTAGGGTCCCAGGAAGGGGGAGACCTTGTCGTGGTCCTTTAGTGCTAAATGTAACTGGTTTCCCCCAGTTTTGCTTTTAAACATTACTGTGAATCTGCTGGCGAGTGCCAGGTTTTCTGTGTGTTGTGTTGATAATGTTTGTAATGCTTCCCTGCGGGCCTGTCACCCAGGCTGCTCTGGGGTTAACTGCCTGGGTTGCTGGGAACTTTGCAGCTATCTGTCAATGTTTAGGGCTGTGGAGTTTGCTGTGGCTTAGGATGTGTACCCAGTCCAGTCTGTGAGTGTGGTCCATTCCTGTGTTTTGTATTTACATAGGGGAGGTTACAATAGCCTGTGTCATCCTGGGAGGTTCCCAGTTGGTTTGTTTGGAAGTATGCAGTGTGTGGGTGCTGGTTTAGGGTCCCAGGAAGGGTGGTCCTGGCCTGGGCTTGATCCTTTGGCGCCAAACATAACTGACTTCCCCCAGTTTTGCTTTTAAACATTACTGTGAAACTGCTGGCGAGTGCCAGGTTTTCTGTGTGTTTTATATATATATATATATATATATATAGATATATATATAATTTATAAGATATATATATACAGTATATATATATATATATATATATATATATATATATATATATATATATATATATATGTATATATATATATATATATATGAATAATTGCAAGAAATCATATGTACTTTATATATTTATATAAATAGTCATTTCGGGCAAATAGCTTTAGGCATTAAAAAGCCTTTTGCTTAACTAGTATTTAGGGAAATAAATACTATATACTACAGGAAAGTTCTACTCTGTGAAAAGCATTACTGGGTTAAAAAAAACTTCACACAGGGGATAAATCACCATAGAACAGGCTAACAATGTTATTAAGTTGATTGTTTGTTCCTGTGAGGAATTGCCTGGTATTTTGGAGCTGGACTGACCGTAATAGGCGGGATCAGACTGATATACTACAGTAAAGTTCTACTCTGTAAGAAGCACTACTGGGCTAAAATGAAGCTGCACCCAGGTGGTAAATAACCATAGAACAGGCTAACAATGTTATTGAGCTGGTTGTTTGTTTCTGTGAGAGTGCTTCTCTCTGTCGGCTAGATTACGAGTTTTGCGTTATGAGGGATGCGGTAATAACTTGCACGTTATTGTCACCGCTCACTTCCCTACAGCGCTGGTATTACAGGTTTACAAAAACCCGGTGTTAACAGGCAAGAAGTGAGCGTAGAGCAAAATTGTGCTCAATACCGCACTCCAATACCAGTGCTGCTGAAAGCAGCAGTAAACTGGTTATACGTGCTCGTGCACGATTTCCCCATAGACATCAATGGGGAGAGATGGCTGAAAAAAAGCCTAACACCTGCAAAAAAGCAGCGTAAAGCTCCGTAACGCAGCCCCATTGATTCCTATGGGGAAACAAAATTTATGTTTACACCTAACACCCTAACATGAACCCTGAGTCTAAACACCCCTAATCTTACACTTATTAACCCCTAATCCGCCGCCCCCAACATCGCCGACACCTACTTTATACTTATTAACCCCTAAACTGCCTCTCTGGACCTCGCCGCCACTATAATAAACATATTAACCCCTAAACTGCAGCACTCCCGCATCAAAAACACTAGTTAAATATCATTAACCCCAAATCTGCCGCCCTTAACATCGCCACCACCTACCTACATGTTTTAACCCCTAATCTGCCGCCCCCAACGTCGCCGCCACTATACTAAAGTTATTAACACCTAAACCTAAGTCTAACCCTAACACCCAATAACTTAAATATAATTAAAATAAATCTAAATAAAACATACTATTAATAACTAAATAATTCCTATTTAAAACTAAATACTTACCTGTAAAATAAACCCTAAGCTAGCTACAATATAACTAATAGTTACATTGTATCTAGCTTAGGTTTTATTTTAATTTTACAGCTAAATTTGTATTTATTTTAACTAGGTAGAATAGTTACTAAATAGTTATTAACTATTTACTAACTACCTAGCTTAAATAAATACAAATTTACCTGTAAAATAAAACCTAACTTGCTTTACAATAAAACCTAACCTTACACTACAATTAAATAAATTACATAAATTTAATACAATTACCTAAATTACAAAAAAAGCAAACACTAAATTACACAAAATAAAAAAAGAAATTATCTTGATATGCCTATTTAACAAGCCAGTTAAACTGAATTGTAAATTGAGGTCTTCACTACTATGCCTTATGTTAAACTGCGCAAAACAGCTGATTCACCGGCTATGGAAAAAAGACTCCATCCCCTTAATAAGAGAATGGAAGGAATGTGTTAGTTTGGTGCTATCTCTTGAAAAGTACCATTACTACAAGCTTCATAGGCTAGAAAAATATTACGCTATTAAATTTATTTGGGAAGAATACATATATGTAACAAAATAACTGATAGGAGTCTGTTATGAGAAGAAGTTAGATTGACCCATAAATGCTGATCATACATGTAATTGTATTTATGAAAATGATATTATCACACTGTATTACTATTGATTGTTAACCAATCTTACCTCATTATGTTGTAAGTTTTCAATATTATAAATAAAAACTCTTAAAAAAAAAAAAAGAAATTATCAGATATTTAAATAAATTACACCTAATCTAATAGCCCTATCAAAATAAAAAGCCCCCCCAAAATAAAAGAAAACCCTAGCCTAAACTAAACTACCAATAGCCCTTAAAAGGGCCTTTTTTCGGGGCATTGTCCCTAAGAAATCAGCTCTTTTACCTGTAAGAAAAAATAAAAACACAGCCCCAACAGTAAAAACCACCACCCACACAACAAACCCCCCAAATAAAATCCTAACTAAAAACACCTATGCTCCCCATTGCCCTGAAAAGAGCATTTGGATGGACATTGCCCTTAAAAGGGCATTTAGCTCTTTTTCAAAAGCCCAAACCCTAATCTAAAAATAAAACCCACCCAATAAACCCTTAAAAAAAACTAACACTAACCCCCGAAGATCCACTTACAGTTTTGAAGACTGGACATCCATCCTCAACGAAGCCGGGAGAAGTCTTCATCCAAGCGGCAAGAAGTCCTCAACAAAGCCGAGAGAAGTCTTCATCCAAGCCGGAAGAAGTGGTCCTCCAGATGGGCAGAAGTCTTCATCCAGATGGCATCTTCTATCTTCATCCATCCGGAGTGGAGCGGCTCCATCTTCAAGACATCCAGCGCGGAGCATCCTCTTCAATCGAAGTCTTCTTGCAGAATGAAGGTTCCTTTAAATGACGTCATTCAAGATGGCGTCCCTTGAATTCCGATTGGCTGATAGAATTCTATCAGCCAATCAGAATTAAAGGTGAAAAAATCCTATTGGCTGATGCAATCAACCAATAGGATTGAGCTTAAATCCTATTGGCTGATTCAATCAGTCAATAGGATTGAGCTTTCATTCTATTGGCTGATTGGAACAGCCAATAGAATGCAAGCTCAATCCTATTGGCTGATCGGATTTTTTCACCTTTAATTCCAATTGGCTGATAGAATTCTATCAGCCAATCAGAATTCAAGGGATGCCATCTTGGATGATGTCATTTAAAGGAACCTTCATTCTGCAAGAAGACTTTGATTGAAGAGGATGATCCGTGCCGGATGTCTTGAAGATGGAGCCGCTCCGCGCCAGTTGGATGAAGATAGAAGATGCCGTCTGGATGAAGACTTCTGCCTGTCTGGAGGACCACTTCTGCCGGCTTGGATGAAGACTTCTCCGGTATGGATCTTGGCGGTATAGGCTGTACCGCTCACTTTTTGGCCTCCCAGACAGACTCGTAATACAGGTGCTATGGAAGTCCCATTGAATAAAGACTTTACGCAAATTGCGTTAGTTAATGTGAGTTACGGCCAAAAAAGTGTGCAGTACAGCTATACCTGAAAGACTCGTAATAGCAGTGGTAGTGAAAAAGAGCCTTAACAATGCTTTTTCACTCATAACGCAAAACTCGTAATCTATCCATGTTTGTATAAGGTCTCCCTAAGAGAAAAAGGGGCAACCAGATGTGGACTCCTTGCTCAGTGTGCTAAGAAGAGCTTTGAAAGCTGAAAATCTGAAATAAATGTGTTCAAAACTATTTCCCTAAATACTAGTTAGGTGTATATATAGACATGCTTGGCCAGTCCATCACCTTTACCCTCAGTTTCTTTAGCAAAGGCAGCAGAGAGGTCATGTAAGATGAGTATAGAGTAGTAGCCTTTGTTTTTAGCAGAAAGGAGATTGTTAGTAACTTTGGTGAGGGCAGTCTTAGTTGAGTGTTGGGGACGGAAGCCAGATTGCAGGAGGGCAAGCAATGAGTTGGAGGACAGGAAGTGGGTTAGGCGATCAAAAACTAGTTTTTCCAGGATTTTTGAAGCTAGCGGGAGAAGTGATATGGACCGGTAGTTTGCAGGAGAGTTAGGGTCGAAGGAGGGTTTTTTAAGGATGGGGAGACCTTTGCATGTTTGAAGGAGGCAGGGAATGAGCCGGTAGAAAGAACAAGGTTGAATATGTGAGTAAGAGCCGGAGTGAGGGTGGGAGACAGAGAAGGTATTAGATGTGAAGGAATAGGGTCAAGTGGGTAGGTAGTGAGGTGTGAGGAAGACAATAGGGAAGCCACTTCACTCTCAGTGGTTGAGAGGAGGGTGCAGAGAGCAGTGGAGGAGGTGACTGGGAGCAAAGTTGGGAGATTGCAGGCTTGTGTTGGGATGTTTCTTTGGATGGCAAGTGTTTTATTGAAAAAGTAGTCAACCAGGTCTTGAGCACTGAATGCAGATGAGGGGGGTGGTGCAGGTGGGTAGAGGAGAGATTTGAAAATGGAGAAGAGTATTTTAGGGTTTGAGGAGTGAGTAGATCTAAGAGTAGAGACGTAGGTTTGCTTAGCTAAGTGAAGGGCAGAGGTGTAAGAGTAAAAAATGAACTTATAGTGCATGAAATCAGGTTAAGAGCGGGATTTCCTCCAGGCACGTTCAGTAGTGTGGGAGCATTTTTGCAGGTGGCGTGTTTGCTGGGAGTGCCAGGGCTGGAGCTGATGACGTGGGGTTTTGTGAAGTTGGGGTGGAGCGAGAGTGTCAAGTGCAGAGGAGAGAGTTTTGTTATAGTGGGTTATAGCAAGGTCAGGGCAGGATATTGTGGAAGTGTGGGGGAGGTGTATTTTAATAAGGTTGGATAGTTCGGGAGGGTCCATAGTGTGCAGATGTCTGTGGGGGCGAGGGGGAGAAGTAGGTTTAGCCTGTATATTAAGATTAAAGGTGAGCAGATGGTGGTCTGAGATGGGACATGGGAAACAGGCAACATCAGAGAGAGAGCAGAGATAGAAGAATACCAGATCAATAGAGTGTCCATCACGGTGGGTAGGTGATAGGGTGGATTGTGAGAGGCTGAAGGAGTTAGTGAGTGAGAGAAGTTTAGAGGCAGCAGAGGCAGATGGCTTGTCAATGGGGATTTTAAAGTCCCCCAGAATTAGAGTAGGTGTATTTGTAGAGAGAAAGTAAGTAAGCCAGGCAGAAAAGTTGTCAAGGAATTTGGAGGTTGGTCCAGGGGGCGATAGATAACTGCCACTCTGAGAGAGAGGGAGGAGAACAGGTGAATGCAGTGGACTTCAAAGGAAGGAAAAGAGAGAGATGGGAATGGAGATATGTACTAATAGGAGCAGGAGGGTGAGAATAAGATGCCAACACCACCACCATGTATCTCACCTGCCCTAGGTGTGTGGCTAAAGTGAAGACCACCGTGTGTGAGGGCAGCAATGGAAGCAGTGTCAGAAGAAGATAGCCAGGTTTCACTAATTGCTAAAAGGTTGAAAGCGTTGGAAACAAACAGGTTTTGAACAGTTGTAAGTTTGTTACAGACAGAGCGAGCATTCCAGAGGGCACAAGAAAAGGGAGGGGTTAGGCGCTGTGTGTTAATGTAGATGAGATTATTGGTATTGCATGACCTAGAGTTTTTGCAGTGAGAGACTGAGAGAGAGTGTAAAAGTGTGGTGATTGCTGCAGGGCCAGGTTTAGGAGAGATGTCACCAGCAGCAAGCAGTAGTAGAAGTGAGAGTGACAGAAGGTGAGCGTGAGACTTGTAGGAGCATGTATGATTAGACCAGGAGAGTTAGAAGAGGAAGGTTTCTAAGGAGACAGAGTAGTTTGAGATATGGATAGTGTGGGGGTTGTTGTTATAGGGACATGCAGTGAGTTTTAGGAGAAGGGCAGACAGAAAGAGCAGAAAAGACATGGGGGGTCCATTTATTAATGTGTGGATAGACATGATCCGATATAGCGGATCATGTCCGCCGCCCATCGATAAATGCTGACAGCATATGCTGCTTTTTAACTTCTGCTTCCGCCGGAACAGAAGCGGAGTGGGTCAGAGGCAGCATCCGCTGCTTCATAAATAGACCCCATGGAGAGCATTGTGCAGGTGTATAGTTAGTAAGTTAAAAACTAGTTCCATCTGCACCACTGCTATTCCATCAAAATGCTTCTATTAGATAATGTTTAAAGGGATACTAAACCCAGAATATTTATTTCATGATTCAGATAGAGAATACAATTTTAAACAACATTCCAATTGACTTCTCTTATCTAACATGCTTCATTCTTTAAATATCCTTTGCTGAAGAAATAGCAATACATATTGGTGAGCCAATCACACGAGGCATCTATGTGCAGCCACCAGCATCTAGATATGCTTTTCAGCAATGGATATCAAGAGAATGAAGCAAAATAGATAATAGAAGTAAATTAGAAAGTTGTTTAAAATTGCATGCTCGTTCTAAATCATGAAAGAAAAAATGTCCCTTTAAGGTCACACTGTGCACTGTTCTTCTAACGCTATATGGGCGTTTAACAACTTTCTTCTTCTTTTAAACTATTTTTAGTTTGTTAACATTTAGGAAAAGAACCTATTAAGAAAACTGGAAAAGAAATGCTCTTTCTGCGCATAACATTTTTAGCAAAATTTTAAAATGTAACTTTTACTAGTTATGGTTTAAAAAGGCAGCTTCAATCATAATATTAGAGAATTATTTTTGCGTGCCAGATAACAAATTAAAAGCACAACTCCATTGTATGAACTTTTATTATCTGCTACTGTGTTGCTAAATTGTTTATTGTATCAAGTTATGGGGATATAATGGAAGGGGAAAAAGACATTTGACGGTACTTTTTGAAGGAGAACCTCTATTTAGGATCAATGTCCTGTATTGCCCTATATTTGAGCAGAGCAATTGTTTCAATATACAATAATGCCCCCCCATCCATCCCCCCATAACGAACAACAGATATTTAAGTAATACTTTTTTTGAATTAATATTAAATAGTCACAATCAACAGAGTACTGGTTAAAAACATAGAAAGGATTCCCCTGACGCGGTCGCGTTTCCCATCCAACTGTATGTTACATAACGGAATACGTAGAGTTAATGGTTACAGCAGCGATATACTTTTTATCCCCTAACTTGATACAATAAACAATTTAGCAACACAGTAGCAGATAATACAAGTCCATGCAACGGAGTTGTGCTTTTAATTTATCTGGCACGCAAAAATAATTCACTAATATGATTGAAGCAGCCTTTTTTAAACCATAACTAGTAAAAGTTAAATTTAAAAATTTTGCTAAAAATGTTATGTGCAGGAAGATCATTTCTTTTCCTGTTTTCTTAATAGGTTAATTTCCTAAATATTAATATTGCTATATGCTCATAGCACACTCCTGACTTGTCACCCCATTTAACGATTTCCTAAACAAGGTCAGTTAGGAGAAAATATAAAATTGCACTTTTTACATAGTGGGATCATATTTCATTTTGTTATTTTTAGTTTGTTAAAGGCCCCCCATTTCGGTGTGAACTGTACACAAAATGCAGACTGTGAGTTTCTATGCAAAACACTTCTAATAAAATTTATACAGGATCTTAACTACTTTTAAACTGTAAATCTCAACCCCACTGCTAAGTATCTTTCTTCTGTTAAGTGTGATCAGTCCACGGGTCATCATTACTTCTGGGATATTACTCCTCCCCAACAGGAAGTGCAAGAGGATTCACCCAGCAGAGCTGCATATAGCTCCTCCCCTCTACGTCACTCCCAGTCATTCTCTTGCACCCAACGACTAGATAGGATGTGTGAGAGGACTATGGTGATTATACTTAGTTTTATATCTTCAATCAAAAGTTTGTTATTTTAAAATAGCACCGGAGTGTGTTATTATCTCTCTGGCAGAGTTTGAAGAAGAATCTACCAGAGTTTTTGTTATGATTTTAGCCGGAGTAGTTAAGATCATATTGCTGTTTCTCGGCCATCTGAGGAGAGGTAAACTTCAGATCAGGGGACAGCGGGCAGATGAATCTGCATAGAGGTATGTAGCAGTTTTTATTTTCTGACAATGGAATTGATGAGAAAATCCTGCCATACCGAGATAATGTCATGTATGTATACTTTACACTTCAGTATTCTGGGGAATGGTACTTCACTAGAATTACACTGTAAGAAATACATAAAGCTGTTTAATAACTAGAGATTATGTTTAACGTTTTTGCTGGAATGTAAAATCGTTTTCATTTACTGAGGTACTGAGTGAATAAATGTTTGGGCACTATTTTTCCACTTGGCAGTTGCTTAATCTGTTTTCTGACAGTTTCTGTTCTCCCTCACTGCTGTGTGTGAGGGGGAGGGGCCGTTTTTTGGCGCTTTTACTACACATCAAATATTTCAGTCAGCAACTCGTATTCCCTGCATGATCCGGTTCATCTCTACAGAGCTCAGGGGTCTTCAAAACTTATTTTGAGGGAGGTAATTTCTCTCAGCAGAGCTGTGAGAATTATAGTTTGACTGAGATAAAAAACGTTTATTCTGTAATTTGTTTCCTGCTTTCAGAATTTGTTATCTTTGCTAATGGGATTAAACCTTTGCTAAAGATGTGTTATTTACAAGGATTGAGGCTATAACTGTTTCAATTTATTAATTTTCAACTGTCATAGATCTTCTGTGCTTCTTAAAGGCACAGTACGTTTTAATATTATTCTAATTGAATTGTATTTCCAAGTTGCAAGTTTATTTGCTAGTGTGTTAAACATGTCTGATTCAGAGGATGATACCTGTGTCATTTGTTGCAATGCCAAAGTGGAGCCCAATAGAAATTTATGTACTAACTGTATTGATGCTACTTTAAATAAAAGTCAATCTGTACAAATTGAACAAATTTCACCAAACAACGAGGGGAGAGTTATGCCGACTAACTCGCCTCACGTGTCAGTACCTACATCTCCCGCTCAGAGGGAGGTGCGTGATATTGTAGCGCCGAGTACATCTGGGCGGCCATTACAAATCACATTACAGGATATGGCTACTGTTATGACTGAGGTTTTGGCTAAATTACCAGAGCTAAGAGGTAAGCGTGATCCCTCTGGGGTGAGAACAGAGTGCGCTGATAATATTAGGGCCATGTCAGACACTGCGTCACAGGTGGCAGAACATGAGGACGGAGAGCTTCATTCTGTGGGTGACGGTTCTGATCCAAACAGACTGGATTCAGATATTTCAAATTTTAAATTTAAACTGGAAAACCTCCGTGTATTACTAGGGGAGGTGTTAGCGGCTCTGAATGATTGTAACACAGTTGCAATACCAGAGAAAATGTGTAGGTTGGATAAATATTTTGCGGTACCGACGAGTACTGAGGTTTTTCCTATACCTAAGAGACTTACTGAAATTGTTACTAAGGAGTGGGATAGACCCGGTGTGCCATTCTCACCCCCTCCGATATTTAGAAAAATGTTTCCAATAGACGCCACCACAAGGGACTTATGGCAAACGGTCCCTAAGGTGGAGGGAGCAGTTTCTACCTTAGCTAAGCGTACCACTATCCCGGTGGAGGATAGCTGTGCTTTTTCAGATCCAATGGATAAAAGATTAGAGGGTTACCTTAAGAAAATGTTTGTTCAACAAGGTTTTATATTGCAACCCCTTGCATGCATTGCGCCGATCACGGCAGCAGCGGCATTCTGGATTGAGGCTCTGGAAGAGAACTTTGGTTCAGCTACTCTGGACGACATTACGGACAGGCTTAGAGTCCTTAAACTAGCTAATTCATTTCGGAAGCCGTAGTACATCTTACTAAACTTACGGCGAAGAATTCAGGATTCGCCATTCAGGCACGCAGGGCGCTGTGGCTAAAATCCTGGTCAGCTGATGTTACTTCTAAGTCTAAATTGCTTAATATACCTTTCAAAGGGCAGACCTTATTCGGGCCCGGGTTGAAAGAGATTATCGCTGACATTACAGGAGGTAAAGGCCATGCCCTGCCTCAGGACAAAGCCAAAGCCAAGACTAGACAGTCTAATTTTCGTTCCTTTCGTAATTTCAAAGCAGGAGCAGCATCAACTTCCTCTGCACCAAAACAGGAAGGAGCTGTTGCTCGCTACAGACAAGGCTGGAAATCTAACCAGTCCTGGAACAAGGGCAAGCAGACTAGGAAACCTGCTGCTGCCCCTAAAACAGCATGAATTGAGGGCCCCCGATCCGGGATCGGATCTAGTGGGGGGCAGACTTTCTCTCTTCGCCCAGGCTTGGGCAAGAGATGTTCAGGATCCCTGGGCGCTAGAGATAATATCTCAGGGATACCTTCTGGACTTCAAATACTCTCCTCCAAGAGAGAGATTTCATCTGTCAAGATTGTCAACAATCCAGACAAAGAAAGAGGCGTTTCTACGCTGCGTACAAGAGCTCTTGTTAATGGGAGTAATCCATCCAGTTCCACGATCGGAACAGGGACAGGGGTTTTACTTAAATCTGTTTGTGGTTCCCAAAAAAGAGGGAACTTTCAGACCAATCCTGGACTTAAAGATCCTAAACAAATTCCTAAGAGTTCCATCGTTCAAGATGGAGACTATTCGGACAATTTTACCTATGATCCAAGAGGGTCAGTACATGACCACTGTAGATTTAAAAGATGCTTACCTTCACATACCGATTCACAAAGATCATTATCGGTACCTAAGGTTTGCCTTCCTAGACAGGCATTACCAGTTTGTGGCTCTTCCATTCGGATTGGCTACAGCTCCAAGAATCTTCACAAAGGTTCTGGGTGCTCTTCTGGCGGTACTAAGACCGCGGGGAATCTCGGTAGCTCCATACCTAGACGACATTCTGATACAAGCTTCAAGCTTTCAAACTGCCAAGTCTCATACAGAGTTAGTGCTGGCATTTCTAAGGTCACATGGATGGAAGGTGAACGAAAAGAAAAGTTCACTCGTTCCACTCACAAGAGTTCCCTTCCTGGGGACTCTTATAGATTCTGTAGAAATGAAGATTTACCTGACAGAGGACAGGCTAACAAGACTTCAAAGTGCTTGCCGCACCCTTCATTCCATTCAACACCCGTCAGTGGCTCAATGCATGGAGGTAATCGGCTTAATGGTAGCGGCAATGGACATAGTACCCTTTGCACGCTTACACCTCAGACCACTGCAACTGTGCATGCTAAGTCAGTGGAATGGGGATTACTCAGACTTATCCCCTTCTCTGAATCTGGATCAAGAGACCAGAAATTCTCTTCTATGGTGGCTTTCTCGGCCACATCTGTCCAGGGGGATGCCATTCAGCAGACCAGACTGGACAATTGTAACAACAGACGCCAGCCTTCTAGGTTGGGGTGCCGTCTGGAATTCTCTGAAGGCTCAGGGACAATGGAGTCAGGAGGAGAGTCTCCTGCCAATAAACATTCTGGAATTGAGAGCAGTTCTCAATGCCCTCCTGGCTTGGCCCCAGTTGACAACTCGGGGGTTCATCAGGTTTCAGTCGGACAACATCACGACTGTAGCTTACATCAACCATCAGGGAGGGACAAGAAGCTCCCTAGCTATGATGGAAGTATCAAAGATAATTCGCTGGGCAGAGTCTCACTCTTGCCACCTGTCAGCAATCCACATCCCGGGAGTGGAGAACTGGGAGGCGGATTTCTTAAGTCGTCAGACTTTTCATCCGGGGGAGTGGGAACTTCATCCGGAGGTCTTTGCCCAAATACTTCGACGTTGGGGCAAACCAGAGATAGATCTCATGGCGTCTCGACAGAACGCCAAGCTTCCTCGTTACGGGTCCAGATCCAGGGATCCAGGAGCAGTCCTGATAGATGCTCTGACAGCACCTTGGGACTTCAGGATGGCTTACGTGTTTCCACCCTTCCCGTTACTTCCTCGATTGATTGCCAGAATCAAACAAGAGAGAGCATCAGTGATTCTAATAGCACCTGCGTGGCCACGCAGGACTTGGTATGCAGACCTGGTGGACTTGTCATCCTGTCCACCTTGGTCTCTACCTCTGAAACAGGACCTTCTGATACAGGGTCCCTTCAAACATCAAAATCTAACTTCTCTGAAGCTGACTGCTTGGAAATTGAACGCTTGATTTTATCAAGACGTGGGTTTTCTGAGTCAGTTATTGATACCTTAATACAGGCTAGGAAACCTGTTACCAGAAAGATTTACCATAAGATATGGCGTAAATACCTATATTGGTGTGAATCCAAAGGTTACTCTTGGAGTAAGGTTAGGATTCCTAGGATATTGTCTTTTCTACAAGAAGGTTTAGAAAAGGGTTTATCTGCTAGTTCATTAAAGGGACAGATCTCAGCTCTGTCCATTCTGTTACACAAACGTCTCTCAGAAGTTCCTGACGTCCAGGCTTTTTGTCAGGCTTTGGCCAGGATTAAGCCTGTGTTTAAAACTGTTGCTCCACCATGGAGTTTAAACCTTGTTCTTAATGTTTTACAGGGCGTTCCGTTTGAACCCCTTCATTCCATTGATATAAAGTTGTTATCTTGGAAAGTTCTATTTTTAATGGCTATTTCCTCGGCTCGAAGAATCTCTGAATTATCAGCCTTACATTGTGATTCTCCTTATTTGATTTTTCATTCAGATAAGGTAGTCCTGCGTACTAAACCTGGGTTCTTACCTAAGGTAGTTACTAACAGGAATATCAATCAAGAGATTGTTGTTCCTTCTTTATGCCCAAATCCTTCTTCAAAGAAGGAACGTCTACTGCACAACCTGGATGTAGTCCGTGCTCAAAAATTTTACTTACAGGCAACTAAGGAATTTCGACAAACGTCTTCTCTGTTTGTCATTTACTCTGGGCAGAGGAGAGGTCAAAAAGCTTCCGCTACCTCTCTTTCTTTTTGGCTTCGTAGCATAATTCGTTTAGCTTATGAGACTGCTGGACAGCAGCCTCCTGAAAGAATTACAGCTCATTCTACTAGAGCTGTGGCTTCCACTTGGGCCTTCAAGAATGAGGCCTCTGTTGAACAGATTTGCAAGGCTGCAACTTGGTCTTCGCTTCATACTTTTTCCAAATTTTACAAATTTGACACTTTTGCTTCATCGGAGGCTATTTTTGGGAGAAAGGTTCTTCAGGCAGTGGTTCCTTCTGTATAAAGAGCCTGCCTATCCCTCCCGTCATCCGTGTACTTTTGCTTTGGTATTGGTATCCCAGAAGTAATGATGACCCGTGGACTGATCACACTTAACAGAAGAAAACATAATTTATGCTTACCTGATAAATTCCTTTCTTCTGTAGTGTGATCAGTCCACGGCCCGCCCTGTTTTTAAGGCAGGTAAATATTTTTTAATTTATACTCCAGTCACCACTTCACCCTTGGCTTTTCCTTTCTCGTTGGTCCTTGGTCGAATGACTGGGAGTGACGTAGAGGGGAGGAGCTATATGCAGCTCTGCTGGGTGAATCCTCTTGCACTTCCTGTTGGGGAGGAGTAATATCCCAGAAGTAATGATGACCCATGGACTGATCACACTACAGAAGAAAGGAATTTATCAGGTAAGCATAAATTATGTTTTTTAAGTGACCCTTAAATGAGCTTGCACAATCATGAATGGATTTTTATAGGGGACAAGCCTCCATGCATGCTAAGTCCAAATTTTTTCATGGCAGTACATATATTATTAAACTCACAGTCACAAATGCTTGTTCCTGATTACAAGTCTTAACAGGCTTTTTGCCCTAGTATTAACAGTAGTCTTGTAGGTTTTTATAATTCTTCTTCTTCTTGATTCTTCATCCTTCTGCCTTATGTTTGACTTCTTGATTGCCTTTTGAGTCTTTGAGGCCTATTTATCAAAGGTCTTGTGGACCTGATCCGACAGTGCGGAACAGGTCCGCAAGACCTCGCTGAATGCGGAGAGCAATACGCTCTCCGTATTCAGCTTTGCACCAGCAGCCCACAAGAGCTACTGGTGCAACGCTGCCCCCTTGCAGACTCGCGACCAATCGGCTGCCAGCAGGGAGGTGTCAATCAACCCAATCGTACTTGAATACACTCTCCATATTCAGCTTTGCACCAGCAGCCCACAAGAGCTGCTGGTGCAACGCTGCCCCCTGCAGACTCGCAGCCAATCGGCTGCCAGCAGGGAGGTGTCAATCAACCCAATCGTACTTGATCGGGTTGAATTGTGGTGATTCCTGTCCGCCTGCTCAGAGCAGGCGGACAAGGTTATGGAGCAGCGGTCTTTAGACAGCTGCTTCATAACTTCTGTTTCTGGCGAGTCTGAAGACTCGCCAGAAACATGGACCCACAAGCTCCATACAGAGCTTGATAAATGGGCCTCTTTGCCTGTTCCTGCCTGTAAAGTTGCCTGTCACTACTCAGCCATTGGGTGGTGATATTCAAAACCTCATAGCCCAAGAGAGATATTCTATGCAGTTTCGTTTGAACGGCGAGGCCCTTAAAAAAATTTGAAGCACAAATTTTATCTTGAGACATGTTTATGTTGCTATGTAGTGTTATTTATGTGACTCCTACATTACAATAGAAGGTCTAATAAAACAATCAAGCAAGGTTTTGAAAATCAGGCCCTTAGACAGAGTATAACCTGGTCCTAGGGCCGGATTTAACAAGCAGCGGATGCTGCTGAATCCGCCCAAAGTTTCCGGCTCGCCAAAAACGGAAGTTAAGACCGCTGCTCCTGACGTCCCCTGCTAGTGGCTGATTGGCCGCGAATGTGCAGGGGGTGGCATTGTGCAAGCATTTCACAAGAAATTCTTGTGCAATGTTAAATGCCGACAGCGTATGCTGTTGGCATTTAGCGATGCCAGGCGGACATGATTTGCTACAGCGAATCATGTCCGCCCATCACTTGATAAACTGGTCCCCTAGAGTCCTAACACCAGTTGATGAGTGGACTGGAATCAAGGCCAGCAACAGTATTGCTTTTGAGAATAAATTATGTCAGCCTTAAATGGACACTCAAGTCAAATTCATGATTCAGATAAAGCATATACTTTTTAAACAACTTTCCAATTTATTTTCATTAACAAAACGTGCACAGTCTTTTTATATTTACACTTTTTGAGTCAACAGTTCCTATTGAGCATGTGCAAGAATTCTCAGAATATACGTATATGCATTTGTTATTCGCTGATGGCTGTCACATGATACAGGAGGAGTGAAAATAGACATAACTTTGAAATTTGTCTGAAAAAAATCTATAACTCTTTTTATCATGCATTTGTTGATTATGCAAATCTACTGTTTTTATTGCTCTTTTAAATGTTTAAAGGGACATAATACTCATATGCTAAATCACTTGAAACTGATGCAGTATAACTGTAAAAAGCTGACAGGAAAATATCACCTGAGCATCTCTATGTAAAAAAGGAAGATATTTTACCTCACAATCTCCTCAGCTCAGCAGAGTAAGTTCTGTATAAAAAGTTATACTCAACTGCTCCCAGCTGCATGTAAAACAATTTAAAAAAATGAAGAAATGAACAGCAGCCAATCAGCATCAGCAGTGCTGAGGTCATGAACTTTTACTGTGATCTCATGAGATTTGACTTGACTCTCATGAGATTTCATTGTAAACTTCCTTTACCTGATTGGTGAAATAATATGAGAGTGCACGATGCTCATCCCTTCAGATGTCCCAGGACAGACACACTAAAATGCTGCTTAGAAATCCTTTACAATGGGAGGTGGCTACTGAGGAACTTTTGAGGTAAAATATCTTTCTTTTTTACATAGAGATGTTCAGGTGATATTTTCTAATCAGCTTTTTACAGCTATGCTGCATCACTTTCAAGTGTTTAAACATTTGGGTATTATTGCCCTTTAAGTGATGAAAGTTATAATATATTTGATTTGTTCACAACATTTTTGTTTTCCAATTAAAGTCTCATTATGGGATCTCAAGCATTTACAAATAAGCCATGGGGGTACCTATACAATAGTATAGTGTCATGTGGGCCACAAAGCAAATAAGCAAGATAACCACAAATATAGACATAATAAAAAGTGTTATATTGGAATCTATTGTCATGAATATTACTTTTCGGCTCAGGGCTTACAAACTTTGATTCTATTCCACAAAACAACATAATTTTCAGGGAGCCCTCTTTTATTTACATTTATTCATTTTTTTTAGGAACACTACAGAAATAATTCATCTTCAAGCATGTTCTATTTTTATATTCTTCCTCACTTCATAAACAACATCTGAAATAAAAATTGCATTGCATTTTTCCACTGTTTATGTTGTCACTACTGCAGCCTGTTTAATAAATCATACAATCTGTTTGCATGGTGTAACTAATAAAAATGACCCTTTTTCCTCACAGAAAAAAAAAAAATAAACACCTAAAGAAAATCCAATTCTCACATCATCAGTGCAAAGCTAGAGAGAACTTCGACTTTATAAAAATTACTGTGTACATATCAAATGTGGTCTTTATTTAAATAAAAGAAAAATCCCTTTTGAAATACAGAATTTCTGTGGAAGGGAAGGTTTGTCTTTACTTTGAATAAATCACCTGTTCTATGGTAAATAACATTATTAGAGTTTGGAGATGAGGACCAGAAAACCTTACTCGCACCCTTTACCACACACAGTCCGTCAAATGCTAAAATTACTCCGAATTATCAATATTCTTTGTTTCTTTTATTCTAAAATCTTTATAAGGTGATCAATAACTTCACTGTTGCTTTTAGTTAATTTTGATGTATATTTTTTATTCTGTACCAGCTTGTGAGAGTTTTCCTGGTCCACCGCATTATCCCCCTACCCTACTTAACCCCTAAATTGACAATAGTCCATGGAAATAAACTTCCTAACATATCAACCCCAAAACCGCCACAACTCCCTAATGCAAGAAACCCCCTAGCCTATTAATAACTAACTGCCAATAGCCCACTGCAATAAACCCTACACTACTTAACCCCTAAACCACCACAATCCTTTAATGCAAACTACCCCTACACTACTTAACTACCTATCAGTTATCAGAATAGGGATTCTTTTTATGGTAGGTTTTTTTTAGATAAGATTTTTTATTTTAAATGTAAAAAAGCTATAATCACTATAGGGCAGTGACCTACCAAATACCCTTATCAGGGCAATTTTTACTTTTGTTTTTTTAATATAGGCTTTTTATTTTGAGGATGAGGGTTTTAGAATAGGGATTTTTCCCCCCCAAGTAAAAGAGCTAAATCACTTTAGAACAATAACCTGCAAAATGCTATTTGAGGGCAATTGTTAGAGTAGGTTTTAGTGTTAGTGTAGGTTTTTTTTTTATTATGAGGTGGGCTATTTTTTTTTGTTAAGGGGACTTTAGTTTTAGGATAGGTCTTTTTTATTTTTGGTAGTTTTGTTTTGGTAATGTGTTTGTATTTTTTTTTTTTTAATTTTAGTGTTATTTATTTCCTGTAACTTAGGGGGTGTTAGGTTAGGGGTCTGGGTGTTTAGCTGATAGGTAGTTAAGTTGTGTAGGAGTATTTTGCATTGGGGTTGTGGCTTTTTAGGGGTTAATAGGTTAGGAAGTTTATTGCAGTGGGCTATTAGCGGTTTAGGAGTTAAATAGTGTAGGGTTAGTTTGCGGTGGTAGTTTATGTCGGTTTAAGGGTACATAGGTATATTTATTAGGCTTGGTGCTATATATTTAAAAGGGGTCCTTTACTTTACATTGCCAATATTGGTGCAATGGTGCTTGGGATATTTTGCCAGCATCGCCAACCCTTGTGATGAATAGTAAAACACCCCTCTTTAAACAGTAATGTTGGGACTTTTGAATATTTCATTGGCTTTCTCAACATCGCGTCAGATGCCTTTTCAATATATCGCCACTTCGCAGCACTTTCGATTATCTGGGCCCCAGTGAGATACACAAATCCTATTGAGTCTCCAAGACATACAGTATATCTGTCTATTATTGTTATTTTATTTTTATTGAGGCTATTATCAAAACTTCTATACATACACCTTTTCTTCATAGTCATATTTTCCTATGCCCCATACCTTACACTAATTCAGCTTCTCTAGTGGTCCATCAAATAATAAAACATTAATATAATATAATATAATATACACATAGATAAATTAATGATAGTTAGTTGAGAGATCTGGACCTTTTTTAAATAATTGTAGTATTGTAGTTAAATCTCCATCTAGTAGCCATGATTTAAAGGGACAGTCAAGTCCAAAACCTTTCATAATTAAAATAGGGAATGTAATTTTAAACAACTTTCCAATTTTCTTTTATCATCAATTTTGTTTTGTTCCCTTAGTATTCTTAGTTGAAAGCTAAAGCTAGGTACGCTCATATGCTAAGTTTTTAGACCTTGAAGGCTGCCTCTTATGTGAATGTATTTTGACAGTTTTTCACCACTAGAGGGAGTTAGTTCATGTGTGTCATATAGATAACATTGAGCTCACACACATGAAGTTACCTAGGAGCAAGCACTGATTGGCTAAAATTCAAGTCTGTCAAAAGAACTGAAATAAGGGGGCAGTTTGCAGAGGCTTAGATACAAGGTATCCAACCAAAAAGAAAGAGCAATGAGCAGCAACGATGAGGTAAAATAAAACGTAGCTTTTATTGATGCAAAGGCATTAAAAAGTTCATGGAGGGCTTTTATTGATGCAAAGGCATTAAAAAGTTCATGGAGGTGCACCTCCATGAACTTTTTAATGCCTTTGCATCAATAAAAGCTACGTTTTATTTTACCTCATGGTTGCTGCTCATTGCTCTTTCTTTTTGGGTTGGATGTCTAATGCCCTTACAAGCAGCATCACTTCCTCAGTGGCAAGCCGTGGAGTCGGCTTTTTGGTGAGACAATTCACAACATTGAGATTTGGAGATTTGCATTGGCCCAGACGCACAAGCCCACAGACGCACCTCCTGCTTCCAGCTCCCCCATTGGTTCACAGAGTATTGCGGTCATTTCCGGTTTGACGGCTCCAGAGAAGCTAGCGGCTGCACATTGGTGCAGCGTTTCTTTACCGGGACCCACTGTGATGAAGCCTGGTCTTCGCAGGAACGACTGGAGAATAAAGGAAAGACAAGCAGCAGTTGAGGTGCGGGGCAGTCGATTGACAGCATCTGTAACGGAGCCTGGACTTCAAGAGGACAGATCGGTGAGTGCGCTGAGCCGGCTTCCAAACATAGACATATCATCATTTTTTGGCAGGTACTGTTTCCTCAAATTGCATAAAGGGATTTATTTTCCCCACTGTCATTGTGGATATTCGATAGCAACAGTAATTAGTATCCACATATAAGGAGCAGCATCTCAGCTGAAATGGAACATTTTTACTTGCTTTTTGTATATGTTGTTCTCATTTGAATTAACACCCACTATCTACCACACTGTGTGATTTCAAAGCCACATTAATCTCTTCCTCATCCTGCTATTTGGTTTATTTATTTTAGATACAAGGTAATCACAGAGGTAAAAAGTGTATTATTATAACTGTGTTGGTTATGCAAAACTGGGAAATGGGTAATAAAGGGATATCTATCTTTTTAAACAACAAAAATACTGGTGTTGACTGTCCCTTTAAAAAAATAAAAAAGTCATATAGTAAATATGGAATATGGCAGAAGAATATTAATTTTTTAGAAGGAAACATTAGCAGATAGATCAGACTACTTAGGCAAAGCCATCTAATTATCTGCTTTATATAGTGAAGCTTATCAGCAAGGACAAATATTTTATTCTACTGAAATATCTTTACAGAAACCACCAGTATCTCTTCCACATTAAGAAAAAAAATAGTTTGTCCATTCTTTTCATTTAATGTACATTAAAAAAGCCTGCAGCAAGAGTTCTTTTAAAGACTATAATACTTCAATATAATAGATCTTCCAATTCAATGTTCTGCAAGAAAACATCATGGTAAGTAGTCATGAAATTGGAATAAAATACCAGAAAAAGACATCATACTTTTTTGTTTTAACAAAAATGATACAGAAAATGTATTATTAAAGTGTAACAGAGCAAAAGAAGCACCAATAACCATACACAGATTATTTTGTTCAAAACCAACTTGATCTATCTCAATGTCTGTGTCAACCAACACGTTTACCATTTATATCTTATAATTTCCCATTTTTTCTAGTGACTCATTTTCTATCAATTTAATAATGTTACAAAATGGTTTGTATGAGACGTAGCCATATTTGACAGAAATACCAATCTAAATTATAATAAAAAACATTCTTGCTTGCATAAATTGTCATATCAATAAAGTTATCCATTATTGCCAACATGTTGATTAGAAATGCTCTATATTTAAATCTACTTGCTATGAACTAGCTTACGAGTGTAGCTGTATTTTGCACTCCCGCTTGCTCGTAAACTCTGTTAAAAGTAAGCTTTTTGCGTCGGGTTGTACGAATATTACAAGATGAAAGTAAAAAAGTTTTCTCTTGTGTGCTAACCCGATGCACGCAAAAAGCTGGACTTCAAATATTGCGGCCGTGTTAATGTATTCCCTCATAGAGTTCAATGGGGTATAAATGTGGTCAAAATCAAACAAACACCTAACAAGTTGTTCAAACCTGAAAACAAGTGTTTTCTCAAGGATGTTGACCGACCCAACATGAATAATAAGATTTCACATTCCAATGTTCTTTATTTAGAGGAATGTGTTCTATTTATTCATAAATAAATATTGATATATATATATATCAATATATATATCAATATATATATATATATATATATATATATATATATCAATAAACAGTGGAAAAGCAGTGTACCTGAAACTTACACATTTACATACAAGGAGGCAGAGGAACGCAAACTACTCTCGTGCTGGCAGTGTGAGTCCGATCGGAGACCCCTTTTTTTATATATTTTTTTCTAATAATTTTTTTTCTTATGAATTTTTTCTAAGGAATTTTGTTCTAATGTATTTTTATGTAGTATATGGGCTATTCCACTATCTATCTATTCTGCTGTTGTGTAGTTCATACACCCCCATGGTGCTGTCCACCTTGGTGTGATGTAGCTTCCCCTACTGTAGGCTGATTCTGTGCTTCTGCTTTACATTACTTTACATTGCTACTAGCTAGGTGTTATTGTTTCACCATTGTGCCCTTTCGCTACATATTTTTCTCTTAATTGGGGCCACATATAATATAGCCCTTTGCTTCCTCATTAAGCCTTTTGTCCTATGTTTTCCCCCACACCATGTTCAGCCCTTCTATCTTCATAGTGACAGCGTGTGTTGTGATTGACCGGATCAGCTGCTATGGGCTCTATTTATACTGTTTTTTTGTAATAGCACATGATTTGCTGACAGATTATATATGATAGTGTAGCTTGTGTTCTTGCCTAATGCTCATTTCATATGGATTTCAGTGTTAACTTGTTATTATTTATATCAAAAAAGATGAGCAACAAAAGATCCTTAAAAGGTCTATGATTAAGGTTAATGCCGAAATGCGTAAGACCGTTTCACAGCCTATTTTTAGAGCTACGAGGTGGATTGTCACTGTTTTTAAGTTGGAATAAAGTTATGGATATATTTTAAGGATCCGTTGTTGCTCATCTTTTTTGATATAAGTCACCATTTAGGGAGTGAGGTCTCCGTCTTCTGTTTTCACGGATCCAGTTTGGGGACGAACTGTTCTAGCCAATAGAAGTAGGAGGAGTCGACCAACACAGCTCTAACTGCTATTCTGAGGAAATCCGGGCCGCGGCAAGTAAAGCTGGGAGAGAAGTGGAATAAATTTATACCCCCCCAGGCGAGTAAGTCCATGAAAGAAAAGCCGGTATGAATGAAGGAATAATCCGCCAATAATAAGGGTGTGGATCGAAGAAAGCAGGAGCCTAGTGGTAAAGGAAATCGCAGTCTAAGGTCGGTACCTTTGGCTTTTGTCTGACTGGGATCAAGATTCACACCTGAGTGTAAGTCCTGTACGCACTTTTCACAAATATTGTTATTATTTACTCAGTGGATGTCTGCGCTTGTGATCTCTTGCTAATTTTTAATTTTTATTTTTAATCTTTTGATGCTATATGTTCACTTATTTGTCCTCCATAGTGATGTGAGGAATTGAGGGTGTTTGTTGTGTTTGTTTACTTGGGACTACCAATTGGCGTTTTTTTTGTTCTAATTAGGGGGTGGGGTTTGTTTTCATTGGATATGTGTTGAATAAATATGTTCATTTCACTGTGTTTCACTGTCTGAGGAAGGGGGATATGGTCCCCTAAAAATTACAATAAAGGCACATTTTTTTTTTAAAGACCAGCGAGTGCAAGCCACTGTTTCATTGATTTTCCTGCATGCACCCTGGTAAGCTGTTTATGAAGTGAGAGTGCTCTCCACCTGCTAAACTATATATATGTATATATATATATAAAACACAGGAATGGACCGCACTCACAGACTGGACTGGGTACACATCCTAAGCCACTGTTAACTCCACAGCCCTGAACACTGACAGACAGCTGCAACCCAGGCAGTTAACCCCAGAGCAAACTGGGTGTCAGGTCCACAGGGGAGCATTACAAAGCCTGTGTCACCCTGGGAGGTTCCCAGTTGGTTTGTTTGGAAGTATGCATTGTGTGGGTGCTGGTTTAGGGTCCCAGGAAGGGGGAGACCTTGTTGTGGTCCTGGGCTTGATCCTTTGGCGCCAAATGTAACTGACTTCCCCCAGTTTTGCTTTTAAACATTGCTGTGAATCTGCTAGTGAGTGCTGGGTTTTTTGTGTTTTATATATATATATATATATATATATATATGCAAGAAAAAAGTGTGACACTGGCGCTGAGATGTCCCAGAGAACTAGAGAGCAGGTTGGCGTCCAAATCTACCTATCGGAAAAAATAAGTTCCCTACAAGCCCATATCCCAATGGCCATTTCAGTGTAAAAACCGTAACGCAGCCATTACGAGTCTTGTCGGTATAGCTGTACCGCAAGCATTTTAGCCTGTAACACAACGTCAGTCCCACACTCAAAAAAATTACGTTTTTGTGTGGGATTTCCATGGTGCTGCCATTACAATTTTTGTGATGAGGCTAAAAAGCTTGCATTACAGCCTATACCAACACCATCCGTTCCTCAATCTGAGACCAGTAGTTATGAGTTTTGCGCCACAAAACTCATAACAAATCTGTTACAAACTACACTAACACTCATAAACTACCTATTAACCCTAAACCAAGGCCCTTCCGCATTGCATATACTATATTAAAGTGATTAACCCCTAATCTGCCGCTCCTGACATCGCCACCACTAATAAAATGTATTAACCCCTATTCCGCCACTCCCAGACATCGCCGCCACTATAATAAAGTTATTAACCCCTATTCCCCCCACACCCCAACATCGCCCACACTATAATAAAGATATTAACCCCTATTCCGCCGTTACCTGACATCGCCGCCACTATAATAAAGTTATTAACCCATATTCCCCCGCACCCCAACATTGCCCACACTATAATAGAGATATTAACCCCTATTCCTTCTCTCCCCAACATTGCTGCCACTAAATAAAGTTATTAACCCCTAAACCTCTGACCTCCTACATCTCTGCCACTAAATATACCTATTAAACCCTAAACCTATTGGCTGATTTGAATAGCTAAAAGAATTTCAGTAGCTCCCATCCTATTGACTGATTTGAATTTCAAAAATCAAATCAGCCAATAGGAATGCAAGGAACGCCATTTTGAAAAGGCTCCCTTGCATTGAAGATTCAGTGTACGGTGGCGACCATATGAAGAGGATGCTCCACGCCGGATGTCTTCAGGATGGACCCGCTCCGCACCGCCGGGATGAAGATAGAAGATGCCACCTGGATGAAGATAGAAGACTCTGCCTGGATGGTTGAAGACCTTGCCGCCTGGATGAAGACTTCTTGCCTCCTGGATATCCGAACTTCAGAAACTGTAAGTGGATCGTCGGGGGTTAGTGTTAAAAAAATATTTGGGTGTTTTTTTATTTAGATTAGGGTTTTGGCATTCTGTTACACAGGCTGTATACTCACTACTTTATATTGTAGCAAAGTGTCATTTTCCTAAGTGTTAAAAAGTAAAAAGATGTAATAGGAGGGCGCTAGGAAAAGCTTATGACACTGGAATATAGAACAACCTCATCGGTCTACAAGATAATTTATTAAGAAAATAAGTGAGCCAGCTTGTGTGTAACAGGGACAACAGGACATCGAGCGTACCCCTCAGAAAGAAACTGTTCTGACAAAAAAAATGAAGTAAGGAAAGAAGACTTTAACGTACAGTATATATGCCAAAAACTGGATAATATCAGTCCGAGTACTGATTAACTTGATGACTGCTTTGTATTAGCCGTGGACAATCTGTGATTTACTAATACATATGCTACATATACATATTTAGTTATATTTCAATGTGGTATTAACTATTTAGACCAAGTAGGTCTCGAATATTGATTTGTATATGGGGTCTATTTATGATAGTGCAGACGGACATGATACGATGTAGCGTATCATGTCTGCCGCACATCGATAAATGCCGGCATTTATCATTGCACCAGCAGTTCTTGTGAATTGCTGGTGCAATGCCGCACCCTGCAGATTTGCGGCCAATTGGCCGCTAGCAGAGGGTGTCAATCAACCCAATCGTATTCGATCAAGTTGATTTCTGTCCGCCGCCTCAGAGCAGGTGGACAGGTTATGTAGCAACAGTCTTTAGACCGCTGTTTCATAACTTCTGTTACCAGCGAGTCTGCAGGCTTGCCAGAAACACGGGGCATCAAGCTCCGTATGGAACTTTATAAATTGACCCCATGTCTTCATTTAAAAACATTTGTGGACTGATATAAACTATCGCTCATGTATTAGCAAAATTTATGTTTTATGTTACATTTTAAAACTTGGAAATTATTGTGTTCTAGACCTAAGGGAGACGTCCCAGGCCTTCTTATTCTGTGGATAGACATATATTTATATATATATAATTTTATTTTTTTAATAAATTATCTTGTAGACCGATGAGGTTGTTCTGTATTCCAGTGTCTTAAGCTTTGCCTAGCGCCCTCCTATTAAATCTTTTTACTTCTTAGCCATACATTTTAATACAGCATAGTGGAATCTGTGTTTATTAGGAGTGATTTGATACAAATATAGTCCAGCGCAATTATTAACATATTTGTTTATTTATTTCTTCAGTTTTGTAACATGAAAAGATATAATAAAATATTTACAAAAATGTGAGGGGTGTACACACTTTTGTGAGATACTGTATATATATATATATCTTAAGACATGTATATGTATGTATCTCTATGTGAAAGCTCTTTGCAGCCCTTTTCTCTAACACCTCATATCTTTGAGACCTCATAATTTTTTAATAATTTATTTTAGACCGTTTTATTATGAATGTAACTGTACTTTTATATGTATTTTTATGTGTTTTTTGCAACTTTTTAGTTGAGCGTAACAGTTAACCAGAGCACACTTCGGCTTAGTGTACTTTTGGGTTAGCGCTTGAGTGGAAGCTTGAACAGGCTTTTGGAGCATGCACTATAGAAGTCTATGATGAATGGGGGTTAGTGTTGCCCCGCTATCTGACCTCCATATGTTAGTGTGCCTGAGGCTATCGCACAAAGATAACTTTTTTCTTTCAACTTGTAATATGATGCAAGAATAAGAGCACTATTGATTTAACTTGAGCTGTGTTAGCGCTCAACAGCACTAATATTTTTGCACTCCACATGTAATTGAGCCCATATTACGGGCCCCATTAAATAAAGCCTGGACAGACAAGGTTCACTTCTGTGAACCTGTCCACCTGGGATCACAGAAAGTAGGTAGCAACATGTTGCCCTATTTAACATGCTGCCTCCTGTTCAATGGCGCGTGAGTAGAGGCTGTCAATCACCCCAGTCAAATGTGTCTGTGGTAATTTTAATTTTAATTACGCTGGCATCAAATTTGGAAATAGCGGTCTGATGACCACTGCTTCCTAACTATCGGCTGAAGGCCACAAGTGCTTTTTCATAGGGATCCATAGGAACACATGTATAAATATATGTATGTATATAAATAAATATGCATGTATTTCTATACATATGTATATAAGTGTTTATATGTGTATATATGTATATATAGATATATATATATATATATACACACATATAAATACAAATATACAGATGTTTAGAAATACATACATATATTGCAATATATACATACATATATTGCAATCCTGCATTCGTGTTTGCACAAGCTGGTGGCTCTTTTTAAAAATCAAAACGAGGATCCATTATAGTCTATGGCGGAATATGATCCTGTGTTCACAACATCTTTTTTTCTGTGCAAGGATGTGACCGCGAGAGCGCAAAAGCTTTACTTGTGATTTGTAATAGATGCGCAACTGGTCGCACAAAGGTAAAAAAAGTGGAGTGTAGATAAAGCACTTGAGAGAAAATTTGCGCTCCACTCATAATCTAGCCCAGTGTGTACCATTTAATAAAAACACATATGCATTACAGAAATTTACTCACATAAATGAGTTCCTTGTGCAGTGTCCATTTAGGGTTCAGTTGAACTGATACAAAGTACCAAGAGAGGAATAAAACCAAGTCTGTATTGCCAGGTAACTCTGAGGTGGCGGACAGCAATCATCCCGATTAGATATGATCAGGATGATTGGCAACCCCTGCTAGTGGCTGATTGGCCGGGAATGTGCATGGAGCAGCATTGCACAAGCATTTCTTGTGCAATGTTAAATGCTGACAGCGTATGCTATAGCGAATCATGTCCATCCTGCGTATGATAAATCTACCCCATAGGCAGATGAACCAATCAGGAGTGGCAATCACAAAAAGCCACCAATCTCTGGCAGAGTGCTGCTAGTTGGGAGATGCAATGAATTTAAGGGTTAAACACATACGATTGTTTTACATAGATAAAGTTGATTCTGAGCCGAAAAGTGTTCAACCATCTGGTTAGTGTAAAGTGATATCAGTTTCTCATTTTTATCCTATCTGCATACTTCTTTATTCTGTTTAACAGATGTTGAGTGTAATAATTAAATTTTTAGCAACATGTTAGTTTTTCAGAAAAAAAAATAGACATATCTCAGAGTATGTTGCGTTTGTATGTTGTATATTATTTGCAAATTGTGTTCCCAACTTCTCAAACTCTCGGCTAGATTTAGAGTTCTGCGGCCAAAGAGGTGCATTAGCTACGCTGGCTTTTTTTCTCCCGCACCTTTTAAATACCGCTGGTATTTAGAGTTCACAGAAGGGCTGCGTTAGGCTCCAAAAAGGGAGCGTAGAGCATATTTACCGCCACTGCAACTCTAGATACCAGCGTTGCTTTCGGACGCGGCCAGCTTCAAAAACGTGCTCGTGCACGATTCCCCCATAGGAAACAATTGGGCTGTTTGTGCTGAAAAAAAAACTTAACACCTGCAAAAAAGCAGCGTTCAGCTCCTAACGCAGCTACATTGTTTCCTATGGGGAAACACTTCCTAAGTCAGCACCTAACACCCTAACATGAACCCCGAGTCTAAACACCCCTAACTTTACACTTATTAACCCCTAATCTGCCGCCCCCGCTATCGCTGACCCCTGCATATTATTATTAACCCCTAATCTGCCACTCCGTACACCGCCGCCAGCTACGTTATCCCTATGTACCCCTAATCTGCTGCCCCTAACATCGCTGACCCCTATATTATATTTATTAACCCCTAATCTGCCCCCCACAACGTCGCCTCCACCTACCTACAATAATTAACCCCTAATCTGCCGACCGGATCTCACCGCTACTATAATAAATGTATTAACCCCTAAAGTTAAGTCTAACTCTAACCCTAACACCCCCCTAACTTAAATAAAATTTAAATCTAACAAAATAAATTAACTATTATTAAATAAATTATTCCTAATTAAAGCTAAATATTTACCTGTAAAATAAACCCTAATATAGCTACAATATAAATAATAATTATACAGGGAGTGCAGAATTATTAGGCAAATGAGTATTTTGACCACATCATCCTCTTTATGCATGTTGTCTTACTCCAAGCTGTATAGGCTCGAAAGCCTACTACCAATTAAGCATATTAGGTGATGTGCATCTCTGTAATGAGAAGGGGTGTGGTCTAATGACATCAACACCCTATATCAGGTGTGCATAATTATTAGGCAACTTCCTTTCCTTTGGCAAAATGGGTCAAAAGAAGGACTTGACAGGCTCAGAAAAGTAAAAAATAGTGAGATATCTTGCAGAGGGATGCAGCACTCTTAAAATTGCAAAGCTTCTGAAGTGTGATCATCGAACAATCAAGCGTTTCATTCAAAATAGTCAACAGGGTCGCAAGAAGCGTGTGGAAAAACCAAGGCGCAAAATAACTGCCCATAAACTGAGAAAAGTCAAGCGTGCAGCTGCCAAGATGCCACTTGCCACCAGTTTGGCCATATTTCAGAGCTGCAACATCACTGGAGTGCCCAAAAGCACAAGGTGTGCAATACTCAGAGACATGGCCAAGGTAAGAAAGGCTGAAAGACGACCACCACTGAACAAGACACACAAGCTGAAAGGTCAAGACTGGGCCAAGAAATATCTCAAGACTGATTTTTCTAAGGTTTTATGGACTGATGAAATGAGAGTGAGTCTTGATGGGCCAGATGGATGGGCCCGTGGCTGGATTGGTAAAGGGCAGAGAGCTCCAGTCCAACTCAGACGCCAGCAAGGTGGAGGTGGAGTACTGGTTTGGGCTGGTATCATCAAAGATTAGCTTGTGGGGCCTTTTTGGGTTGAGGATGGAGTCAAGCTCAACTCCCAGTCCTACTGCCAGTTTCTGGAAGATACCTTCTTCAAGCAGTGGTACAGGAAGAAGTCTGCATCCTTCAAGAAAAACATGATTTTCATGCAGGACAATGCTCCATCACACGCGTCCAAGTACTACACAGCGTGGCTGGCAAGAAAGGGTATAAAAGAAGAAAATCTAATGACATGGCCTCCTTGTTCACCTGATCTGAACCCCATTGAGAACCTGTGGTCCATCATCAAATGTGAGATTTACAAGGAGGGAAAACAGTACACCTCTCTGAACAGTGTCTGGGAGGCTGTGGTTGCTGCTGCACGCAATGTTGATGGTGAACAGATCAAAACACTGACAGAATCCATGGATGGCAGGCTTTTGAGTGTCCTCGCAAAGAAAGGTGGCTATATTGGTCACTGATTTGTTTTTGTTTTGTTTTTAAATGTCAGAAATGTATATTTGTGAATGTTGAGATGTTATTTTGGTTTCACTGGTAAAAATAAATAATTGAAATGGGTATATATTTGTTTTTTGTTAAGTTGCCTAATAATTATGCACAGTAATAATCACCTGCACACACAGATATCCCCCTAAAATAGCTATAACTAAAAACAAACTAAAAACTACTTCCAAAACTATTCAGCTTTGATATTAATGAGTTTTTTGGGTTCATTGAGAACATGGTTGTTGTTCAATAATAAAATTAATCCTCAAAAATACAACTTGCCTAATAATTCTGCACTCCCTGTATTGTAGCTATTTTAGGATTAATATTTATTTTACAGGCAACTTTGTAATTATATTAACCAGGTAAAATAGCTATTAAATAGTTAATAACTATTTAATAGTTACCTAGTTAAAATAATTACAAAATTACCTGTAAAATAAATCCTAACCTAAGTTACAATGAAACCTAACACTACACTATCAATAAATTAATTAAATACAATACCTACAATTATCTACAATTAAACCTAACACTACACTATCAATAAATTAATTAAATACAATACCTACAAATCAATACAATGAAATAAACTAACTAAAGTACAAAAAATAAAAAAGAACTAAGTTACAAAAAATAAAAAAATATTTACAAACATTAGTAAAATATTACAACAATTTTAAACTAATTACACCTACTCTAAGCCGTATAATGAGAAGAAGGACAGAAAAAGAAAAGCATATTGGGCACACTTGTTAGGGGTCAAAACCAATACTGTGGGTAGTGTGGTGTGTCGTGTATTTATTAAAACTTAACTTTTATATCGATAATATTAAAAAAAGGAGTGGAATTTTCCACCAGTGAAAATAAAATAACAACCAAATAAGTAAAAATGTGTCCGAGTAATAAAAAAAATAAAAGTATCCTCAACTATACGCTTGAACCTGTGTTGTGAGTACCAATATTTATCAATGGTGTTGATAAATATATCACTGGATTCTTATCTGTTCTGAACTTCTCACACAATTACTATCTATATAAGAATTTATTATTGGTATGTGGATACAATATGGTTACCACACAGTAAATATGTAGATGTGTATGTTCAGGTGTTTTTACTGTTGGTTAAAGAGGATATATTTATCTTATGCTATTCCACTTGGAGTCTCCCTCAATTACCCAAATTTTAATATAAAGTATTCCCCTGAATTGGGATATGTAGGTTAATATAAGGGATTATATGACTCAGATTATGTAATTTCCACAATAAATCTTTGTTCATGAAAGCTTGTAAGAGGCAGTAAGCTTACATTAGTCAGCTCCACTATCATGAGACTAAATATAGTCTAAATCAATAAAGTGTTTTGTGCTAACTGTCGCTTGGTTCATGAAAGCTTGTGAGAAGCAGTTAGCTTACATTTGTCTACTCCACTATCCTCTGACTAAGCATAGTCTAGATCAATAAAAGTATTTAGTGCTAACTATCGCTTAGTCAAGCAAGCATTAAGTGGAAGTGTAATGGAATAGCTCCCAAAATTAAAGTGGTATCACAATAATTAAACTATAACAATAGCCTAGATTTGAGCATATCGCTCCAACAAGGTCGGGCTAAGAACAGCCTGGATCAATAGTATTATAGGCTAATATTTGTTAAGTTAAATAAGCAATAGTTTTAAATTCTAATGTTTTTTTAAGTTTAAGGATAAGGTGCCTAAAAGAGGCCAACAATTTAAGCTAAAGCAACCGGACTGCAGGAGAGGAGCAGTGCGAACGCCTGACGCGCGTTTCGCTACTGCTTTTTCACAGGCGTCCGGTCCGCCCACCACACATGGCTTTTAAAGGATCATCAGCCAATCATATGGCTGATTACATTTTTCCAATTAGTGTCAGCCTATCAGCTGCTATCTTACACCTTTCAGTGTAAGGATGACATATCGGCGTCATCATCAGCTGTAACCTATTGGATAGGGAGGTGTGTCTGCTCCCGATAGCCAATAGATTCTCTGTGTCATGTTTACATTGTCGTATTGGTTATTTCTGTCTTGTAATCGTTATTAGTTATTTTGGTCGTATATACACAAAGCTGCATCTAAATTAAATAGCGAATTATTCCATATATAATTCTGTGTGTACTTATGCTGTGTATCCCGTTATAGCCAAATAAATGATCATTATATAATCATTTCCACAAATGGTATTGTGCAGTTTCACTCGGTCTCGTTATAAGTTAAACTTTAACATAATAATTTCATTGAGAATCTCAGGTTTGCTGTTTTTTGTTTATGAATGAGTTGTGTCTGCTCCCAGTAGCCAATAGATTCTCAATGTCATGTTTACATTATTATGTTGATCAATTCAATCTTGTGTATCTAACGCTCGATATTAATTAAATTTGTCACATATAAAATACACAAAGCTGCTTCTGAATTAAATAATGGGTAATCTCATATATAATTCTATGTAAGTGTTTATACTGTGTCTCCTGCTGTAAACTTATTACCGCAAATGCTGTTATGCGGTTTTACTTAGTCTTGTTATAGATTACATCTTTACAAAATGTTTCTAATCAGAATCTTCAATTTAGTGTTTGTGTATATGGGAAGTATGAAAATTATCAGTGGATGAAATATCATATTAGTGCTGTTGATGTTTATGTTGTTGTAAGTGATGGTTCATGTTCAGCTTATCTGCAATTACCAAACATCTTTTAGTATAGGAGTTGACGTATCAGCATCGTCCTCACATTTAACCTATAAGATAAAAGGGTGTGTTTGTTTCACAACATCCATTGTGTCCCATTTGTAACGTTTACACTGTAATGTTAATCATTTCTACCTTATAGACGATCGGAACAAGGAGGACTGGTCAAAGAGACCGAGGTGGTGAAGACCACAGACCTACAAATTATAAACTTATCTAACAAAGTACTATCCCAAGAACATATCAATGTCCTGAAAAAAGGCCTTTCTTTTTCACCAACAAACAATATAGACTACTTTGAAATTATAAAAGATATTCATCTCTTCACTAGAAAAATGGCACTAAACAAAATATTTGCCAAACATGAAGATGCTGACTGTGATACACAAGCGATTATGGATTTGATATCCTTGTTGGAAGATAATGAAAATGAAGTTACTAACAGCAGTGACTGGAGAAAGGAATTGGTAAAGAAATCAACATATATGCCTCAAATCTGTCAGTTTCCTGAAATAGATACCTATCAAAAAGTGGTGATCAGAGATATTTTGAAACTTCGAGATGGCAAATCAAGCAATATAAGTGAAAAGGAATCACAAGCATTAAAAGAGATCCAGAAGTGGGAGGATGTGGTAATAAAATCATCTGACAAGGGAGGAAATATTGTAATCTGGCCTACTGAGTTATACCTAATAGAAGCAAAAAAACAACTTGGAGACAAAAACTGTTACAAACCGCTCTGGGGAAACCCCACTCAAGAATTCTTAACCAACTATAATACTCTAATTGAAACAGCAAGAAAAGACGAACTGATAGATACAAGAGAATACAAATTCCTAAGTGTCAACAATCCGAAAGTAGCTACACTTTATTTATTACCAAAAGTGCACAAAAACCAGAAGATACCACCCAGCCGACCTATTGTGTCAGGCATTGGAAGTTTATGCGAGCAGGCATCACGATATATCGATCTAAGACTAAGGGATATAGTGCTTTCTCTCCCCTCATATACCAGGGACACTATGGATGTTTTAAACAAAATTGAGGGTATGACCCTAGACTCAGACACTTGGCTGGCAACATGCGATGTCGAGTCCCTATACACGTCAATAGAACACAAGTGGGGATGCCATGCCGTGGGATACTTCCTAGAAATGGAACCAAGTGTAAATACACTTAAAAATGAATTCATACTGAAACTTCTAAAATTTGTCCTGAGCCATAACTATTTCGTGTTCAACGATAAATTCCTTCTCCAAATACGTGGCACTGCCATGCTCACAGCCTGTGCCCCCACATATGCAAATATCTATCTTGGATGGTGGGAGCGCGAACACGTATTTGGGGAAAAGATGGAACAGTATATGGACAACATACTGTTATGGCTCAGGTACATAGATGATGTTTTCATCCTATGGAAAGGGGACGAATTTAAATTCAAACAGTTTATACAGGAACTAAACTGTAATGATCTTAACCTGAAACTAACCTACGAAATCAGTAACTCAACAGTAACCTTTCTTGATTTAACAATATCAAGGGACATGTTCGGACGTGTCCAATCCAGCATACATAGGAAGAAAACAGCCACGAACTCTATACTATCCTTTGACAGTGCACACCATCCTTCCACCAAAAGAGCCATTCCATATGGCGAATTTTTGAGAATACGCAGAAACTGCTCAGAGATTGATACATTTAAAAAAGAATCAAAAGAGCTAAAAATAAGATTAAAAAGCCAATAGAATGCGAGCTCAATCTGATTGGCTGATTGGATCGGCCAATCGGATTGAACTAGATTCTGATTGGCTGATTCCATCAGCCAATCAGAAAATTCCTACCTTAATTCCGATTGGCTGATAGAATCCTATCAGCCAATCGGAATTCGAGGGACGCCATCTTGGATGACGTCCCTTAAAGGAACAGTCATTCGTTCGTTCAGCTCGTCGGTCCGGATGGTTGTTCCGCGCTGGATGTCTTCAGGATCCTGCCGCTTCGCTTCCGGATGGAAGAAGATCGAAGATGCCGCTTGGGAGAAGATGTTTGCCGGTCCGGATGTCCTCTTCTTGCCGGATAGGAGGAAGACTTTGGAGCCTCTTTCTGGACCGGATTATGGATCGCCAACCCCCGCTTGGGTTGGATGAAAGATCTTGGAGCCAGGACGGATCGGTGATACCTGGATGGTGAAGACAAGGTAGGAAGAATCATCAGGGGCTTAGTGTTAGGTTTATTTAAGGGGGGTTTTGGGTTAGATTAGGGGTATGTGGGTGGTGGTTGTAATGTTGGGGGGGGGGGTATTTTTTTTTTTTTTTACAGGCAAAAGAGCTGAAATTCTTGGGGCATGCCCCGCAAAGGGCCCTGTTCAGGGCTGGTAAGGTAAAAGAGCTTGTAACTTTTTTAATTTAGAATAGGGTAGGGAATTTTTTATTTTGGGGGGCTTTGTTATTTTATTAGGGGGCTTAGAGTAGGTGTAATTAGTTTAAAATTGTTGTAATATTTTTATTATGTTTGTAAATATTTTTTTATTTTCTGTAACTTAGTTCTTTTTTATTTTTTGTACTTTAGCTAGTTTATTTAATTGTATTTATTTGTAGGAATTGTGTTTAATTAATTTATTGATAGTGTAGTGTTAGGTTAATTGTAGGTAATTGTAGGTAGTTTTGTAATGTTGGGGGGGGGGGGGTATTTTTTTTTTTTTTTTACAGGCAAAAGAGCTGAAATTCTTGGGGCATGCCCCGCAAAGGGCCCTGTTCAGGGCTGGTAAGGTAAAAGAGCTTGTAACTTTTTTAATTTAGAATAGGGTAGGGAATTTTTTATTTTGGGGGGCTTTGTTATTTTATTAGGGGGCTTAGAGTAGGTGTAATTAGTTTAAAATTGTTGTAATATTTTTATTATGTTTGTAAATATTTTTTTATTTTCTGTAACTTAGTTCTTTTTTATTTTTTGTACTTTAGCTAGTTTATTTAATTGTATTTATTTGTAGGAATTGTGTTTAATTAATTTATTGATAGTGTAGTGTTAGGTTAATTGTAGGTAATTGTAGGTAGTTTATTTAATTATTTTATTGATAGGGTAGTGTTAGGTTTAATTATAACTTAGGTTAGGATTTATTTTACAGGTAAATCTGTTATTATTTTAACTAGGTAACTATTAAATAGTTCTTAACTATTTAATAGCTATTGTACCTGGTTAAAATAATTACAAAGTTGCCTGTAAAATAAATATTAATCCTAAAATAGCTATAATATAATTATAATTTATATTGTAGCTATATTAGGATTTATTTTACAGGTAAGTATTTAGCTTTAAATAGGAATAAGTTATTTAATAAGAGTTAATTTATTTCGTTAGATAAATATTATATTTAACTTAGGGGGGTGTTAGTGTTAGGGTTAGACTTAGCTTTAGGGGGTAATCCATTTATTAGAATAGCGGTGAGCTCCGATCGGAAGATTAGGGGTTAATAATTGAAGTTAGGTGTCGGCGATGTTAGGGAGGGCAGATTAGGGGTTAATACTATTTATGATAGGGTTAGTGAGGCGGATTAGGGGTTAATAACTTTATTATAGTAGCGCTCAGGTCCGCTCGGCAGATTAGGGGTTAATAAGTGTAGGCAGGTGTCGGCGACGTTGTGGGGGGCAGGTTAGGGGTTAATAAATATAATATAGGGGTCCGCGGTGTTAGGGGTAGCAGATTAGGGGTACATAGGGATAACGTAGGTGGCGGCGGTTTACGGAGCGGCAGATTAGGGGTTTAAAAAAATATGCAGGGGTCAGCGATAGCGGGGGCGGCAGATTAGGGGTTAATAAGTGTAAGGCTAGGGGTGTTTAGACTCGGGGTACATGTTAGAGTGTTAGGTGCAGACGTAGGAAGTGTTTCCCCATAGGAAACAATGGGGCTGCGTTAGGAGCTGAACGCTGCTTTTTTGCAGGTGTTAGGTTTTTTTTCAGCTCAAACAGCCCCATTGTTTCCTATGGGGGAATCGTGCACGAGCACGTTTTTGAGGCCGGCCGCGTCCGTAAGCAACTCTGGTATCGAGAGTTGCATTTGCGGTAAAAATGCTCTACGCTCCTTTTTTGGAGCCTAACGCAGCATTTGATTAAACTCTCGATACCAGAGTTAAATTTATGGTGCGGCCAGAAAAAAGCCCGCAGAGCGTTAGCAGCCCTTTTACCGCCGAACTCCAAATCTAGGCCTCAGTGACTTCTATGTATCCAAAGTACCTTATTTAAGGGAGCATAAGAGCAATTACTTATAACAGTCAGCAAGTCTATAAGATAGAAATGATTAACATTACAGTGTAAACGTTACACATGGGACACAATGGATGTTGTGAAACAAACACACCCTTTTATCTTATAGGTTAAATGTGAGGACGATGCTGATATGTCAACTCCTATACTAAAAGATGTTTGGTAATTGCAGATAAGCTGCACATGAACCATCACTTACAACAACATAAACATCAACAGCGCTAATATGATATTTCATCCACTGATAATTTTCATACTTCCCATATACACAAACACTAAATTGAAGAATCTGATTAGAAACATTTTGTAAAGATGTAATCTATAACAAGACTAAGTAAAACCGCATAACAGCATTTGCGGTAATAAGTTTACAGCAGGAGACACAGTATAAACACTTACATAGAATTATATATGAGATTACCCATTATTTAATTCAGAAGCAGCTTTGTGTATTTTATATGTGACAAATTTAATTAATATTGAGCGTTAGATACACAAGATTGAATTGATCAACATAATAATGTAAACATGACATTGAGAATCTATTGGCTACTGGGAGCAGAAACAACTCATTCATAAACAAAAAACAGCAAACCTGAGATTCTCAATGAAATTATTATGTTAAAGTTTAACTTATAACGAGACCGAGTGAAACTGCACAATACCATTTGTGGAAATGATTATATAATGATCATTTATTTGGCTATAACGGGATACACAGCATAAGTACACACAAAATTATATATGGAATAATTCACTATTTAATTTAGATGCAGCTTTGTGTATATACGACCAAAATAACTAATAACGATTACAAGACAGAAATAACCAATACGACAATGTAAACATGACACAGAGAATCTATTGGCTATCGGGAGCAGACACACCTCCCTATCCAATAGGTTACAGCTGATGATGACGCCAATATGTCATCCTTACACTGAAAGGTGTAAGATAGCAGCTGATAGGCTGACACTAATTGGAAAAATGTAATCAGCCATATGATTGGCTGATGATCCTTTAAAAGCCGTGTGTGGCGGTCGGACCGGACGCCTCTGAAAAAGCAGTAGCGAAACGCGCGTCAGGCGTTCGCACTGCTCCTCTCCTGCAGTCCGGTTGCTTTAGCTTAAATTGTTGGCCTCTTTTAGGCACCTTATCCTTAAACTTAAAAAAACATTAGAATTTAAAACTATTGCTTATTTAACTTAACAAATATTAGCCTATAATACTATTGATCCAGGCTGTTCTTAGCCCGACCTTGTTGGAGTGATATGCTCAAATCTAGGCTATTGTTATAGTTTAATTATTGTGATACCACTTTAATTTTGGGAGCTATTCCATTACACTTCCACTTAATGCTTGCTTGACTAAGCGATAGTTAGCAATAAATACTTTTATTGATCTAGACTATGCTTAGTCAGAGGATAGTGGAGTAGACAAATGTAAGCTAACCGCTTCTCACAAGCTTTCATGAACCAAGCGACAGTTAGCACAAAACACTTTATTGATTTAGACTATATTTAGTCTCATGATAGTGGAGCTGACTAATGTGAGCTTACTGCCTCTTACAAGCTTTCATGAACAAAGACTTATTGTGGAAATTACATAATCTGAGTCATATAATCCCTTATATTAACCTACATATCCCAATTCAGGGGAATACTTTATATTAAAATTTGGGTAATTGAGGGAGACTCCAAGTGGAATAGCATAAGATAAATATATCCTCTTTAACCAACAGTAAAAACACCTGAACATACACATCTACATATTTACTGTGTGGTAACCATATTGTATCCACATACCAATAATAAATTCTTATATAGATAGTAATTGTGTGAGAAGTTCAGAACAGATAAGAATCCAGTGATATATTTATCAACACCATTGATAAATATTGGTACTCACAACACAGGTTCAAGCGTATAGTTGAGGATACTTTTATTTATTGTTCTAGCTATCCACCGGACTCTGTGATACAGACTGATCACTGTATCACATTAGAGAGGAGCTATTGCGTACCGAGTATTACTCGGACACATTTTTACTTATTTGGTTGTTATTTTATTTTCACTGGTGGAAAATTCCACTCCTTTTTTTAATATTATCGATATAAAAGTTGTTTTAATAAATACACGACACACCACACTACCCACAGTATTGGTTTTGACCCCTAACAAGTGTGCCCAATATGCTTTTCTTTTTCTGTCCTTCTTCTCATTAAACATTTTGTACTCTTTTGGCATAAGGCACTACCTATTGCTAACACTTAGGTCTGTATCAATAGGTTATTTGGGATCAATCCCTATCCCCCCCTCTCCCTAGAGGCCCCTAATAAAATAACAAAGCCCCCCAAAATAAAAAAATGCCCTACCCTATTCTAAATTAAAAAAGTTCAAAGCTCTTTTACCTTACCAGCCCTGAAAAGGGCCCTTTGCGGGGCATGCCCCAAAGAATTCAGCTCTTTTGCCTGTAAAAAAAAACATACAATACCCCCCCAACATTACAACCCACCACCCAATACCCCTAATCTAACCCAAACCCCGCTTAAATAAACCTAACACTAAGCCCCTGAAGATCTTCCTACCTTATCTTCACCATGCCAGGTTCACCGATCCGTCCTCGGAAGTCTTGATCCAAGCCTCGGAAGTGTTGATCCAAGCCCAAGCGGGGGCTGAAGAGTGACGTCCATCCTCCGGCTGAAGTCTTGATCCAAGCGGGCAGAAGAGGACATCCGGACCGGCAAACATCTTCATCCAAGCCGCATCTTCTATGTTCTTCAATCCGATGACGACCGGCTGATCTTCAAGACCTCCAGCGCGGATCCATCCATCTTCACCGATGACTTCCCGATGAATGACGGTTCCTTTAAGGGACGTCATCCAAGATGGCGTCCCTCGAATTCCGATTGGCTGATAGGATTCTATCAGCCAATCGGAATTAAGGTAGGAAAATTCTGATTGGCTGATGGAATCAGCCAATCAGATTCAAGTTCAATCCAATTGGCTGATCCGATCAGCCAATCAGATTGAGCTCGCATTCTATTGGCTGATCGGAACAGCCAATAGAATGCGATCTCAATCTGATTGGCTGATTGGATCAGCCAATCAGATTGAACTTGAATCTGATTGGCTGATTCCATCAGCCAATCAGAATTTTCCTACCTTTATTCCGATTGGCTGATAGAATCCTATCAGCCAATCGGAATTCGAGGGACGCCATCTTGGATGACGTCCCTTAAAGGAACCGTCAGTCTTCGGGAAGTCGTCGGTGAAGATGGATGGATCCGCGCTGGAGGTCTTGAAGATCAGCCGGTCGTCATCGGATTGAAGAACATAGAAGATGCGGCTTGGATGAAGATGTTTGCCGGTCCGGATGTCCTCTTCTGCCCGCTTGGATCAAGACTTCAGCTGGAGGATGGACGTCACTCTTCAGCCCCCGCTTGGGCTTGGATCAAGATTTCGGAGGCTTGGATCAAGACTTCGGTGGACGGATTGGTGAACCTGGCATGGTGAAGATAAGGTAGGAAGATCTTCAGGGGCTTAGTGTTAGGTTTATTTAAGGGGGGTTTGGGTTAGATTAGGGGTATGTTGGTGGTGGGTTGTAATGTTGGTGGTGGTATTGTATGTTTTTTTTTACAGGCAAAAGAGCGGAATTATTTGGGGCATGCCCCGCAAATGGCCCTTTTCAGGGCTGGTAAGGTAAAAGAGCTTTGAACTTTTTAAATTTAGAATAGGGTAGGGCATTTTTTTATTTTGGGGGTCTTTGTTATTTTATTAGGGGGCTTAGAGTAGGTGTAATTAGTTTAAAATTGTTGTAATATTTTTCTAATGTTTGTAAATGTTTTTTTATTTTTTGTAACTTAGTTCTTTTTTATTTTTTGTACTTTAGTTAGTTTATTTAATTGTAGTTATTTGTAGGTATTGTATTTAATTAATTTATTGATAGTGTAGTGTTAGGTTTAATTGTAACTTAGGTTAGGATTTATTTTACAGGTAATTTTGTAATTATTTTAACTATTTTAGCTATTAAATAGTTATTAACTATTTAATAGCTATTGTACCTGGTTAAAATAAATACAAAGTTGCCTGTAAAATAAATATTAATCCTAAAATAGCTACAATATAATTATAATTTATATTGTAGCTATATTAGGATTTATTTTACAGGTAAGTATTTAGCTTTAAATAGGAATAATTTATTTAATAAGAGTTAATTTATTTCGCTAGATTTAAATTATATTTAACTTAGGGGGGTGTTAGTGTTAGGGTTAGACTTAGCTTTAGGGGTTAATCCATTTATTAGAGTAGCGGCGAGATCCGGTCGGCAGATTAGGGGTTAATTATTGTAGGTAGCTGGCGGCGACGTTGTGGGGGGCAGATTAGGGGTTAATAAATATAATATAGGGGTCAGCGGTGTTAGGGGCAGCAGATTAGGGGTACATAACTATAATGTATGTTGCGGCGGTGTACAGAGCGACAGATTAGGGGTTAAAAAATATGCAGGGGTCAGAGATAGCGAAGGGAGCAGATTAGGGGTTAATAAATATTATGTAGGTGTCGGCGGTGTTAGGGGCAGCAGATTAGGGGTTCATAGGTATAATGTAGGTTGCGGCGGTGTACGGAGCAGCAGATTAGGGGTTAAAAAATTTTAATTGAGTGGCGGCGATGTGGGGGGGCCTCGGTTTAGGGGTACATAGGTAGTTTATGGGTGTTAGTGTACTTTAGAGCACAGTAGTTAAGAGCTTTATAAACCGGCGTTAGCCCAGAAAGCTCTTAACTACTGACTTTTTTCTGCGGCTGGAGTTTTGTCGTTAGATTTCTAACGCTCACTTCAGCCAAGACTCTAAATACCGGCGTTAGAAAGATCCCATTGAAAAGATAGGATACGCAAATGGCGTAGGGGGATCTGCGGTATGGAAAAGTCGCGGCTGCAAAGTGAGCGTTAGACCCTTTCCTGACTGACTCTAAATACCAGCGGGCGGTAAAAACCAGCCTTAGGACCCTCTAACGCTGGTTTTGACGGCCTCCCGCCAAACTCTTAATCTAGGCCTCTATTTGTTAATTTGCAAAGGTCAGAGTGCAAACGTTTTACTTTCAACTCGTAATACAAGCGCAAATCGGCGAGAGCAAAGAAAAACTATTCTAGCATTTTAAAGCTCGAACGCGAATGCAAACTAACGCTCCACTTGTAATTTAGCCCTAGATATTTTCTCTACTAATTCTCTACCTTACCCTACCTTTCCTTGTCCTCCAACCTCAACTATCCACCCATCCCTTCCAGTGAGTCCAACATGTGATTTGATATTGATGAATGTCATGATTGAAACTGAATGATATGAAAGGAGAACGTTCTTTGAATGGAAAATGAAGATATAAAATTATTGTGAAACTAATGTCAAGTGGGTGAATGGATAATGATATATGAAAGAAGTGTGAAACTGTGATAGGAATTTGACTGGAAAGGAGATGAAAAGGGTAAGACTTAAGATCGATGATAAAAAAATCATTAGACCCATGAAAAATGTCAATCTCACAATCCATGCGCCCATGAATATATATTTTTTTTAATTTTAAAAGCTTTATTAAGCAAAACACAGTACAAAGAGAATGCAAATAAATCAATCAGCATAGGAACAAACTTTCAAACAATTCTCAAATGTAAAGTACAAGATTATTCATTATATAGAACTAGCATGTGATTTTGACATAGGATCAATTGCCATCTTGTAGGTTACTCTCACACCTACACCTGTGCCAGAGAAAAATATCTAAAAGAATAGAGTGTCATCCCTTGCATTTTCACCTATAACAAAATCTAGTTTCATAAAATTAGCTGGGAGATGTTGCAGCAATCTTTAGTAATATATATTCCTAATGTCTCAATCTACTGATAGGTCGTAATGTAAGAGCAAGTGGTCCCTAACAAATTTAAAGGATAGAAAACATCAGAAAAGTTTATAGCAAAATTCAAAGAGGACAAGCATAAAGATATAGAAGAAAAAAGGGGGAAAGAAAGGGAAAGAAAGAAGAGGTAAAGAGGAGGAGAAGAAGAAAAAAAAAGAGGGAGAGGAAAGGGGGTGGGAGACCTCGAAGGGATAAGCCGAAGGAACTGAAGGACAATAGTGAGTATTTGGACGTCTAAGGAGGTTTAAGGTACCACCTACTCCAGATCGTCCAATACTTATCAATACGTTCAGTCATATTATAGAAGCCTCTCTCCATAGAGGCTAGATAGTCTATAAGTTGGGTAGTCTGAGCTAGAGTTGGGGCGTCAATTTTTTTCCATGACCTAGCAATGCAAACCTTAGTTGCGATAAGGATTGCGGCTCCTAGCATTTGTTGGGGTTTCTGCAGGTCCTTAAGACCAATATATAGAAGGGCTAAGACTGGGGACCTAGGAAGTGCCATACCCAAATCAGAAAGCAATGAGAAAGTCTCTCTTCAAAGAGGAGCAATTTTTGGGCAAGACCACCAGATATGTATATCAGTACCCTTTTGGCCACATTCCCTCCAGCATTGCGGAGAGGCTGCAGGATATATCTTAGACAACTTAAGAGGGGTTATATACCACTTTAAGAGAACCTTAAAATAGGTCTCTAGGTATGTTATGCAATGTATGGCTAATTTATTAATCATTGTCGCATGTTCCATTTCTGCAGGTGTGATCTGGACATCGATTTCGTGTCCTCAAGCCTTTATCTGCCATGGGATTACTTCGCTGTAATCACTGAGAAGAAGCAGATGATGGTTCGTGTTTTTTTAGGTTTGGTCCCTGATTGCCATCTTTTTTCGCAATAAGTACTTTCTCTCAGATTTGTCTTGGGTAATCCCCAAGCCTGACAATATTCCAGCAATCTGTAGCTTTCGAACATTAGCCACCTCAGAGCTTCACTCACCTGCTCGACTATTTGTTTAGATGTTAGTAGCCTCTTTTGTCTATAGAGGTCCCCAACACAAACAAAGTTCCATGATAACCAGTCCTGTTTATGAATATCTGGAAGACCCATCATCAATCCCTGAAGGCTATGAATAGGTGAGGGATGTGGGGCCAATCCTTTATGATGTCTGAGTCTATGCCAAGTCTGGCAATTGTCGAGAATTATTTTATTCGTGAGTACTATGTCTGGGAGCCTATGCTTGGGAATCCATATCAGGTCTTTTAAATTGAAGTTTTTAGGAATAATAGCTGTCTTGAGCAGAAACCATGCCGGTTTCTCTTTCTCGCTGTTCCAGGCTGCAATATGAGTCAACCTGGCTGCGTCGTGATATAAGTATATATTGGAAAAAGCTATACCACCTTTGTTTATCGGTAGTTGGAGAATGTGATTTGCCACTCTTGGGATCTTCCCTCTCCAAACATAGATGATAAATAAAGAATGAATCTGAGAGAGATAGATTTTTGGAATCGTGTAGGGTATGCACCAGAATAGATACAACATTTTTGGAAGGATGGCCATTTTAAGGGTAGAGATGCGTCCCATCCAGGAGATTTCTCTATAATCCCACCTCTGCAAAAGCTTTTTGATTTCAGCAATCAGTGGCTCAAAATTGTGTTTAATAACCTTATTTATGTCAGGGCCAAGAAGTACGCCTAAGTGTTTTATAAGATCCGTGTGCCAAGTGAAAGAGAAGCGAGCCTTAAGAGTGGCAAGAAACTCAAGAGCAAGGTTAATTGCTAGGGCTTCAGTTTTAAGAATGTTTACTTTATAAAGACTTAAAGTCCCAAAGAATTCTAAGGTCCTAAAAGCTTCTGGTATTGAGGAGCTTGGATTAGTTAGTAAAATGGTTAGGTCATCAGCAAAAAGGGCGATCTTCTCAGATCGCTCACCTATCTTGACTCCTTCTATACCCTGAGCATGTCTGATCTCTTGGGCTAGAGGTTCAATAGCCATAGCAAAAATCAGAGGTGAAAGAGGGCAACCCTGACGGGTGCCGTTTGCAATGGAGAAGGCTTTTGACCTAAAACCCACTCCTCTGACAGTTGCGAAAGGCGCAGAATACAGCGCCTGGACCATTCTAATGAATTGTGGGGGAAAGCCAAATGAATTTAGTACCTGCCAAATATAGTCCCATCGTACCCTGTCAAATTCCTTTTCCACATCTAGAGAGTAGAGACAGGGCCACGACGGGATCCCCTAGTTTAGCAGACTCTGAGAAAACCTGCAACAGCTTACGAGTGTTATCGGGTAGTTGCCTACCAAAGGTGAAACCTACTTGGTCTATTTGTATAATAGCGCCCAGGAATATTTTATTAAAAAGTGAGTTGACCCTTTGTCCTAATAAGAGATGATGTGCCTTACATAGGTAACAATTGGGAGCGCTGTCTTAGTAAAAACCCACTCACGATGCCCGGATCTCGGCAATAGGGAGGGGCATGTATTCAAAGCATGTTTACACAACATATACAGTAATTTGCAATCACTAAAAAAATGGTTTATAAGTAGTAACAGTTCAAATAATACATATGTACATTAGATTTCTTACAATTAAAAATCTTTGTGCTGAAAGGCTGGGGACACTGATATGGCTAAAATGAGAAACTCCTGAGAATATTTTCCCATTATAATACAGATTACTCTCTTGGAACACCATAAAACTCCCATGGAATGCTTATATATGTTATGTATGCAATCACCCTTGTTAATAAAGAAAAAAAAAACACCTTGATAATAAACCTACCGGAGCTGTAGCATTGTGGGTATATTGTACATGTGCATGCAGTTTATTATATGTATGTAGTATATTGTTAAATACTATAACATGTATGTAAAGTCTTTTTGCTATTTAATTAAATGTTTTTAACTTTTGGCATGTTCTTTTCTTTTTTTTTGGAGAAAATTATTATTTTGTTCGATATTAATACAGGTGTAATGCCCCAAATACAGAGTTCCAAAATTCAGAATTATTCTTAAACCCATATAATATTAAAAATTTTTTTAAAAAAATGTAATTATTTAAAATTACAGTTTTCTCCACCAGTAATTCATAAATTTATCTGCCTGTATCTTTTTATATTTTTTTTGTGTTCTAAAATGCAAATGTACTTTACCGTTCTGATAACAGTACTGCTTTACATAGTGCAACTTTTTATTTCCTGGTGTCTTTAGTGTGCATGCATTGCATTGAGTGCATTATTATGTGTGTGTGTGTTAGGCTATATATATATACGTTTCAACCCCTTTATGGGCCTTCTTCAAGACAATATTTAATCTGAAAAAATACAAAATATACTATTGTAGTCTAAGTTAAAAATACAACATGTAAAAAACACATATTAAAAATTAAATATAACAGTGATAACCCTTCACCACAGAAAAGAGAAACACTAGCTCATATCTGAGCTAATCTTATTAAAAACCAAGGAAGAAAGAAAGGGTTAGCTCTCACTCAACCTATAAGACCTAATAACCACTACCAATTAAGCACATCATATGTGAGACACAACTCACACTGTGTTGGCAGAATAGAGGAATAAACACCTACTCCCGCTAGATCAGTATCAATTCAAATGATTTGGCTAACTTCACCAGTCAAAAAAACTGAAGCAGCACATTTGTGTGCATAACCCTATATCTAAACCACAACATAATCATCAGTCCGTGGAAATATTTCATGTTATACATCATACCAGAGTAAATAAATTACCTATATCCATGTGCTATACTGAATGGACACCTAATATGTCCTATTTATAATGTCTCACAACTACGACATAACTATCTGATTTCAGACCACCAGTGATATGAGCACAGTGTGATAGATCACACAAATACTGCCCCACATATGGTCCCTGTATGGACAGCCAACAATCTGGTAGAATATCTTTAACAGAGAGCTAAGAGTCTCGCTAGGCGGAACACATAAGTAAAAAATAAATGTAAACCCATATATGTTGGCAACATAGTGGTCTCTGAGCGAATGCCCATAATCAACACATAGATTCACTAAACCGAATCATAGAATAAAAGACTAATTTGCATAGGCTATCGAAATTGATAAGCCCCTCAATCACTAACCGGATGGGGTAAACCCAATAAACCACTATAATCCTGAGACCTATGATGTAGCATGTATTATTCACAGCAGCGTGCAAACTGGGCTCCTTATCAAACAGCGGTGTCACTAATGCAGAAAAAAAGACAAGTACCACATGCCTATTAAAGGGACACTGAACCCAATTTTTTTCTTTTGTGATTTAGATAGAGCAGGCAATTTTAAGCAACTTTCTAATTTACTCCTATTATCAAATTTTCTTTGTTATCTTGCTATCTTTATTTGAAAAAGAAGGCATCTAAACTTTTTTTGCGTTCAGAACTCTGGACAGCAGTTTTTGATTGGTGGATGAATTTATCCACCAATCAGCAAGGACAACCTAGGTTGTTCACCAAAAATGGGCCGGCATCTAAACTTACATTCTTGCATTTCAAATAAAGATAATTGATAATAGGAGTAAATTAGAAAGTTGCTTAAAATGTCATGCTCTATCTGAATCACGAAAGAAAAAATTTGGGTTCAGTGTCCCCTTAACTAACCAATGTATACAACAACTAGTAATCAGGGCGCATAAAACCCCATGCATAAAACAAATAGCTACATGAAAGCACCCCTCGTGCACATAACAGTCACATTGAAATAGGGACAATACAGAATAACTGAACTTATATAAAGAATACTAGTTAACAAGGAGTGACAACCACAAGACAAAAAACTAGCACTTACTATTGTAATGCAGCATGCATTGCTCTCAAACGAACTCCCAACAGAGCAGCGATATCAGTAATACCGGAAGTGACCAATGCAGCATTTAAATCAAGAAACCAGTGTGCACAGCAGCCAATCATCCGGGCGCATGAGCACATACCCATAAAAATAAAGTCCTGTATGAGCACACCTCGTACCCGCCCCCTGGACAGGTAATCACAGCATAGTAGTCCTAAAGGAGTTAGGTAAATACCGGAGCGTAAATGTGCTCACAGAATACATACTCTGACACATACAATTGATACATAACAACTGCCTCAGACCACACAGCCCACAAAATATTCCATACCAGTACTGCCCTACAAAAAACAATGTAGAGAACATATCTAAATTTTATTTCAGCCAGCTTAGAGAGGTAACACGATTTTATGGGCACATCTCAACGGTTCTCATGGTGTGCTATAACGGCCAAATTAAGACACAAACCATTGCAGTGGCGTAATGATATGAGAAGGCAAAGGACAAAACCCCAGTTCAATAAAGGAATAACAGACCCACTATTTTTAAACAACATCCTCAAAGCAAAATCTCATGACACATCAACCAGCTGGCCTCACCTTATGTGCAAGGGAGGGAGAGCAGATACTTAGTCTCAGTACGCATTAACAAATGCTCCCAACCTCATGTACTATCCATACAGCGCATAACCAACTAAAAGTGGTATTAGTAGCTGGTAGATGCCATCCCATATACATTACTAGCCTCATCTATTAGGCTAAACTCACACCAAGTATTATAAATACTATAGATACAAAGGTATCCATCATATCCATCTACATCGCAACCCAATAGTCCCCATGACCATAGGGATAACTATAAAGTTAAAAGCCACCCAATGCAGACATAGCAACAAGGGAATGGCCCAATGATGGGTAAGAGGGTCACAACCTAATATCATAACCATAAACTATTGAAAACCTTGGGGCCATGAGAGATGCTAGGACAGAGAAGACTATTCAATGTTATAGGCAATAACCAAATAATGACCAAACAGAAAACCAATCAAAGGCACAATCAATTCTCATATAAAGAATTAGTTGAGAGGAATGATATATACATAGAAGGAGCAGGAATGCACCCAAAGGACATAAATACAACATAATTAATATTAGCACTAGAATATTCACAGTAACAGCTAATGGTCAGTTTGAACACTTCAATAAAATAGACCATAATCAATGCTGGCATTCAGACCAACTGGAGTGAGAGTATCCAGACTGTATATCCATTGTGCTTCACATTTCAATAATTCACAATTTCTATCACCACCGTGTTTTAAGGGGGCCACTTTATCAATCAGCATGGCCCTAAGTGATGAGATGGGGTGTTGTTTTTCAAGAAAGTGCCTTGCCACCGGCTGAGCCAAATGTCCATCTTTTAAGGCTGTTCTAATTGCACTCTTGTGGTTAGCAAGTCTCTCGCGAAAAGTAGTACTGGTCTTGCCAACGTAGTAGCGTCCACAGGGACAAGTCAAAAAATATATCACAAAGTCCGAGGTGCAGGTCAGCCGATGTCTGATCCAATAGGTTTTAGTGGTTCCAGAATGGTGGAACTTCTCTCCTGTTAGAAGAGTGCTACAAGTCACACAGCTGCCACATTTGTAGCAGCCATTTTTTACTTTCTGGAGCCATGTCTTATCCTTCTTCCAAGGGTCAGTCTTCATTAGCAGAGATTTCAGGCTATGACTACTTCTATGAACCAACCTAGGAGGTGGCTTATCCTCGAAGGGTAGAGATCCATCGCCTCTGATGAGAGGCCAATTTCTGTTGATAACCTCTCTTATTTTTGAAGTTGCAGGAGTGTAATAAGTAATGAAGTGGATCGGGGCTTCGCCCTTGTCATTAATCTTTTTCTGCTTCCTTTGGATCAAACTGTTGCAATCATAGTGTATCACCTCTTCCAAGATTTCATGAAGCATTTTTGGATTATATCCTCTATTTAAGAATTTTGTTCTCATCTCTTCAAGTTGCACCATCCTCAGATCTACTTCAGAATTATTGCGTATGACTCTCATAAATTGCGATTTCACATTCCCCCTCTTAAATTGTATTGGATGGTAACTATTAAACTGTAACAGAGTGTTTCTGTCTGTGTGTTTAGTGTATAGGGTTGTTTTTAGCTGGCAAGCATCCTCCATCTCTGATTTGTATATACACAAGTCCAGAAAATGTATTCTTTCAGAATTTATTTCACTTTTGAACTTGACTGCTACTTCAGATGTGTTCAGGTTATCAATCCAACTTCCAAGTTCATCAATAGTACCTCCCCAGATTATAAGGAGGTCATCAATATACCATCGGTATAAGAGATCATTGGAGTTTTTAGAAATAAAAAATAGTGGGTCTGTTATTCCTTTATTGAACTGGGGTTTTGTCCTTTGTCTTCTAATATCATTACGCCACTACAATGGTTTGTGTCTTATTTTGGCCGTTATAGCACACCATGAGATGTGCCATAAGATCGTGTTACCTCTCTAAGCTGGCTGAAATAAAATTTAGATATGCTCTCTACATTGTTTTTTGTAGGGCAGTACTGGTACAGAATATTTTGTGGGCTGTGTGGTATGAGGCAGTTGCTATATATCAATTGTATGTGTCAGAGTATGTATTCTGTGAGCACATTTACGCATCGGTATTTACCTAACTCATTTAGGACTACTATGTTGTGATCACCTGTCCAGGGGGCGGGTACGAGGTGTGCTTATATGGGACTTTATGTTTTATGGGTGTGTGGTCATGCGCCCAGATGATTGGCTGCTATTCACACTGGTTTCTCGATTTAAATGCCGCATTGGTCACTTCCAGAATCACTGATATCGCTGCTCTATTGGGAGTTTGTTTGAGAGTAATGCATGCTGCATTACAATAGTAAGTGCTAGTTTGTTGTCTTGTGGTTATCGCTCCTTGTTAACTAGTATTCTGTATATAAGTTCAGTTATTCTGTATTGTCCCTATTTCAATGTGACTGTTATGTGCACGAGGGGTGCTTTCATGTAACTATCTGTTTTATGTATGGGGTTTCATGCATCCTGATTACTGGTTGTTGTATACATTGGTTAGTTAATAGGCATGTGGTACTTGTCTTTTTTTCGGCATTAGTGTCAACGCTGTTTGATAAGGAGCTTAGTTTTCACGCTGCTGTGAATAATACATGCAACATCATAGGTCTCAGGATTATAGTGGTTTATTGGGATTACCCCATCCGGTTAGTGATTGAGGGGCTTATAAGTTTCTATAGCCTATGCAAATTAGTCTGTTATTCTATGATTAGGTTTAGTGAATCTATGTGTTGATTATGGGAATTCGCTAAGAGACCACTATGTTGCCAACATATATGGGTTTACATTTATTTTTTACTTATGTGTTCCGCCTAGCGAGACTGTTAGCTCTCTATTAAAGATATTCTACCAGATTGGTGGCTGTCCATACAGGGACCATATGTGGGGCAGTATTTGTGTGATCTATCACATTGTGCTCATATCACTGGTGTTCTGAAATCAGACAGTTATGTCGTAGTTGTGAGACTTTATGAATAGGACATATTAATTGTCCATTCAGTATAGCACATGGATATAGGTCATTTCTTTACTCTGGTGTGATGTGTGACATGAAATATTTCTGCGGACTGATGATTATGTTGTGGTTATGATATAGGGTTATGCACACATATATGCTGCTTCAGTTTTTTGACTGGTGAAGTTAGCCATATCGTTTGAATTGATACTGATCTAGCGGGAGTAGGTGTTTATTCCTCTATTCTGCCAACACAGTGTGAGCTGTGTCTCACATATGATGTGCTTAATTGGTAGTGGTTATTAGGTCTTATAGGTTGAGTGAGAACTAACCCTTTCTTTCTTCCTTGGTTTTTAATAAGATTAGCTCAGATATGAGCTAGTGTGTCTCTTTTCTGTGGTGAAGGGTTATCACTGTTATATTTAATTTTTAATATGTGTTTTTTGCATGTTGTACTGTTCACTACAATGGTATATTTTGTATTTTTTCAGATTAAATATTGTGTTGAAGAAGGCCCATAAAGGGGTTGAAACGTCAACATCTACAATTAATGTGAAATTAACTTGGAAATAAAATGATAATGTTCTTTGTTTCAATTCAAGTCCTGTGAGTGCCCTCCCACATTTAGACATTTCTCTCTCTCATTCTTTTTTGTGCTCATTTATGGTTCTGTGGGGAAAGAGGTTATATAGATTGGCGTAATGCTTTCTTAATGTCTTTCTAATTGAAAGATAATCTTCTACGAGTGTGCCATTTGGGTGGATTAGATGGTGAATGTAATTAGCATTTTGTTTCTTCTTAAGGACTCTTGTTAAAAGTTTGCCTGCCTTATTTTCTGCGTGGAATTTTAGTTTTAAATAAAATGATGTTTTTTTGTGGTTTAATGTCTAGTATTGTGCTTAGTTTTTGTCTACACTGAGATAAGTTTTGTAATATGGAATCATCTGATAGTGTTAATTTATGTAAGTGATCTAGCTGGAGGATTTGTTGTAGTAGTTCTATATAATTTAGACTTGTATTCTATATAATTTAGACTTGTATGCTTTCATTTTAATTAATTCTCCTCTAATAACATATTTATGGGCTTCCCATTTTATCTTAGAGAAATATCTGGGGTTTCATTTTCTAGGAAGTATTTTTTTATAGTTTGAGTAATTTGCTGTTTAACTAAGGGTATCATCAAGTTTACATTGGAAGGGTTTAAAAGGTTTAGAGGGCCACCAAAATATATTGTGTACTGCAAAGTGATCAGGCCATGTAGTGGGTATTAAGCGGGAAGATTGTAAATATGATAGCAATAAATGATCTGCTAAAATATAGTCCAGATGGGAATATGATTTGTTAGGATTTGAAAAAAAAGTATAATCTCTTTTAGTTGGATTTATTTGATGCCATGTGTTGTGTAAGGTAAGTAAGCGTAGGTCTTGCTAGATTCTTTTGTGGAATTTGTAGTCTCGATTTTATAGTTTGGTTGGAACTATCCAGGTGAGGGTATAAAGGAATATTAAAATCTCTCGCTACCATCAAGGCTCCATTTCGGAATTGTATTATAGAATTTGTGATGCTATGGAAGAATGTATTTTGGGCAGAATTAGGGGCTTATATATTAATAATGGTAATAGGTTTTCCATATAAAAGTCCTGTTAATCCTAGATATCGGTCCTCCTTGTCTGTATCCGTCCATATCAGTTGGAAGGGGATAGACCTATGGATTAGGATGCTGACCCCATTAATCTTTTTGGTTGGATGACAACTGTGATAATGGGTTGGATAGTGAGGAGAAAAATATTTGGATATTGAGGTTTTCATAAAGCGTGTTTCCTGAAACATTAATATGTCATATTTGCTGTGTTTATAATCTTGCATAGCTCTTGAGCATTTCATTGGGGAGTTAAATCCCTTGACATTTTGTGTTAGGAAAGATACTAACTGTAGTTTTGTCTCAGTCATTTGAATCATCTGGTTAATAACAGTAATACCTAAATTTAAGGTTTCCTATCCAGAGTAGTGTATATGTTTGATGTTCCATGTGTACCAGTACATGTAAATGTGTCACAGTATAAAAACAAAAAAACATCATTAACAACAATCGAACAGTATATAGTTTTCTGAATATCGTAAGAATAATGTGAACAGTAACATAGTTAAAGTAACAAATAAACATAAGGGTAAATCCCTCTCTGAAGGTGGGAACCCGATTTCTTCGGTTCTAACATATTTTAATTTCCCATAAGGAAACGATTAATGGATCAGATGTATAGAGAAACATATGAGTATACTTTTGATATAACGAGTCATTAAAGGATTTGGGGAGTAAACTTGGATGTCCGTTTCCTTTACATTGCATGTTGATAAGCAGCCAACCAATCAATACCTTGTTATCTGATTTTTATGATAAGTAATGTGGCTACATAGAATCTAAAAGCATTAATTAATTGGGGAGTTATTGTAAATATCTTTATTACATATGGTGTGATCGTTTACTTATAAACAATTATTTATGTATACGATAAGTAAAAAGGAGAAATAAAACCTTTATAAAACCTGGTTATGGGGTAGACCAGTCCAGTGGTATTCATCCCTTATCTTTTAGCTGACAGAGTTCCAAGGTAATCCTATTGCCTTGTCATGAAGGCAAGTTTTTCCTTGCTAAATGGTATCCTGCCATTATGGTGGTGTAAAAAGTTAGGTAGGAAAAGTTCACTGCGATTTGTGTCTCTTAGATGGTATGACTTGCCATTTTTCTCTTTGAGATTTGGGGTTGTCTTGAAGTGGTTTGGTTTGATCTGATGTAGAAGGCTTGTTTTGTAGAGAATCAATCTGTAAGGCATTGCAGAAATCTTCTGCATCTTCAGGATCTTTGCATGTTATTCTTTGTCCATCTTGGACCACTATTATGGAGCATGGGAATCCCCATCTGTATGCTATGTTTTTTGATCTGAGTTAAGAGGTTAGGAACCAAAATTATTTTCTTCTCGTTGACATAAGAGGCACTAGATCAGGGAAGATAAGAATGGATCTATCTTGGAATCTGATAGATTTACGTTTCCTTGAATATTGCAAAACTTCTTGTTGTTGCTTGTAATCTTTAAAACAAATGATTACATCTCTTGGATTTTTAGTATCTGGAGGCCTTTGCCTTGAAGCTATATGAGCTCTATCTAGGGAGATAGGTGGGTTGAACTCTGATCCTTTAATATGTTAGAAAAGTTCTAATATATATGTTTCTAGGGTAGCAGTGAGAAAAATCTCTGGTATTCCTTGTATTCTTAAATTACATTTGCGTTCCCTGTTTTAAAAAATCTTCAAGTTTGTTGTGTAGTTGGATGATTGCAGTTTCCTGTACTCTTATCATTTGTTGCAGGGTGGATATTTCATTCTGGTCTGCTTCCACTTCTTCTTCTATAAAGTTTACTTTATTACCAAGTTCTGTAACTTCTTTACAAAATTCGGCCATTTCCTCCTTAATACACAGGCGTACTTGTGTTATTAAAGATGATAGGTCTTTTTTGGAGGGTAATGATTCTAGTAGAGTTTTTGAAACTTGGATGGAGTCATCATTTTCTTTCCCTTCTAGATCTAATGTGGGTGAAGCTGGTCTTGAGGGCAATGGCGGTATTGCGGTAGTATTAGAAGTCTTGGTTTTTGCAAGTTGAAGAATGAATCCCTTATTGGTGTGGTGCTTGGTAATGCTTTCAAGTGTCTGCCTTGGTCAATTTCTTTGGAGACATGTTGAAGTATTAGACAGAATGAATTTCCTATCTTAATCTAAGTCTGTAGAAATACAATGTATTAGTTGAAAAGGTTTTGTTTGAAGCTGTTTCTTCTGCTATTTCTTCTATATTCCTATAATTAGTGATAGAGGTTATTTTTTATTAAATAAAAGTTTTTTCTTTATGTTATATATTGTATCCCAACAGATTAATGGAGAAAATAAGAGATTACAGGAGCTGTTATAATTGCTCTCTCATCCTCAGTGTATAATAATATCAGCTGCACCACACAAAGCTCCGAGATGGTGCCTTAATACATTGTTTACTTGAAATGAACAGTGTGATACTTTGAGCTGTTTTAGGAGCTGCTAGTTAGAAAATTCCCCTGCTTATTAGGCTAATATTCGCGCTGTTATTATTATTTGTGCTTCAGCATGTTTGGATAGTTGGTGGGTATACAAAGCTGGTACTTTTTGTCATTTGTTTAAAGAAGGAGGTCACATCCACCAAACAAAATAAAAAGAAGGTGTACTTATATCACATATTGGGCTAGATTAAAAGTGGAGTGCAACTATATTAGTCACTGAGACACAAGGTGTGTGTCGATCCAGGCAGCGTCCGATTCACAGTGTTTCCAAAAGCGGAAGTGTAACCGTCAAAAGGTCATCCAAGCTCCTCCAATGTGGCTTGCTTAGGCAAACATATTAGCTCTATTGTGTGTTAGCATCAGTTGAGCGCAAATAATTCTATTCATGCTCTCATATTACAAGTTGAAAATAATATTGTATAGCTCAAGTGATAATCTAGGGCACACTAACATCTGCTTTGTCAGCTAGCATGGGATAGCATGGGATAGCATAATTCTATGGGAGCCATCAAGAAAAAGTAAAGTTGGATATTGCTTGAGCGCTAAGCAGATGTTGCACTAAGCTGATGGTTTGAGTTATTTACTGTATATATGTGTGTGTGTGTGTGTATATATATATATATATATATATATATATATAAATATATATTTAATTTTGCACATACATACAAATACACCTATGATCCTTTCCCAGTCCTGACCCTTGTCATACACTATATCCCTTCAATTCTGCAACAAAACCTTTTTTTATATTACTAAACCTTTGTTTCATAAGTGCTAAGTCTAAATATAATTCAGAACCTTTATTTCTATAATTTTTTTGATGTGTTTTATTATGCGACTAGCAAGAAATAATTGTGTACCTCAAGTCTCAAAAAGCATTATTTTGTATTGAGCTTGAGCTAAACAATTAAAGGGGCAGTCAACACCACAATGTTTGTTGTTTTAAAAGATAGATAATCCTTTAATTACTAGTGATGTTGTGAATAGTTCGCCGGTGAATAGTTCCTGGCGAACATAGCTTGTTCGTGTTCGCCACGGTGGGCGAACATTTGCGATGTTCGGTCCGCCCCCCCATTCGTCATCATTGAGTAAACTTTGACCCTGTACCTCAAAGTCAGCAGACACATTCCAGCCAATCAGCAGCAGTCCCTCCCTCCCAGACCCTCCCACCTCCTGGACAGCATCCATTTTAGATTCATTCAGAAGCTGCATTCTTAGTGAGAGGAGGGACAGTGTAGCTGCTGCTGATTTAATAGGGAAATCGATAGCTAGGCTAGTGTATTCAGTGTCCACTACAGTCCTGAAGGACTCATCTGATCTCTGCTGTAAGGACAGCACCCCAAAAAGCCCTTTTTAGGGCTAGAACATCAGTCTGCTTTTTTTTTTTTCCCTGTGTAATCTAATTGCAGTTGCCTGCCTGCCAGCGTGTGTGTCAGACTCACAGCATATACTGTGCCCACTTGCCCAGTGCCACCACTCATATCTGGTATGGCAGGTGGTGGGGGTTGGTCTGTGGGGGGGGAAGCTACACTACAGAACCCCCCCCAGAAAAAACTACTTTTTTTTTGCAAACTGGGTACTGGCAGACAGCTGCCAATACCCAAGATGGCCGCCAATAAGGGAGATGGGGAGGGTTAGAGAGCTGTTTTGGGGGGGATTAGGGAGGTTGGGGGCTAAGGGGGGATGCTACACTATAGCATATGTAAATATGCTAAAAAAATAAACATTTTTTTTTTAAAAAAAAAAAACCCTTTTATTTTAGTACTGGCAGACTTTCTGCCAGTACTTAAGATGACGGGGACAATTGTGGGGTGGGGGAGGGAAGGGAGCTGTTTGGGAGGGGTCAGGGGGTCTGATGTGTCAGGTGGAAGGCTGATCTCTACACTAAAGCTAAAATTAACCCTGCAAGCTCCCTACAAACTACCTAATTAACCCCTTCACTGCTAGCCATAATACACGTGTGATGCGCAGCAGCATTTAGCGGCCTTCTAATTACCAGAAAGCAACGCCAAAGTCATACATGTCTGCTATTTCTGAACAAAGGGGATCCCAGAGAAGCATTTACAACCATTTGTGCCATAATTGCACAAGCTGTTTGTAAATAATTTCAGTGAGAAACCTAAAATTGTGAATTTTTTTTAGTTTTTTTTAAATTTGATCGCATTTGGCGGTGAAATGGTGGCATGAAATATACCAAAATGGGCCTAGATCAATACTTTGGGTTGTCTACTACACTACACTAAAGCTAAAATTAACTCTACAAGCTCCCTACATGCTCCCTAATTAACCCCTTCATTGCTGGGCATAAAACATGTGGGGTGCGCAGTGGCATTTAGCAGCCTTCTAATTACCAAAAAGCAACGCCAAAGCCATATAAGTCTGCTATTTCTGAACAAAGGGGATCCCAGAGAAGCATTTACAACCATTTATGCCATAATTGCATAAGTTGTTTGTAAATCATTTCTGTGAGAAACCAAAAGTTTGTGAAAAAGTGAACAATTTTTTTTTTATTTGATCGCATTTGGCGGTGAAATGGTGGCATGAAATATACCAAAATGGGCCTAGATCAATACTTTGGGTTGTCTACTACACTACACTTAAGCTAAAATTAACTCTACAAGCTCCCTACATGCTCCCTATTTAACCCCTTCACTGCTGGGCATAAAACACATGTGGTGCGCAGTGGCATTTAGCAGCCTTCTAATTACCAAAAAGCAACGCCAAAGCCATATAAGTCTGCTATTTCTGAACAAAGGGGATCCCAGAAAAGCATTTACAACCATTTATGCCATAATTGCATAAGTTGTTTGTAAATAATTTCTGTGAGAAACCTAAAGTTTGTGAAAAAGTGAACCATTTTTTTTTATTTGATCGCATTTGGCTGTGAAATGGTGGCATGAAATATACCAAAATGGGCCTAGATCAATACTTTGGGATGTCTTCTAAAAAAAATATATATATACATGTCAAGGGATATTCAGGTATTCCTGACAGATATCGGGGTTCCAATGTAACTAGCGCTCATTTTGAAAAAAAGTGGTTTTGAAATAGCAAAGTGCTTCTTGTATTTATTTCCCTATAACTTGCAAAAAAAGCAAAGAACATGTTAACATTGGGTATTTCTAAACTCAGGACAAAATTTAGAAACTATTTAGATGTTGTACTCGCTGCGGGAGTTTGGTCTGTCACTGTGAAGCGGGCGCAACCGTTGTGAAGCGGGCGCAACACTACCTGATCAATACAACATCATACCTGATGTTTTAAAGCACGTTATTCCAAACTATTTAGGAATGTTAGGTGATTTATGCCCTTTATGGATTAAAACCAGACTCTGCATCAACTATGTAATTTTCCATGGGAGTTTTGCCATGGATCCCCCTCCGGCATGCCACAGTCCAGGTGTTAGTCCCCTTGAAACAACTTTTTCCATTACTATTGTGGCCAGAAAGAGTCCCTATGGGTTTTAAAATTCGCCTGCCTATTGAAGTCTATGGCAATTCGCCCGGTTCACCCGTTCACGAACATTTGCGAAAGTTCGCGTTCGCCGTTCGCGAACCCAAATTTTTATGTTCGCGACATCACTATTAATTACCCATTCCCCAGTTTTGCATAACCAACACAGTTATAATAATACACATTTTTACCTCTGTGATTACCTTGTATCTAATCCTCTGCAGACTGCCCCTTATTTCAGTTATTTTTTCCTTTATTTATTTAAAACCAACGAGGTATAGCCTCAGATATATTACATTGCTTTTACGTCACACGGGTCGATTTTGACATTATAGTCTAGTAACAAAAAAAAATAAAAGAAAATAATAATAATAATACTTGCCATATTGACAATATTATAAAACAATACAGGCACATATACCACGTTGGCATTTTAACTCAAATGGAAAAACTTAACCTCAATAAAATATGCATAATCACGATTGGTCCTATCAGCTTAAACCATTACAGTTTTATCTGAAAAAAAGACGAACAAATAAATGTAATACCTTTGTGGGTTGGGAGAGAAAGAAAAAAAATAATATATAAATTTATATTTCATGCTGAGACATTGGGATATTCATTTCTTTCTATTGCATTTAACAAAAACTCTGACCCTCTAAAGGAGAAGATTAACAAAATTTGTATTTCTCTAGAATATGATTGAATACATCTTTTCTATTTGCCAAAAAAAGTTTTGATTTTACTTTCAGAATTTATGGAAGTGTCAAATTGCTCCACTATTAATTGTGCATACATTGTATTAATGCCCTCTACCATGCTGGGGCTCTTCTTAGATTTCCAATGTTTAAAAATTAAAGATCTACCTATCAAAATTACTGTGTTAACAAATGTATTATTTACTTGAGGTACAGTTTCTCCATGTTGAAACAAAATATGTTTGTCCCGTAATTTTATATTCCTTTTATTTATTTTGTTTATCCAATGGTTGGTCATGTTTCAAAAATGTTGTACTTTGGGGCAGCTCCATAAATTATGATATAGGTCAGGTACTGGTAGACTACATTTACAGCATTTATTATCAGAAGATTTATCCCGTTTTGCTTTCACTGCAGGCGTAATATATGACCTATTGATTACTTTTGTATGTGATTCCCTCCATGAGATTGAAAGAGTAGCTTTATCCGCCAGCTGAAAGCTTTTATGAATTATATCCGATGGCTAACGCCAACCGCTAGCTATTCTTTGTAAGTTCTTTCTCCCTTGTAAAGATTTAAGTACCTTGTATGGGACTGAAATGGAATGGTTCCCTTGTTTTTATATATTTAGAATAGGCTGAAGAACTACCCATGAATTATCATCTAGAGAGCCATTAATTCTTTCATTGAAAAAAATGGCGTACCTGCATATATACAAAACATTCTTTATCATATAAATCAAACTCTCTTTCTAGTTCTTGAAATGTTTTACAATTTATGGAGTCTTTATCTTTTAACTGTTCGATATGTACTAGCCCTTTCTGTTTCCAATTCTGGAATACTTTAGAAGTTAGTGCTGGCTCAAAATTGGGTTTTCCGCATATTGTAAGATATTTGGACCACCTGGGATTGGCTTGTGCAATTTTCAAAATTGTTTGCCATGCAATTGTCACATTTTGGATGGTTATCATGGATCTAACATCAATTGGTAATTTTCTTTTACAATGTAACATGCATACGGATTAACTATTTGTTCCTCTAACCCCAATATTGAGTAATGTTCTGTTTCCGTTAGCCAATCCATAGCTATTTTCTCCATGCCTGTTAAGTTATATAATTCAATATCGGGTAGGGACAACCCTCCCTCTCTTCTAAAGTAAGTCATTTTATTAAGGGCTATCACCCTCCGTTTCCTACCCCACAAAAACCTCATACAATTTTGTTTGAATAATGCTAAATCTTTGTGTTTAATAAATAAGGGTACATTTTGTATTAGATAGAGTAGCTTAGGAAATACCACCATTTTGATCAAAATAATCTTGCCCGATAAGGACAATGGAAACTCAGATCAAAATGATAGATCTTTAAATATTTTTGTGAAGATACTTGGATCATTTAAATTGTACCAATCATTAGGGTTTTTTGAAAATTTAATGCCCAGATATTTAAGTTCGCCCTTAGCTTCATTAAGTGGGCATTCTTTATAACTATTCCTATTTTTATGGATCCAGAAAACTTCTGATTTAGCTACATTTACTTTATAGCCCACAAAAGCACTAAACTTTTCAAGAATTTGGGTTAATATGGGAATATTCCTTTTAGAATCTTTTAGGAAGACTAACAGATCATCCGCATAAAGCAGCAGTGTGATTCTTCTTTTCCGTAGCCAGATGCCCTCAATTTCTTTTCAAAAATAGACAGAGAGTGGTTCAATAGGTAGATTGAATAAATACGGTTATAGGAGACAACCCTGTCTCGTACCTTTCTGTAAGGAAACATTTAGGGTAATGTTTCTATTAACTAAAATATTAGCCAGAAGGTTTTTGTAAATAGTCTGAACGAATCTAAGAAAATGTCCAGTAATTCCAAACTTCTGTATCACTGTAAAAAGATGGTCCCAAGAAATCGTATCAAATGCCTTTTCAGCGTCAACTGCTATAATAACCTTATCTGTTTTAGATGAGGAATATTTCCTATTGAGTTACTGCCAATAATAATCAATGGTTAACTGTAGTTTCCTCAGGTTAACAGTTTAGTTTCTCCTTGGCATAAATCCCATCTGATCTTTATGTATAAGCGGACTCATCACTTTCTTTAACCTTTATGCAATGATGTTAGTGAATATATCTTATAATCGTTATTTAACAACGAGATTGGCCTGTATGCGTTTAAGCCTTCAGGATCCTTATCTTTTTTCAAAATTAATTAAATTGATGATGCAGTGAAATATTTAGATTGCATACTTCCTTGGATAAAAATTGTGTTAAATAAAGATTCTAATGTTGGTACTATATCCTCTCCCATAATTTTGTACAATTCTATGGGTATCTGGTCAGTACCGGGTGCTTTATTAGCAGCTGTTGCTTTAATTGTCTGTCATCTCCTCCTGAGATATCGGACTATTTAACAACTCCAAATTCTCTTCCGCTAGCCTTGGTAATCTAATTTTATAGCAAGATTGTGCGTTAGAATTCTGACATATATCCCCTTCTGCATACACTTTTTGAAAAGAATAGCATGTTTTGCGCTGTCGATCTTTTCGACCGTACGTAAGTTTGAGCTGACAACTGATGTCGGATTCGACAAAAAGCGCGCCATAACAAGTTTGCCATGGTAACCCATACCTCCCAACATTTCAAAATTCAAAAGAGGTAACCCCCCCCCCCCCCGCGGCAAAAAATTGAAATGTGGTGGGCGGGGCTTAAAAAAATTATAAGACTAAAGTAATATAAATAAAATTCTAAATAAAGCCATATATTTTAATACACTAAGGCAGCAAATCAAACGCAAGCTCAAACCACTGGTATGGCTATGTGAGCTATGTATTTAATTAGCCTTTGTAAAGACATTGCTAAATATTTTTATCTTATTTGGACATTTAATAATAAATTCTTTAAAACTGCTCTCTGCATTCCCCATTAATATTCTAGATTCTGGCCTTTAAAGTCAGCAAAAATGCACAGTAGCACACTACATAGCATACACTTATACATGCAGATACACACACACTACATAGCATACACTTACATATGCACATACACACACACTACATAGCATACACTTATACATGCAGATACACACACTACATAGCATACACTTATACATGCAGATACAAACACACTACATAGCATACACTTACACATGCACATACACACACACTACATAGCATACACTTATACATGCAGATACACACACTACATAGCATACACTTACACATGCAGATACACACACACTACATAGCATACACTTATACAGGCAGATACACAGACACTACATAGCATAAACTTATACATGCAGATACACACACACTACATAGCATACACTTACACATGCAGATACACAGACACTACATAGTATACACTTATACATGCAGATACACACACACACACATATTACATAACATACACTAATGCATGCAGCATACACTTATACATGCAGATACACAGACAGTACATAGTATACAGTTATACATGCAGACACACACACACTACATAGCATACACTTATACATGCAGATACACACTTATACATGCAGATACACATACACACACTACATAGCTTACATTTAAACATTCAGACACACACACACTACTTAGCATAAACTTATACATACAGATACACACACACAGTTATGGATACAGATAGACACACACACTACATCATATATGGGTATCTGTAATTCATTGTATGGGGTCCTGGGGTTGGCAAGCACATTAGCTGGCAGTCTGCGGCTGCCACTGTTCATTACCCTGGTATTAGCACTGCTCATTGTATAAAACTGAAGGCATGCTAGTATTATCACCAGGGGTTAGACATCATCACTACCAGAGGTAGGTTAGAGAGGTCACCTTACCCGTGGTCAGAGTATATACAGCCTTCTTACTCCTGCTTAACCCACACACCATTCCTTTTCCACAGGGAATCTAACAGGTATCTAACCCTGTGAGAGCAAAGCCAGCTGCTTCTGAGTATGGGCCAAATAGTATTAAAAACAAATTTAATTATTTTATTTTTTTTAATGCCTGGGGCAAATCGGGACAGATGGCTAGCAACCCTGTACAGAGGGACAGACCCCTAAAATCGGAACTGTCCCATGAAATTCAGGACAGTTGGGGGGTATGGTAACCCGACCTCTGTCTATAAGAATAACAGTTTGCGCCTGTGCTCTTTACCTGTGATCGCCTCTAGAGAGAAAGACACAGGAGCTAGTTGCGCTGGTAGGAGTTTGGTGGTTTTGAGAGTTGTTTGAGAGATAGTGGAGAGATTGATATTTTATTTTCATATATTCTTATTGTAGGCCTCATATAATATTAGGAACACACACACACATCCATACATTAGTTAATTAACACACATTAGTTTATACACGCAAACACATACAGTGGGGCAAAAAGGTATTTAGTCAGCCACCAATTGTGCAAGTTCTCCCACATAATAAGATGAGAGAGGCCTGTAATTTTCATCATAGGTATACCTCAACTATGAAAGACAAAATGTGAAAACAAATCCAGACAATCACATTGTCTGATTTGGAAAGAATTTATTTGCATATTATGGTGGAAAATAAGTATTTGGTCACCTACAAACAAGCAAGATTTCTGGCTCTCACAGACCTGTATCTTCTTCTTTAAGAGGCTCCTCTGTCCTCCACTCATTACCTGTATTAATGGCACCTGTTTGAACTTGTTATCAGTATAAAAGACACCTGTCCACAACCTTAAACATTCACACTACAAACTCCACTATGGTGAAGACCAAAGAGTTGTCGAAGGACACCAGAAACAAAATTGTAGACCTGCACCAGGCTGGGAAGACTGAATCTGCAATAGGCAAGAAGCTTGGTGTGAAGAAATCAACTGTGGGAGCAATAATTAGAAAATGGAAGACATACAAGATCACTGATAATCTCCCTCGATCTGGGGCTCCACGCAAGATCTCACCCCGTGGGGTCAAAGTGATCACAAGAACAAACATTCCAGAACCACACGGGGGGACCTAGTGAATGACCTGCAGAGAGCTGGGACCAACGTAACAAAGGCTACCATCAGTAACACACTACGCTGCCAGGGACTCAGATCCTGCAGTGCCAGACGTGTCCCCCTGCTTAAGCCAGTACATGTCCGGGCCCATCTGAAGTATGCTAGAGAGCATTTGGATGATCCAGAAGTGGATTGGGAGAATGTCATATGGTCAGATGAAACCAAAGTAGAACTGTTTGGTAGAAACACAACTCGTTGTGTTTCGAGGAGAGAGAATGCTGAGTTGCAACCAAAGAACACCATACCTACTGTGAAGCATGGGGGTGGCAACATCATGCTCTGGGGTTGTTTCTCTGCAAAGGGAACAGGACTACTGATCCATGTACATGAAAGAATGAATGGGGCCATATATCGTGAGATTTTGAGTGCAAACCTCCTTCCATCAGCAAGGGCACTGAAGATGAAACGTGGCTGGGTCTTTCAGCATGACAATGATCCCAAACACACCCGGGGCAATGAAGGAGTGGCTTCGTAAGAAGCATTTCAAGGTCCTGGAGTGGCCTAGCCAATCTCCAGATCTCAACCCCATAGAAAACATTTGGAGGGAGTTGAAAGTCTGTGTTGCCCAGCGACAGCCCCAAAACATCACTGCTCTAGAGGAGATCTGCATGCAGGAATGGGCCAACATACCAGCAACAGTGTGTGAAAACCTTGTGAAGACTTCAAGAAAATGTTTGACCTCTGTCATTGCCAACAAAGGATATATAACAAAGTATTGAGATGAACTTTTGATATTGACCAAATACTTATTTTCCACCATAATTTGCAAATAAATTCTTTCCAAATTAGACAATGTGATTGTCTGGATTTGTTTCCACATTTTGTCTTTCATAGTTGAGGTATACCTATGATGAAAATTACAGGCTGACTAACTTGTACAATTGGTGGCTGACTAAATACTTTTTTGCCCCACTGTATACACTTTTATTTGATACAAACACATTTTTTTCCATTAACCCCCCCATATCTCCATCTTCCTTTATTACCCCTTTCATTAACCCCCTATCCCACTTTCCATCTCCCCTTTAACTACCCTTCCATTAACCACTATATAACATTTTATTTTTATTCATTTATACATTTCGCCCCATTACTTTTTTCATTTACAGCCCATATTTTTCATTTTTTTTTAAAAATGTTGTAATCTCATATATTTTCAATTTTATTTTTGTTTTGTTTCTTCATTTTACTATTTAGCCTATCCCTTTCTTCATTTGCATCCCTTTTTATTTTGCTTTAATTTTGTTCTAATCCTATGGGTTTGTTTTTTTTACTATTTAGCCCATCCCTTTTTTCATTTACATCCCTTTGTTTAATTTCACCCCAACATTCTTTTTTTATTTGCAATGATATAGAATAGAGATAGTTAGGGTCTAGATAGGTTAGGTTGTTAGTTTTGGGGATATTTAATTTAGGGTTTAGTTAGGTGAATTAGTGTAGGTAGGTAAGCTAGGGACTTTAGTGTTAGGTTAGCGTTAGGGAGGAAGGAGAAAGGGATGGAAAGGCCTAGTGGAGTTGGGAGGGGGTGGCTAGGGGGAGGGCAGTGGAGAGGGTGGATAGAGGGAGGGGGAAGTAAGGACTAGTATGGGCAGGTCTAGGAGCCGAGGTTTGGGTGGAGGTTTTGTCCTTCCCCAAACCCTAGCAGAGGAGAGAAGGAGAAAGGATGGAAGAGGAGTGGAGGTGAAAGGAGTAAGGAGGAGTCAGCCTCAACTAGTCACACAAAGAAAAGAGAGAATGGGGCAGACTGTGACAAGTGGGGGTGGGGCTGGTGGTAGCCTGTCACAGCCTGCAGGGACAGTGGAGGGAGAGAGGGCTCGTCCCCAGTCACAGGAGGGAGAGTCTGTGTCTACTGGCCCTTCAGGTGTGAAGGGCAGGCTAAGAGAGGAGAGGTACTCTGAGGAGGAGAAGGAGGCTCTAATTGAGGCCTACTTGGAGAGGGCACCTCAGCTGGAGAACCCTAACCTGAGGGCGAGTGTCAGGAATAAGTTATGGGAGGAGATACGAGTAGCAGTCAGCTGCTTAGGATGCAGTCGTTCTACTGCCAGCATAATACATTGCTATCACAACTGCAGGAGGGAAACCAAGGCGCAGATGGCACAGCAGGCTAAATATGCACGTGGGGCAGGTGGTGGTCCTAGTAAGCGAATTCATCTGAAGTCATGGGATGTAATGCTCTCTAATGTCATCTCTGGTGAATCTGTCCTGGGATGCAAAGGGACAATGGACACATCAGTGCCAGCCGAAGAGGTCCATGAAGGTGAATATTAAATATCATATGTAATAAATGTTTTATTTGTAACAAATATATGTTAATATCAGGAATTTACATAGGCTTTGTGCTTGAAATATCAAATATAATCATGCACATGTGTAATATAGATTATAGAATGTTCCTATTTTACATATTGTTAGTAATCAATTGTTTTCAAATATCAGTGGAAAACATACCTAGGTAGGTTGAGGACAAGTAATGTCTTACATGGTGCAAACTCTGATTGGCGCATTAACCTAAAGTGATAGTAAACCCAATGTTTTTTTTTTCATGATTCAGATAGAGAAGCAATTTTAAGCAACTTTCTAATTTACTCCTATTATCAATATTTCTTTGTTCTCTTGGTATCTTTATTTGAAAAGTAGGACTGTAAGTTAAGGAGACTTTGCATTTTTGGTTCAGCACCCTGGCTAGTGCTCGTGATTGGTGGCTACATTTAGCCACTCAATAAGCAAGAGCAACCCAGGTTCTGAAAATAAAATGGGCCGGCTCTTTAGCTTTACATTCTTGCTATTCAAATAAAGATACCAAGAGAAGGAAGAAAATATGATAATAGGAGTAAATTAGAAAGTTGCCTAAAATTGCATGCTCTGTCTGAATCATGAAAGTTTAATTTTGACTTTACTGCCCATTTAAGTGCATCTTAACATAGCTGTAGTGGATACATTCATCATGATTTCTGGAGTGGCTATCTGCTCAAACAAGCAAGGATATAGATTTTAATTATTTCTATCTATTTCACATATATGGACTATGTGTAATACAAAAAGTTTCTTGGAGGCACAATCTTTAAATATACACCTCTGGTTATATATGTTTAAGTTTTTATAGAAATTATATATATATATATATATATATATATATATATATATATATATATATATATATATATATATATATATATATATATAGATATAGATATATAGATATAGATATATAGATATATATATCTATATATTTTTTTTTCAAATGTTATATGTTTCATTAGATTAATTAATTATAACAATTTATGTTTCAGAATCAGAACATGAGTATGAGTCCTCAACAAGACCTGAGGTCAGTGATGTTCCGGAATTCATTGAGGAGGAGGGGGATGTTATTGAAGCATGATATTCCTATCTCAGCATGCTTGAAGGGGATGAGCAACAGCCACTGGCCTATGAGGTTGAAAATGTTCCTGCCACATCCCCATATTCATCTGCGAGGACATATCATCAGATGCATCCTCCACCACCACAGTATCAGCAGATGCATCCTCCACCACCACAGTATCAGCAGATGCATCCCCCACCGCCACAGCATCAGCAGATGCACCCTCCATTGCAGCCTCTGTACCATATGCCACCTCCACAGCAGATCCAGCACCCTCCCATGGCACAACAAATGCCACAGCCACCACCACAACAATCACCACCACCCACCAATGTCTCTCCTCAATTGGATATTGAGCCACCTTTACAGTCCCCAAGACTGAATGACGACAACCCCACACAGAGCCAGGAATATGTGCCAGAGACACCTATGGAGCCACAAGTCCGCCCCATAGAATCCAATATTCCCGCACAGTCCCAGCAGGATGCTCTACTGAGGCTCATTCACAGGGAACTTAGGCTGACTACGTTCAAGCAGCAGCATGATTTAAGGAGGCTACAGAGCCAGATGGACATACATAATGCCTTATTCGTCCGCCTGGCAGGGGCAGTGAAGAGGCTCGCAGATAGGCCACAATCTCCCTCCTCACTTGCATCCTCTGTCATCTCCCTGCAGGACCCTGAATCACATGTTTTAGCCTCCCAGTTAGCTGGTCTGCGTCGCACAAGACGCCACACTTCCACCCCAAGTACCTATCCTCCAAAGGCCAAATCCCGCCGTAGGCATTAATAAATATTTTTCTTTTTAAATTATTTAAAGATATATAATATCTAATTTTTTGTATGAAGCACTTTTTTAAGTGTGATTTCCATCTCATAAATATGCATATATTTTTGTAATCCAAATTGGAAAATGTAGTTCAATATTATTTTACTAGATGTTTATTTGCAAAACAAACCACTTTATTCATTTTTATTTCACATGATGTCAAGTAATATGCAGGTGTACATTGTTAATAAACGTATGTGTACTTCTATTGAGAATATTATGCCATTTAATACTTGAGGATAAGTGTCTGACATCAGTCAAAGTGGCATTTGTAAATGTTATGATTAATATTCCACGAGCATATGTTGTTTGCTTCTTCAGATGAAGCTTATAAGGATTGTCCAGTTGTAGAAGAGTTGCAAAGTAAATACTCACTCCTGTTGATATGGCCAAATACCTTGCATTTATGCTTATAGTCATGTGGGGAATGTAATATCTGAAACCTATACCTATCAAGACTAATGCACTACTTTTTGTCAAGGTTTTTATTACATATTTGAACTAATTAGAGAAATGCATCTCTATAATCTTTATACTTGAGGATACGTGTATGAAATCAATACAATATATGCTTTCTAACATCAGTCAACGTGACATGTGTAAATGTTATGAATAATATTCCATGAGCATATGTTGTTGGCTCCTTCAGGTGAAGCTTATAAGGGTTTTTCAGTTGTAGAAGAGTTGAAAAGTAAATACTCCTTCCTTTTGATATGGCCAAATACCTTGCATTAATGCTTATAGTCATGTGTGGAATGTAATATCTGAAACCTATACCTATCAAGACTAATGCACTCCTTTTTGTCAAGAATATTATTAAATATTTAGACTAATTAGAGAAATGCATCTCTATGATATTTAAGCACTGATGTATGCACAACATTTATGTGATTGCCATGATATAGAGGCGACACGAACAGACACAGACTCTCCATGGGACCAATGCACAATGCACTTTTATATTGTTTCAATAACTCCATGTTAAAGACAATACTTCAAATCTCTTGAAGTATGTAATATTTAGCACTTATGTATTTTGGTTAATCTAAATATTGCAAATGTATTCTCTGCTTTAGCAGATATGATATTACATATATTTTATAAATATTAGTACTAATTACTTTAATTTTACTTTAATGTGTTGTTTTTGTATTGAATAAATATGTTCAATGATTTTCACATTGAAAATTACATATGAATGAGGGTAAATCTGTAATAATAAAGTTCATCTTCAATCAAATTATTTACTTTGACTTATTTTTCTATATTATTTTTTATCAGGTAACCATGCCATTCAAGTGTGCAATCTCAGGGGATTGTATGTATTGAAAATCTATGTTTATTTTAAGGATTATATTATATATGTATTTGTCTCTTTAAAATGAGGATTTGACATATTTCTTAAAGGGATAGTCTATTCAAAATTATATTCATGAATCAGAGCATGCAGTATTAATATACTTAAATATGTACTCCTATTATATATTTAACTTCATTATCATCTGTAATTATATAAAGCAGGAATCTACCCATTTTGATTCTGCACATTTGGGCCTCTATTCATCAAGTCGTCAACCGCAAATACGCTGGAATTCCGCAGCGTATTTGTGGCGAGCCTGATTCGCCTTAGTTAACAAACCCTACAGACCAGCAAAAGTAGAATTTAGTAACGTAACATACGATCTGCCGGACTCAGTCCGACACAGATCGATGCTTACGTCACTCCAGATGTTCCGAATGCAAGTTCGGCACTATCTGACTACTTTTGCTAGTTATCAAATAACTAGCAGGTACGCTCGGCACTATTCCGGCCCCGCGTACCTGGTGATCCAATCAGCCAATAAGATTGAGCTTGCATTCTATTGGCTGTTCCAATTAGCCAATAGAATGCAAGCTCAATCCTATTGGTTGATTGCATCAACCAATAGGATTTTTCCTACCTTAATTCCGATTGGCTGATAGAATTCTATCAGCCAATCGGAATTGAAGGGACACCATCTTGGATGAAGTAATTTAAAGGAATCTTCATTCTGTTTGAAGACGTCAAAAGGAGAGGATGCTCCGCGTCGGATGTCTGGAAGATGGAGCTGCTCCGCGCTGAATGGATGAAGATAGAAGATGCTGTCTGGATGAAGACTTCTGCCTGTCTGGAGGACCTCTTCTGCCCGGCTTGGATGAAGACTTCTGCCTTTCTTGAGGACCACTTCGCCTGGCTTAGTTGCGGACTTCGGCCCGGTTGAGTGAAGACTTCTCAAGGTAAGGTGATCTTCAAGGGGTTAGTGTTAGGTTTTTTTAAGGGGGGATTGGGTGGGTTTTAGAGTAGGGTTGGGTGTGTGGGTGGTGGGTTTTAATGTCGGGGGGGTATTGTACTTTTTTTTTAGGTAAAAGAGCTGATTACTTTGGGGCAATGCCCCGCAAAATGCCCTTTTAAGGGCTATTTGTAATTTAGTATATGGTAGGGCTTTTTACTTTTTTGGGGGGCTTTTTTATTTTATTAGGGGGATTAGAGTAGGCGGCGGGGTCCGTGAGCGGCGGTTTAGGGGTTAATACATTTATTAGAGTTGCGGTGAGCTCCGGGAGCGGCGGTATAGGAGGTAAACAGTATAGTACAGTGTGGGTGTTTAGTGACAGTTTACCAATAAAGCTGTGAAAAAGCCGAATAGCAGCAAGATCGATGACTGTTAGTTAACAACAGTCCGCTGCTCATCGCCCCGTACTTGGTGCACGGCTTTTTCACAGCTTTTTTGGTAATTTTGGAGAACATATTCAGGTCCGCGGTAGCGATGTTAGGCGATCTTAGGCGAGTGTATTGGTGCCGTTGAATGCAGGTAAGTTGACAGCTTGATAAATAGAGGCCATGGAGCGATTGATGATTGTTGTCTAAATGTAGCCAACAAATCAGCAAGTGCAACACTGGGGCTGAACATTAAATGGAATGCCTCCTAAACTTAAATACATAATTAAAATGAGAAAAATATTTTTTTTTTATTTAATTGAGTACATATGTAAGTTGATTGAAATTGAATGCTTTATCTTATTCCTGAATGTTTAATTGTGAATACACTATCCCTTTAATTTAAAGTGACATAACACAAATATTTAATTCCATTATTTTGCTAGAACATATATATTTACAAACAAATCTAATATAATGATATGGTTTATATAGGTCAAATATGTATATTCAATTATCATACATATATACATGTAGGCGAAGATTATTATTGGATATAATTATATTTATATATGTAATGAGAATATATATGGCATTCCTGGGCAAAGGTTGCATTTCGAATAGGTGATATATGCTTGCATCTATTTTTCTATGTACATATATATTGATATTTCAATTAAAACATAGGTACAAATATTTCTATACATAGGACCAATAAATGTAGAATATATAATTTTATTTCTACATTGAAACACTCATAAATGTATCATCAATCTGCAGTTGTGATCCACCACGATACCAAGTTACAATACGTCCATTACATAATACTGAAGCCACAAAAATATGGATCCTGCAGATCTACCTCAATTTGTTTATGCACTCTTACAAAGAGTGGATCAATTAAACCAAGGGCTCAGAGAATTACAGATTCAGAATGATAGCCTAAGTGGAATAATAATATGACATCAAAACCATCAGCTATGGATGCCACCCCTGAACCACAAGTATCCATGCCAGACAAATTCTCAGGAGACAGGGTATCCTTCACACAATTTAAAAATTCTTGTAACCTACTCTATACCCTTAAACCTAAAACATATTGCACCGAACGTATTAAGGTGCTGACTGTAATTTCATTCCTCAGAGGTGAACCCAGAATATGGGCCGATTCCTTCTTCAAACAAGACCACCCTATCCTCTCCTCATTAGATGACTTCTTCAAGGAAATGGGTGTTCTCTATCAGGATATGAATAAACAGCTTACCGCTGAAACCAAAATGAGGTCGCTTAAACAGTGTTAAAGACCTGTCGAAGAATACCTCACAGAGTTCAAGCAGATCTCAAAGGATACTGAGTGGAGCGACATTGCCCTGAGAAATCAATACCGCTTAGGATTATCTGAGTTAGTCAAAGATGAACTGGCCCGCATCGACCTCCCCAAGACCCTTGAAGGCCTAATAACTCTAAGCATACAAATAGATAGAAGGCAAAGGGATAGGAAAATTGAGAGACAAGGCTCAGAACCTATCAATAAAACATCATCCTCTTACCAGAAACCTTCTGCAACCCCACTCCCTGAACCTATGGACCTGGGTTTCACTAAAGGCCCACTACAACCCGAAGAAAGGAACCGTCGACGCATCAAAAATCTCAGCATGTACTGTGCTTCCAGTTTACATGCAGTAAAAGACTGCCCCATACTACAAAGGCAGAAAAGGTGTAAGTGTAAATTAAAAACAACCTGTTTAACTACAAAAATTAAACATGTCGCTTACTGTTCCCTATCTCTTTCGTTACAGTGGGATCATCATCAACTCCACAGTGAAGCAATAATAGACTCTGGGGCTCACACTTGTTTAATTTATTCTGTTCTTGTGATAGAAAAGAAAATTCCCACTGTTTTGAAAGCAAAACCAGTCACCATTAGAGTTATTGATGGTTCCCTAATCAATACAGGTCCCATAACCCATCAAACCATTCCCCTTAAGGTCACTACCTATTCAGTATATGTAGAATTAATTTCGTTTGATATAATATCTTCACCTTTATTCCCTTTAGTGCTGGGATTACAGTGGCTGCAAACTCATCAACCCACCATATACTGGGATCGCTTGGAGGTACAGTTTTCTTCTGACTACTGTAAGAATACCTGTTTCCCACATCCTAGCATATGCCATACGATGGAAGACCCATCACCACCAGAGTACCAGAATTTTGAAGATGTTTTCAGTAAGAAGGAAGCTGAAAGCTTACCACCTCATTGACACTACGACTGCCCTATTGAGCTTATCCCTGGTTCCACAATTCCTTGTAGACATATATATCCGCTCTCCCCGCCAGAATTAGAGCATCTAAAGACCTATATAACAGAAAACCTACGCAAGGGCTTCATACGCCCATCTACCTCTCCAGCAGGAGCAGGTATATTTTTTGTTAGGAAAAAGGACCAATCCCTTAGACCTATAATTGATTGCAGGGAACTCAACAAAAGAACGATTAAAAATCGTTTCCCTTTGCCATTAATTCTGGAACTCATTGATCGCCTCAGTCAAGCTCAAATCTACACTAAGTTGGACCTTAGAGACGCATATAATCTGATACGAATTTGAAAAGGGGATGAATGGCTCACAGCATTCAGAACTCGTTATGGCTTGTATGAATAAAACGTGATGTCATTCGGACTCTGCAATGCTCCGTCTACTTTCCAATACCTCATCAACGATATCTTCCGGGATCTACTGGATATTTGTGTCGTGGTATACTTGGATGATATCCTCGTTTACTCTGCCAACCTAGAGGATCATAAAAAACATGAAACATGTCAGATGGGTACTTACCCATTTACGACACCATAACCTTTACGCCAAGCCTGAAAAATGTCTCTTCCATACATCCGAAATAACCTTCCTTCGATACAAAATTAGTCAGATAGGAATAGAGATGGATAATAACAAGGTGGACACGATAAAAAACTGTCCAGAACCCACTTCGAAAAAGGAATTACAGAGATTCCTAGGTTTCGCAAACTACTATAGAACATTTATTAAAATCTATTCCTCCATCGCTAAACCTCTAACATCACTTACAAGTGTTAACACTCCATTTGTTTGGACTCCAGAGAAACAAAACATTTTCATTTCATTAAAAGAAAAGTTCACACAAGCTCCTATCTTATGATTCCCTGATCCTGAAGGCCAATACATCCTGGAAGTCGAAGCTTCCGACTACGCCATCGGTTCCATTCTTTCCCAACGTAAAACACCAGATACTCTGATACATCCTGTGGCATATTACTCGAGAGTAATGACTCCAGCTGAATACAACTATCCCATCGGAGAAAAGGAATTATTAGTGATTAAAGCTTCCCTTGAACATTGGAGACACCATTTAGAAGGAGCCAAATATCCTATTTTGATTTACACAGATCACAAAAACCTGGAATACTTACAGATCAATAGAACCTTTTTTTAGCTTGACAACTAAGGTGGAGTTTTTTCTCTCCAGATTCCAGTTCCATATAATGTACAGACCTGGTAGTAAGAATGGTAAGGCCGATGCGCTCTCAAGGAAGGATAAAAGGCTTCTTATGTTCAACCAACCAACAACAGTCATACCTTTGGAACAGATCATCGCCCCAACCCCAAGCTTCCCTGTGCAGTTGAAACAAGCTCAGGGGGAAGACTCAGGAATCCCTTTGGAATACCTCAAACTAGAACCTGACTGACTTTATTATCACAACAACAAGCTATATGTACCACCTTCCTTACGTTCTACCATTCTGCAAGACTATCATGACTCTCCTATGGCTGGGCATCTTGGAGTTAACAGAACTATAGACTTAATCACATGAACTTAATGGTGACCATCTTTAGGAAGGTCTGTCAAGGACTACGTTCTCTCTACTGTCACAGATGTGTACGGTTTCCAAGATTGAAAGGAAACCTCCATTTGGCCTCTTAATACCACTTCAGATTCCAGAAAGACCCTGGCAAATGATCAGAATGGACTTTATAGTCAATCTACCGGATTCTAACAACCACAATACCATACTGGTAGTGGTTGACCATTTGACTAAGGTGGCTCATTTCTTGCCCTACCATAAGCTCCATACCTCCTCAGAAACCACCATGTTATTCCTCAATAACATCATCAAGCTACATGGAATGCCTCAAACAATAATTACTGATAGAGGGACACAATTCACCTCCTGTTTCTGGAGACAGCTATGCAAAACTATGCACATAGAACATCGTTATAGTACATCATTCCACCTACAGACCAATGGCCTAACGGAGAGAGTTAACCAGTGGCTGGAGCAATATATCAGATACTACTGCTCACATCAACAAACCCTTTGGTACCATAATTTACCCATGGCAGAGTGCGCCTATAATAATTTGGTTAGTTCTACCACACATAAGACACCTTTCTATGCAAATTATGGCTTCCACCCTACATTCCAAATACATCCACAAATGGACACCACTTGTCCACAGGTGGATGACACCACTAATACATTCCTGGAACTTTTCCAACTCCTAAAACAAAATATTACCAATGCACAAGAACGACAACAACATTACTACAATTTCAGAAGACGACTTCCACCCATTTACAAAATAGGAGAAAAAGTTTGGTTGTCCACAAGGAATATTAAGCTCAAAACCCCTAGTAAAAAACTCAGCACTGCCTTCATTGGTCCATTCTGGATACTGAAGATAGCAAACGAAAACAATATCACCCTCGCTTTACCACAGAGTTACCACTTACATCCCACCTTTCATGTTTCCCTCTTGAAGCCATATCGTGAAACCAGATGAGCTGGGGACGTGGTACCTCCTGATACTCTTTTCGACTCAGATGAAGAATTTGAAGTCGAATCTATCCTAGATTCATGCATCTGTAGAGGGGTGCTCCAATATTTGATATGCTGGAAAGGTTACGATACAGACAAAGACTCTTGGGAGCCCTCCACTAACATTCAAGCACCTCAATTAATATCTTTGTTTCATAGACATTATCTAGAACGTCGGAGATTCGTAGCCATACCCTGAGGGAGGGGGTATGTCATGGATTTGACTATATGGAGTTCCTTTATTACCTTTACTGTGCCTTTAATTATTTGAACTTGTTCATCCTTCTAGTCTATTTAAGACTGGACATGCCCCTTCCTCCCTGCTTCAGTATTTTATAACTATTGTCAAGGAAAGACGCTGCTCTCCTGACCATTATCGATTACAATCTCAACAAACAAGTTCATTGGGATCCTCAGTTAAACTGTTCAACCTGCTATGTGAAGTTTGCTCTTATATGGCGTTGCCGTCTCTGGATAACTGTTCCTGTTAATCTGCCTGTCACTCTGAGATTACACGCACCGCAAGTAAAATCCAAGCTCTGCAGAGCATATACTTTCATTTTACCTGCTACTCAACTCTGATGCTGCGTGTGCCGTCTCTCCTTGGAATCTGTGCTCTCAGCCTGTCAGGCTCACTGATGTTGAACTGTTACTTCCAGCCTCAGTGTGATAGTGTACTCGAGTCCGCACATAGCCTCTCAGCTTCCAGCTGATCACACAGGCACTCTTCATCCCGCAGCGGATTGAGCACAGTACTCACACCTCAGCCTGTCAGCTTGGCTCAGAACGCATCTAGGTTGTACTCCAAGTGAATCACTCTCCCCACGCACACTTATTCTCATTGATCCTATGTTACCTATCCCCATACCTAGCCATCTAATACATGAGGTAACAAAAGAGAAGGAATTGCTCACAATAAGCAGCTAAACAGAAATGACTCTCAGTGCTGCTTCTCCACTTAGTAAAATCTGAACTGGAGAATCATACTTAAGCCACTTAAGTATTTATATATCAACTCCTGCCTAGTAATGGTTACCCTGTTATCCCTATAACATTGTAACCTTTTACAGAGGCATACAAATACAATTGTATCATTAATCTACAGTTGTGATCCACCACGATAACAAGTTACAATAGGTCCATTACACTAAGTCCCTTGATAAAATGTTATATTTTAATGCTTTATTTGAAAGAATTGCCACCCCTTTCTTTCTATTTAAACATGGTGCCGCTATAACTTCCCCCACCCACCCCCCTTGGAGTTTGATTATTTCTTGTTGTTTAAGATGTTTCTTGCAGCATAGCAATATCTGACCCATATTTATTAAGTTGTTTTAATATAGTTTTTCTTAAGATGGGGGAGGAGATACTCCCAACATTCCACGAAGAGAATTTAATTTTTTCTCTCATTTGGTGGTGTGTATACAATTTGTTTTAAAATATCCCAATGAAAGCAGGAAAAGAAAGAAGAAAAAAAAAACAACAACAAAAAAAACAACAACACACAATAAAACAAAGTATTTCCCCAATCGGGGATTACCATATTTTAAACTATTAGTAGGATACATCTTTCCAGTCATCGTCTACATAATTACAAGGGAGACAATATATAAACCTCTACCCATTTTAATTCTTATTTCGAGTTTGTTCAGACTGACCTTTTTCAGATTTTTTTTAGCTTCCTCTATGTTACTTAGTACTATATTTCCCTGTCCATTGGATATTTTAATTTTAGCTGGGTATATTATTGCCGCTTTATGCCCATTTTGAATAAGATTTGTACAAAGTGTGGCCATTTCTCTCCTTCTTTGTGAAGTCTCAGAAGAGAAGTCTTGGAAAAGAAGTATATTTTACCTCCTATTGTGACTGATATGTTTTGTTTATAATGTCTCATATTTAACTTGTCCTGGTAATTAAGGTACTTAACAATTATTGGCCTATCTCTTATGTTGCTGTCTGGATATTTTCTTATACTGCTTAGTCTGTGGGCTCTTTCTACCTATACCTTGTTGTTGTACTTGTAGGCCCAAGAGTTGGGGAAGCTGAACAGAGGTAAACTCTTCCAACTTATTCTGTATCCCTATCAATTGACCTGTCTGTTTTTTAATTATTCACTCTTTTCTAGCATTGGCATCTTCCAGGTCAGATATTCTGTTCTCAGCTTCTATTAATCTACTTGAGAATTGTTTAACTTCCTGCGATAATGATATCTCTTTTTTAACCTGCTCAAAATAAGGTAACATTAAGTCTGAAATTTGTCTAATGCTACAGTCAATATAGTGAATAGTGCATTTTAGGCTTGGGGGTTGGGTACACAATAAAACATGTCAGTTCAACAGCCTCAATAAGTTTCCACAGACACTATCCACATGTATAATGTTTTGCAGTTAAACAGAAAATTTTACCAAATTTCCTCTGTATGTACTCAGACAATGTTCTTACCACTTTATGTATGCCTCTGGGCCAGACGGTGTTTGTTAACGCTGTTTATCTGCCTTGCTTCTCAGTAACCAGTTATCCCCAGCCTGTGTGCCTCTGTGCGTCTGTGTAACTGCGACCTGTGTTATCCCTATGTGACCCCACTCGCCCATAGCAGTGCTTTTCTTCTCTCCGCCAATTGCTCTGTGCACCTTCTGGTAGCACTCCCCACTGCAATTATCCTTGACTTATATCAAATATTATTATACTGAGTGCTGCACTGTCCCCAGTCACTTAGCCGATTTTGGCTTCCTTTGGTATCACCCTTGGTAATGCTACTATCAATATAGCAAAATAGCAAATAGTGCCTTTTAAGCTTGGGGGTGGGGTACACAACAAAACATGTCAGTTCAACAGCATCAATTAGTTTCCACAGACACTATCCACATGTATATTGTTTTGCAGTTGAACAACACATTTAACCAAATTCCCTCTGTATGTACTCAGACAATGTTCTCGCCACTTTACGTATCCCTCTAGGCCAGTCGGTGTGTGTTAACTCTGTTTATCTGCCTTGTTTCTCAGTAGTCAGTTATCCCCAGCCTGTGGGTCTGTGTGCATCTGTGTAACTGCAACCTGTGTTGTCCCTGTGAGCCTCCACTCACCAACAGCAGAGCTTCTCTCCTCTACCCCAGTTACTCTGTGTATCTTTTGGCAGCAGTCCCCACTGTAAATATTTTTGACTTCCGTCCAGCTGATTTTGGCTAGCTACTGTTCCAAGATATGTGTTTTCTTACCATCGACCCATACTATTGGTCGCTAGGAACGTCCGTTCTGAGGTTCGGAATTTCCGCAATCTACGAGGTGAAGTGGGGTGTTGCAGGCAGAGTGACTGCCAAGGCTAGCTTGTTCATTGACTTCTTCAGTTCTTGGGGTGATTTCCACTTGCTCTCTCCCTTCATAGAACACTGCTACATGCCACCAGCCGCATAGCTCCTCCTCTTCCGGTCAATCGACCAGAAGGGGAGGAGCATTTTAGCCAATCATGTGCATGAGCTCAATGTTATCTATATGAAACACATGAACTAACGCCCTCTAGAGGTGAAATACTGTCAAAATTTATTTAGATTAGAGGCGGCCTTCAAGGTCTAAGAATAAAGCAAAATTGGTGATAAAAGTAAATTGGAAAGTTGTTCAAAATGACATGCCCTATCTGAATCATGAAAGTTTATTTTGGACTTGACTGTCCCTTTAACTCACCACTTCTAATATAAGAACAATGAATAATCTAATAGCACTCCCTGCGTTAACCATTAAAATGGCAAGGTTCACTAAAAAAAGTTTTGGCGGCATCAAATGCTTTGGTTAAAATATTTAACCATCTACTTGTAATACCAGATGGTGCATTATTCCTTGTGGGAGGTCACACAAAAGATAATGAACCTTGTGCAATTGATTGTTCTCCGCTTGTCATCTTGCCAATAGATATAAGTGCCCAAATACATGATGTATTACACAGGAAATGAGAAACATTAAAGAGGTCTCTCTGGATATAACTGGTCTGAGGAATTCGTGAGGCTCTGTCCAAATTTTAATAAGAGCAAAAGAATTATGCTGGCTAGTGATTATGACATCAGCACAAGCTACATCAAATATTTAAACCCACAAGGTGTATAAGTTATATGAAAAAAGGAAGAAAAAAAAAACAGGGAGCTCTGGTAAAAATGTATTAAACAAATGTAAACACAGTAAAATCGATTCATACACTAATCTAACATGAAACATACAAGCTATACATTCAATGTGATTGAAACATCAAAAAATATAAACAATAAAAAACTTATATAGAAAGTAAATAAAAAAAAACATATAAAAACTTATTTTTTCCACCACTCCGTTCCATTAAAAATTTCACACATAGAGAGAGTCCCAGAGGGTAGGTTCTTACTCCTCACAGGCACACTTTACGATCATCCTTTGATGTTAGCCACACTCTACGCACCAAATTCAGATCAGCACCACTTTATTAAAAAAATTTCAAAGCTTGTTCTGGACTTCGCCAGGGGCCCTGTTTTCCTATCAGGAGATCTTAATGTCCCACTGGAGGCAAGTATAGACACTTCTAACGGCGCGTCAAGCATCTCCAAGAAATACTATTAAATCAATTAAGACAACCATTGTAGACTTACAGCTACACGATGTTTGGAGAACACTCCACCCGACAGACAGAGTCTACACATACTTCTCACCACCGCATAACAAATACTCTCGTATAGATTACTTTCTCTTTGATTCAACCGGGTTGGATATGGTAAATAAATGCACAATAGGCCCAATAACATGGTCAGACCATGCCCCTTTAATTTGTAATATACATTGGCCTGACATACCCCCCACAGCGTATGTATGGAAACTTGATGAGTTTCTTCTAGAGAACCCAGAGGTGAAGGCGGATATCCAGAGATCTCTCTTAGATTACTTATCACATAACGACCCCTCACATACCTCAATCACGTCCTTTTGGGAAGCTCACAAATGCGTTGTTCGTGGCGAATTTCTCAAGCATAAGGCCCGTATGATTAGAATGCAAAACTTGAAGCACAAACAGATCCTAGATAATATTATAGACCTAGAAACTACACACAAACGAGACCCAAAAGACAAGGAGGTATACAAATCCTTAGAGAGCGCCAAAAAACAACTCAATAAACACCAATGCGAGATCCTGCACCGTAAGATGCTGGCAACAAAACAACAGTACTACGAAGGGGGCAACAAACCAGGCAAACTGCTAGCTAGAAGCATACGTAGACAGCAACTAAAGTCGCACATACACTATATACAGAACACGGATGGCACAATACTGAGAGGTAGTAAACAAATAGCAAATTCCTTTCACGACTACTACACTAAGCTCTATAATATTTCCCGCACACAGGACGTCTCGCACCAACCAAATAATGCAATGTATAGACAAACGTTAATAGATGACTATTTGGCCTCAGTAGATCTCCCCCACTTAGATAATGAGGATAGGGACTCCCTTGACGCCCCAATCACTATTGAAGAACTCTCTCAGGCTATAAAAGACCTCCCTGGTGGGAAGAGCCCCGGCCCAGACGGGTTTACCCCCAGGTACTACAGGACCCCCTATGTTATCTCTATTCAACTCACTTAAGCACGACCCGACGCTTGCTAGCTCAATGCTAGAGGCCCATGTTGCAGTTATACCCAAACCGGGAAAGCCCCCTACCTCCCCTGCCAATTTCCGCCCAATCTCGTTGCTTAATTCGGACGTTAAGGTCTTCACCAAGATACTGGCAAGACGACTCAATAAATTCCTCCCAGCCTTAATCGACTCTGACCAGGTTGGTTTTATACCTGGTCGGGAGGCGCGAGATAATACCAACAAAGTGATCCAGTTGATTAGTCATGCTCAAAATGAGGGCACCCCCCTGGTCCTCTTTTCGACCAACGCGGAGAAGGCCTTCGACCGGGTCGATTGGCTTTTTCTGCGTCGAGTCATGAGGGTGATGAATTTTGGCAAATCTTTTATAAACATGACTTTCGCTCTGTATTCAACACCAAACGCCCGGATTCGGGTTACCGGTACGCTATCGGACACCTTTAATATTACGAATGGGACCAGGCAGGGGTGTCCTCTATCCCCGCTCCTTTTTGCGCTCTCTATTGAAGCGCTAGCACACAAGATAAGGGGGAACCCAAGGATCACGGGATTGAGGGTGGGGGACATTGAAATTAAGCAAGCACTCTATACAGACGATATCCTTTATACCCTCACTAATGTAGAGACCTCTGTTCCAGAGCTCCTGCGCAAATTAGAACAGTATGGGAAATTTTCCAACTTCCATCTGAACTTATCCAAGTCTGAGTTGTTGAACATTAATGCTCCTATGGAGCTTATCCAGACCCTAGCATCAAACCATAACATTACTATGGCTTCTTCCAAACTAAAATATCTTGGGATATACCTATCCGCCAACCCTGCCGACTTTTTCAAAAACAACTATTTAACATTGAAAAGAGAAATAACCAATGATCTATCATCCTGGAAAAATAAAATGCTGTCATGGCTGGGAAAGATTGGCTTAATTAAAATGAATGTCTTACCACGCATATTATATATCCTGCAAACAGTCCCTATTTCACTGCCCAAAGATTTTCTAGCCCAATTACAATGCTCCCTTGTGCAGTTTATATGGCATGGCACAAGACCAAGAGTCTCCAAGAAGACTCTATACCTCCCTCGAGACAGGGGCGGTCTGGGGTTCCCTGACTTGTCCAAATATAGGCGAGCAATATTACTGCAAAGATTGATCGAGTGGTCACGAAACACACCACAAAAGCAATGGGTCAGACTTGATGGCCAAATTTTCAAGCGACACAACATCAGCGCTATGGCATGGGTCCCTGCGCTGAGTCGCCCCCGGCTCATACTTACATACCACTTAACTCTCACTACCTTTCAGGAGTGGGACAGACTACTAGCCACTAGCACTCATATATCATCGATCTATTCCCCAATGATTCCGATCATAGAAAACCCCGAGCTCCCATATCATGCCTTGGGCACTCGACTGGGCTCTGATTACAGCCTACGCGATGGTACCTTGCATTTTGCACTTGAAGCGGGGAAACTTCGGTCACAGCACGACTTATCGGAACGGCACAGGGAACTTTTTCATTCCTGGCTCAGATATCATCAGCTAGCACATTTCCTACTGCACCATAGGTGCAGGGGAAGCTTTAGCAGGGAACTCACGCCGTTTGAGACTCTATGTGTGGATACTACCCCGCCTAGACGGCTGATATCTAAAGTTTATAAACGTTTGCTTCTACCTCCGGATGCCCAACTGCCTGCTTACACATTGGCTTGGCAGAGAGATCTTAACACTACAATAGATGAAGAGGATTGGACTAGAGCGTTCATATTAACAAAAAGATCCTCTGTCTCTGCGGTTGTTCAGGAAATCCACCTTAAACTGTTGACTAGGTGGTACTACACCCCGGCGAGGTTGCACAGGCTCTTCCCGTCTGCGAGCCCCCTGTGCTGGAGGGGTTGTGGGGGCCACGGCACGCTCCTTCACATTTGGTGGGCATGCCCCAAGCGACAGGGCTATTGGTCGGCAGTGCTCGAGACCATGTCACACAAGTTACAGACTCCTGTCCCACACACACCCGAGACAATGCTACTTCTACACCTTCACAAGACCAGGGATGGCCCCACTAAGGCCCTAATGTTGATTATGCTTACGGGCGCCAAAAGGCTTATCCCTCGTAGGTGGAAGTCTTCACGGGTCCCTGTCCTTGCCTAGTGGCACTCCTCAGTGGAGGATTTGCTGAATCTGGAAAAATTGCATTACTTGAAAATCAAACAACTAGAAACCTATGAGATGATGTTAGCAATTTGGAACGGCACCGCATTTTAATGCTCATTGCTAAATAGGGTAGTGATCACCTTACAAAAACTTACCTGCCACGGATCAGAATATTAAACATTCTCCCTTATCCATTCCTCTTTGCCACCCCCCCAAATATTTTTTTTTTTCTCTTCTAACCCCCCCCCCCTTGGCTGTGTACATTTTCTTTCCTCTCTCACTCTTCTCTCTATTCTTTCTCTTTTCTGAATCCTTCTGAGCACAAAATTTATATTAAAAGTTTATTAATGATTTGTATATTTCATACTCTCTGTATGATGTAAATCTGTTAAAATCAGAAAACTATCAAGCTTTTCCAACTTGTTTGGAACCAAGGACTGATACAGACATTCTTGATCATTATTTCTTTGGAACGGGAATACCTACCTTACCTGTTAGGTGGAACCTTGTTACGCTTGAAATTTATGTTTCTCAATCGATCTATGATATCAATAGAATGACAGTGACTTTTTATTTTGATATATTTTACCCTTTTCCCGGTTCAGGGAACTGCACTGTGTAATGATGGTCTTTACTCCTGTATCATTAATTAATACTCTTAATAAAGCTTGTTAAAAAAAAAAAACTAAAACTTAATTTTTCAACTAAACTTCAACTCACTGTATCTGTAAAGGTATGATAGCCATTATGAAGTTCTTCTTGTGGTCGTGCCTCACTATTTTAATACTAGTCTTGCTTTTATTATTCTTTTATTTCTCTTTAATTTTTTTTACACTTTTATTTATGTTTGAATTGTCAACGTTCTACCATAAAACAACTAAATATATAACATTCATAATTATTCTAACATTACCACATTCAAATCCCTTCATTTACACATCTCAAATAGCTATTTAAACTTGTCTATTAGCTGTTAGTATTCTATAGAAATAAAGCATATTAAGAATTTACTCTTGGTAAACTGCAGATGGTTTAGCCAGTTTTATGGTCATGAAAATATTATGATAAGATTAATATACAGTATAAATGCAATAAACCTTTTATTTTGACCTTCCAAAAGGGAGTTAAAATAAATATAGCAGCCATAGCCACACTTGTGTCTGGGGTACTGAGGAAGGTTATCCGTGACTTCCAGAGTCTCACAGAAGACAGGCTGCACATACCGAGATATGATTTTCAATTGCCTAGATCAAAAATAAATTGAAAATGGTCGTGAAAGTAGAATTAATTCAGGTAAATTTTAGAACTAGAAGTTTGAAATTGAAGCTGTTAAAATTGTACAGCTTACTGCAATAATAATTTGTATATTTTTTTGCCTTGCAATCAATTAAATAGAATAAAAAATGAAAAGTGAATATATACTGATTGGACAGTTTATTTAACCTCCAAGTAATTAAGGAGGTTATGGTACACCAAAGAAAATAAATATAATATAAGAGCAGGAAGCATCTAAATCTTATAACAAAACTATGTTAAAGTGTTAACACATTTCCTATTCAATACATGTGTCTTAAAAGATACTAATACCTGGGTGGCCGATTTAACAAGCCCGAATGGTGCCTAATGCTCCTGTTTACGTGCGAGCCTTCAGGCTCACCGGAAACAGGAGTTAAGAAGCAGCGGTCTTAAGACCGCTGCACCTTAAATTGTCCTCTGCCTCTGAAGCTGCGGACATCAATCCGCCCGATTGAATACGATCGGCATGATTGACACCCCTGCTAGCGGTTGATTGGCCGCAAATCTGCAGGGGGCGGCATTGCCCTGACCATATTCACAATAGTCAACCTGTCTAAACATCCTTTGGACAGATATGAAACTGAAGTCTTAGAAAAAGGGACTGGGATTTGATCCATCTCCAAATTTTGACTTATTTCATACAATTATGTTACCTTCAAATTTGTGGCACAACAATGGGGGCAAATTTTTCCCCCTCTTATGCCAATTTATTCCTGAGATGGTTCAAATCAACATACATTTATGTAGAAAAGAATACCAATGGTCAGTTTATCAAATCTTATGTAAGGTATATTGACGATCATGATATGGTCAGGAACAGATGAACAAGCTAAGGGCTTCCTCATGTATCTAAATTCAAATAACATGAACTTCAAATTTACCCATCAGTTAACTAACCATAGCATTGAATACTTAGATATACTCCTGAGTGGTGAAAATGGCAAAATCTCATCTGAGTTATATAGAAAGAAAATAGATGGAAACACTATTCTTAGAGCTGACTCTAGCCATTCAAAACACTTAAAAAAAGGCATCCCTAAAGGCCAACTAATTAGAATTAGGCACATTTGCACTGATTTAGACAGCTATGGCAAGCATTCTATGGATCTAACTCACAGACTAACAAAAAGAGGTTGCAACAAAGAATCCCTACTGAAATTGAGACAAAAAATAGAAAAATTAACAGAAATCAATTATTACAAAAACAAAAGAGCTCAAAAAAGGTTGAAAATGTGGAGGCTATAAAGTTCATTACACAATAGAGTAATCAATTTGCTGCAATAAGAAACATTATACATAAAAACTGGGAAATTCTAACATTAGATTCCCAATGCAAAAATATCCTAGAGAAAGGAATAACATTCATTCCCTAAAAGAGCAGCCACTAAAGGAAGTCATCTAATCAAATATGTATAAAACCCTTAAACATCTACTTGAGAAACATGGTTAGCCAGAAAAGGTTTCTTTTGGTGTGGTAGACATTGTAATGTATGCATACACTGTAAAGTAGGAAGTGAAATAACCTCCACAGTCAATAACTACACAATATAAATTACAGACTAGATTGCTGTTCAAAATATGTCATTTATTTGATTACATGTAAAGTATGTGGTAAACAATACACTGGCTTCATGAGCAGAAACCTAAAAGACAGAATACATGAACACCTGACGTCAATAGACAAAGACCGCCCCCAAAACACCAGTTGGTAAACATTTTAACCAACATTAAGAAAAAAAGAAGGCTTTGATGTTTCAAGCAATAGATTACATCCCCCCCTAACAAAAGAGGGAGGATCGCTATCGCAAGCTTTTAGATGGGAAGGTCCAATGGATCTTTAAATTAGAAACCAAGGAGCCAAAGGGAATAAATTTGAGATGGGACCTAGATCTCTATCAGGGTTTCTGATTTATTGAAATAATAATCATTCATTTCAAGCTAATTATCAGGTGCATTCTAACGAAGTACAGAGGAAAATTGACCTTTATGCAATTTTGACTAGGCTGAAGAGCGGAATGGCTATCGCCGTAACGCAACCCTTAGTCTAAACACGCCTAATCTTCCGTCCCCGACATCGCTGACACCGAAATAAAGTTATTAACCCCTAATCTGCTGCTTCTGACATCACCGCCACTATAATAAAGTTATTAACCCCTATTCCCCCACATCCCAATATCGCCACCACTATAATAAAGCTATTAGCCCCTATTCCGACGCTCCCCGACATCGCCGCCACTAAATAAAGTTATAAATCCCTAAATCTCTGGCCTCCCTCATCACCGCCACTAAATAAACTTATTAACCCCTAAACCGCCAGCCCCCCACATCGCAAAAAAATAAATTAAACTATTTACCCTTAAACCTAACAACCCTCTAACTTTAAATTAAAATTACAATATCATTATCTTAAAATAAATAAAAACGACCTGCGAAATAAAAAAAAAAATAACTTTAAACTAACAATTAACCTAGTATAACTATTAAACTAAAATTAAGATAACTACCAATAAAATAAAATAAATTAAACATTAAAAAAACTGACACTACTAAAATTACAAAAAATTTAAAATACTAAATTACAAAAATAAGAAGCACTAAATTACGAAAAATAACAAACAAAAATATCCAAAATAAAAACAATAACACCTAATCTAATAGCCCTATAAAAATTAAAAAGCCCCCCCCCCCAAAAAAAACCCTAGCCTACAATAAACTAAGAACAAAAGAGATACACTGCGATCCTTAAAAGAATTTCAGGCTTTTAATATCCAAAAAATGTGTGCAAAGTAAACATAACAGGCAACAGGGTTTTAAAAGCAAAGAGATAGACAGCTCATTTTCAGGAACCAGTATGTTTTGGTCAATTCCTTAATCATGAACATGACCGGCTAGCCCTACTTCCTGCCTCTTATGCCTGAACACCTATCCCTATTGGTTACTCAGATTAATTAGATTTAACCCTATCTAGTTAAGCCATCAGCTGTTATATCAATTGCTTTAACCTTGACAACATATAATCCGTTTAAATTTTATTCCCTGAAATTCAAACTTATAAACATGTTCCTATTACAATACACTAATGTTTCTAAACCATCAGCTTCATTGTGACTTTGTGAGTAAAGGTTTATTGCACCACTATCCACCAGTTTAGACAGTTTTATTTGGGCTGTATGGTTAACCAAACTAATCTTAGTCCCCCAATGTTCACAATCTGATATTCATGCTGTAATTTAATCAGTGTATATATATGATATTAGTTGTTAAAGGCTACTAGACAAGATGGGATGGAGAATATCATGCAGTTAGTAGAACCACTAGAATGCTACCTTCTCCAAAAGTTTATCACATCCCCCTCTATATTGAAGCCCTTTGGTCTTCTTGACTTCATTTTGAAGATCCAAAAGGCTTCACGTAGCATCAACCGGGCTGCCCTGTCACCCCCTCTTGGAGACAATACAATACAATAAACTACCAATAGTCCTTAAAATGGCCTTTTGTAGGGCACTGCCCTAAAGAAATCAGCTCTTTTAACTGTAAAAAAATAGAAAGACCACACAACAGTAAAACCCACCACCCAACCAACCCCCCAAAATAAAAAACCTAACTCTAACAAAAACCTAAGGTATCCATTGCCCTGAAAGGGGCATTTGTATGGGTATTGCCCTTAAAAGGGCTTTCAACTCTTTTACATTGCCCTTAAAAGGGCATTCAGTACTTTTAAAAAAAAGCCCAAACCCTAATCTAAAAAAAAATACGACCCCAAAAAAGCATACAAAGTAACACCTATACTTGGGCAGTGACAGATCGTTGTGGAAGAAGTTACATAAGCGCAAGATTCGCACCACAGAAGTCCGACCAGCATCAGGAGCGTGCAGCGATGACGTCAGCACCGCACGCATCCGGACCCGACACAAATCCCCTTGCAATGAGCAGGGAAGGAGACACTGCGCCGCTCTAGCTGTTGCTAGGGGCGCGGCGTCTCCTTCCCTGCTAATTGCCAGGGGATTAGCGACATAACACCCTCCTCAAGGGTACCCTTCGGGAACCAGAGTCGGCCTCAAAGGATGAGCAGCATGGAATCTGAAGACCAGAGAGGGAGCATGCACATCACGGGCATGAACCCAGGAACGATCTGCCACAGAGCAACCCTTCCAATGTATCAGATACTGCAGTTGTCTGCACCTGTATCTGGAGTCCAGGATCTTAGCTACCTCATATTCAAGGTCACCACTGACCAGGAGTGGAGGAGGAGGAGCTTAGAGCCGGGTATATCTATTCTTGATGTAAGGTTTGAGTAGTGAGATGTGGAAGACTGGGTGTATGTGTAGGATTGTGGGCAAGGCCACTTTGTAGGCAACAAGAGACAGTCTTGTAAGGGCCGATAAACCTAGGCCCAAATTGTGACAGGGTTGATGTAGACAAATGTGTCAAGTAGAGATCCAAACACGTTCACCCACTGGGATGGCATGTACAGAAGCTCTATGACGATCAACAAACTTCTTATATCTGGAGACAGCTGAATGTAGCTGAGAGCGAATACGTTGCCAATGAGTGGTGAGTCCAGTGATGTGTCGGTCTGCAGCAAGAACCCCAGTGGACTGAGCAGAAAGAGGGAAGACATAAGGTTAATATCCTGCTGGGGCTTGAAATGGAGAACATCAAAGTGAAGAGTGCCAATGAGTGTTTCTTGCCAGCTCAGCAAGGGGTAGCAACTCAGATCAGTTGGTATGGCGAGCATTAACAAAGGCCCTAAGGTAGGCTTCAAGATCCTGGTTAGATCTCTCAGTTATTCCATTGGTCTGAGGATGGTAGCCAGAAGACAAAGAAACAGTGGTTCCAATCAACTTACAAAAGGCTCTCCAAAAGGCAGAGATGAACTGAGGACCTCTGTCGGAAACAATATTCACAGGAATGCCATGAAGTCGTACCACATGCAAGAGAAAAAGAGACGATAATTCTTTGGCAGAAGGCAGTTTGGTTAGGGGTACGAAGTGAGCCAGCCTGGAAAAGCGATCCACCACAACCCAGATAACTGTATGGTGGTCAGAAGAAGGAAGGCCCACAATGAAATCCATTGTTATGTGTGTCCATAGTTGTTTGGGAATGGACAATGGTTGGAGCAAGCCAGAAGGCAAAGATCAGGGAGTCTTGTTGGCAGCACAAGCTGTGCAGGCTTTCACATAATCCTGAGCATCAGACTTCATAGTAGGCCACCATACATGTTGGGAAAGACGCTTAAAAGTCCTAATCGAACCTGGATGTCCTGAGAGTTTGCTATCATGAGACCAGGCTAGCACAGGGATGCTTATATTCAGAGATACAACGAGGATATCTGAGGCTACGGGGGCTCCAGGAGGTTTACTAGACTGGGCATGTTGCAATCTTTACAGAAGGGTGGTATTAAGTTGAGCAACCACACAGGAGGGGGGTATGATGTGTTCTGTTCAATAGGAGCTTCAGAGAAATCACTTGAGTGAGAGAACCACAAAGTTAAAATAGAAAAAGAACAAGGCCCACCTTGCCTGTCAAGGATTGAGTCGATGAGCAGTCTCTAGGTAAATCAGATTCTTGTGGTCTGTGAGAATCTGAATGGGATTGGCGGTGCCCTCTAACCAATGATGCCATTCAGTCAAAGCCATCTTAATGGCTAAAAGTTTGTGATTACCCACATAATAGTTCCTCTCAGCAGGAGTAAAGCGTTTAGCGAAAAAGGCTACAGGGTGTGACTTGGAAGTCAAAGCATCCCTTTGGGTAAGAACTGCTCCAGCCCCTATCTCAGAGGCATCAACCTCTAAAGTGAACTGTAGGTCAGGATCAGGATGGAGGAGCACAGGAGCTGAACAGAAAGCCTTTTTCAGACAAGAGAAGGTACTTATTGCTTTGCGAGGCCAATGTTTACAGTCTTTGTTCAATTTTTTCAATTCAGTGAGAGGAGCGACTGTTTGAGAAATGTTCTTTATAAACTTGCAGTAATAATTGGAGAACCACAAGAACCTCTGTAATTCCTTTAAAGAAGTAGGTTGAGGCCATTCTAGAACTGCGGTGAGTTTAGCAGGATCCATGGCAAAACCCTCCTTCGAGATGACATAACCAAGGAATTCGATCTGAACTTGATCAAACTCACATTTTTCTAGCTTGGCTACTAAAGAATTGTCTCTGAGATGTAGAAGCACCTGTCTCACGTGTCTATGATGCTCCTCTTAGATGTACTCCTCCATGGATTTGGTTTCATCCTTGGAAAAAGGATAAGTACTCCCTTTAGGAAGTGGGGCTCCAGGAAAAAGGTCGATCTTGCAGTCATAAGGACGGTGGGGTGGCAGCACGTCGGCTGTTTTTTTCTCAAACACATCTGCATAGTCCGCGGATACTGAAGGGAGGTTTGAAGGAGTCTGTATACTGGTTATAGGAATGCAGAGCAGAGGAGTAGCTTTAGGCCAGTTGTCCCTCAGCCCAGTCGAATTGTGGATTGTGTACCCAAAGCCAAGGAATACCAAGGATGACAGGCTGTGCTGGGAAATGAATGACCTCGAGCTGTAGCTGTTCTGTATAAAGGACTCACAAAGTCAGGGTCAGGGGTGCTGACTCAAAATTCATCAAGCCTGAACCAAGGGGGGTGCCATCCAGAGTAGTTATTTTGAGACAATGTATTTTCTGTAAAAGAGGCAGCTTGAATCATGAAATGGTGATCCAGGAAGTTTCCAGCTGCCCCTGAATCAATGAGGGCTTGAGTGTGGACAGTATTCTGAAGGAAGGTAAGGGTAACAGGTTCCAGGATCCAAGAGGAGCGTGGGGATTTAGTAGAGATCATGCTTAGAGGTACCCCTGTGTTATCCCCTAAGCATTGGCTTTTCCCAGCTGAATGTCAAAGTCCTTTAGTTGGTGGGAGTTAGATCCACAATAAAAGCATAGTTTCAGTCTCTTTCTTCTCTGTCTTTCAGACTCTGAGGGTTTCAAAGAGGAGAGATCCATGGGTTCCTCCACTGAGGTAACTGGAGCTGCTAAAAGGGTAGAGGATACTGCCAAAACTGGACAAACAGGAGGACGGTGTTATGTTCCTGTCCCTTTAAATCAGGATGTTCAGGTATTCACATCCCTATATAAGGCCCCTCCTCCAGTCTACCTATGCTTGGTAATTTGTATTCACTTAGCTATAAGCTGAGCAACAACGAAGACACCTTGCTGATATTCCTAACCAAGGAATTTACTCATAATAACTACAACTGCTGTGTGCTTTTCAACTTTGGATCGTCATATACCAGGTTTCCTTGTTTTGTCCGGAATCCTTAAAGTATCTCTTACTTGTTAATACTGTTTCTCCCGGCTTCTACATTGAAGCCGTGTATCGGCGTCTGACGTCACCGTAAGTCTCTGGAGCTCTCTCTCACTCTGGCTGCAAACAACCAACTCCTGTGCTTAATAGCAACTCACCTTGAAGCTGCGGTAACCGTTACTATTCCTTACTCTCTGAAGTTGGTAACGTATTACACCTTAATTCACTTACTACTTTGAAGGACTTTCCTGCATGTTTTACAGTGTGACGCTTATGCAAATACAGCTACCGTTAACATTCTGATTGCCTGTAATATCTTTCGATTCAGCTTGATGAACTGTGCTTAATTATTCTATGTGCTTTATCAAATAATCATACTATTGGTTGTGAAAGACTGCCTGCTGTTTATATGAATAGTAACAACGTTATAGACTAACTAAGGACTGCCTGTTAACTAAAAACAACATAACCTGTTATAGAGCTCTCCTGCTTACTTTATATAGAAACACCTCCTGGTTGCAACCTGTGTTATTTGAGGCTGACATTCACCTACTAATACTTAATCTTACCTATATCTTTCATTTATCTACTATCTCTATAATTATCTGCATATTGCAACCTGGTTTTGCAATCGGGATAATATACCTTTAAATCTCATTTCTTTCACTCTGCATCCATGCAGCAGTGACCCTCAGATCTATGAGCAAAAACTAGGTTCTTGATTACATCTAATGAACCTAAAGGTTTGGTGTGAGACTGAGTGGTCCTGCAGTTAAGGATATTAAATACTTGCACCTAACTTAACATATTACCAAGCCTTAACATATATCCTACAGCATGGATATCACTGAACTTACAAACCGTGTTGGTTCCCTTGCACAAAGCATGGACCATATGCTACAAGGCCTCAGAGAAATTAAAATTGAAAATGATCACATTAGGAAGTTTATTAATGAGCACTTATCTGATAAACCTGCTCCTATTGAATTAACACCTGAACCAACTGTTTCTCCACCTGAAAAATTCTTTGGTGACAGGACTCAGTTTAGAGAATTTAAAAACTCCTGTACTCTGTACTTTTCTTTAAAATCCCGAACCTATACATCTGATCGGGTCAAAGTTCTAACGGTCATCTCATACCTCAGAGGAGAGGCTAAATCCTGGGCTAACGCCTTTTATGAGAACAATGACCCCATATTGGACTCCTTAGATGACTTTTTCTCTGCCATGTCCCTATTATATGAAGACCATCATAAGCAGAATACTGCTGAGACTGCTCTTAGGAGCCTACGACAAGGTAAAAGAGCAGTAGAAGAATATATCACGGACTTTAAAAGATGGGCACCAGACACCCAATGGAATGAACCTGCTCTGAGAAATCAGTTCAGAACAGGTCTTTCTGAAACATTAAAAGATGAATTAGCCCGTGGTGCAGTTCCTGTGGAATTAGAGAATCTTATGACCTTATGTATCACTGTTGATAGAAGGATAAGAGAACGTAGATCTGAAAGGGCACTATCTGATCCTGTTGCCAAGAAAATCCCGGTATACCATCCTGTGGTCACTGCACCATCTAAATCAAATGATGAACCTATGAAAGTTGCTGTCATGAGGGGTCCTCTAAAACCAGAGGAAAAAGCCAGAAGGAAGCTACATAACTTGTGTTTATATTGCGCAGCAAAGGACCATGCTGTTAGAGACTGTCCTGTGCTTATGAGACAGAAGAGGGGTAAGAATCTTCAGCACCAAAATTGCCTTAATAAATTGTCTGCGCTTACCACTCATTTACCAATTTCTGTTCTTTTGCAGTGGCGTCTACAGAAGACAAAAACCCAGGCCGTTATTGACTCTGGTGCATCTGGGAATTTCATTGACCAAGCATTTGTAACAAAACATAAAATACCCACAATAAAAAAAGATAGTGCACAAGCCATAAGATTGGTTGATGGTTTTCTTATGAATACAGGGCCTATCACCCATCACACTACACCCTTACAAGTTATCACACAGAAGGGCCATACTGAGACATGTACATTTGACATTTTGCCCTCTAGTTTATACCCGTTAATTTTTGGTATCAATTGGTTGATAAAGCATGATCCTGATATATCTTGGAAGCAAGGTGTTGTGAATTTTAATTCCACTTACTGTAAGGAAGTTTGTTTTCCCAAAGCTTCTGTGTGTTGTATGACTGATCATGTTTTACCTGAATGTTATAAAGAATTTTCCGATGTGTTTGACAAAGTAGAAGCTCAGAACTTACCCCCCCATAGGTCTTATGACTGTCCGATAGACTTACTACCGGGCAGTTCTATTCCCTTTGGTCATATATACCCTATGTCAGAACCTGAATTGGTTCATTTGAAACAGTACTTAGAGGATAACCTTAAGAAAGGTTTTATAAGACCTTCCACCTCTCCAGCGGGTGCTGCAATGTTTTTTGTTAAAAACAAGGACGGATCACTTCGTCCTATTATCGACTACAGACAACTTAACAAATGCACCAAGAAAAACAGGTACCCACTCCCACTTATCCCTGAACTTATAGAACGGTTGCAAGGAGCTAAAATTTACACAAAATTAGATCTTAGAGGAGCTTATAACTTGATAAGAATGAGGAAAGGCGATGAGTGGCTAACAGCTTTCCGCACACGTTATGGACTGTATGAATATACAGTAATGCCTTTTGGGCTGTGCAACGCTCCTGCAACGTTCCAGTGTTTTATAAATGACGTATTTCATGACTTACTTGATGTCTGTATGGTCATTTATTTAGATGACATTTTAATCTATTCTGACAATATAACAAACCATCACACCCATGTCAAGCTTGTTTTGTCCAGACTTCGTTCACACCATCTCTATGCCAAGTTAGAGAAATGCATTTTTAATACCACTACTATTTCCTTCTTAGGATACCATGTTTCCCCTTCTGGTATCGCCATGGAAGCAAACAAAGTGGAAGCTATTACTAACTGGAGCACCCCCCGTACAAAAAAGGATGTTCAGAGATTTCTTGGGTTTGCAAACTTCTATAGGAAGTTTATCAAGGGCTTTTCTGAGATTGCTAGACCCTTGATTAAATTAACTCAGAAAAAACCTGGTTTCTCTTGGAATATCCATGCTGAGAACGCATTTAATATATTAAAGGAGAGGTTTGTAACAGCACCGATACTCAAATTCCCAGATCCCAGTTTACAGTACACGCTTGAGGTTGATGCTTCTGAGTACGCTCTTGGAGCTGTACTTTCACAAAGAGTTTCACCCAAGGAAGCACTGCATCCAATATCATATTACTCTAGGGTAATGAGCTCAGCCGAGCTAAATTATGCTATTGGTGAAAAAGAGCTTCTCGCTATAAAATCAGCACTAGAGTTCTGGAGACACCTCCTTGAGGGTACTAAACATACTATTCTTATACTTACGGATCATAGAAACCTTGAATATTTAAAAACCAGCAAAACGTTAACATCTAGACAAGTTAGATGGAGCCTCTTCTTTTCAAGATTTGATTTTACCATCACTTACCGCCCGGGTTCCAAAAATACAAAAGCAGATGCGCTTTCAAGGAAGGATCCAAAACCTCAACATTATATACCTCCAGATTCTATCATTCCACAAAATAAGTTCATTGGATTAACTTCAATCACTGAAACCTCTATAAAAGAGTATCAGAGAGCAGATCCAAAACTCCCATTAGCAGATTTACAAAAACACAGTAGTAATCTGTATTACCATGGAAACCAGATATACATACCAGAACCTCTACGTAATGAATTGATGCATTCTGCACATGATTCTCTTCTTTCAGGACATCCTGGACTTCATAAAACACTACGCATACTTCAAAGAGACTATTGGTGGCCCAATATGAAAAGTTCTGTCTCTTCTTACATTCGATCCTGTTCATTCTGCGCTACTTGCAAACATACTAGAACTCGTCCTTATGGTCTTCTACTCTCATTACCAGTTCCTGAAAGACCCTGGAAGGACATAGCAATGGACTATATAGTGGAGCTACCCCCATCCTCTAACCATAACACAATTCTAGTCATTGTTGATCTGTTTTCTAAAATGGCACATTTTATTCCACATATGGGTTTACCAACCGCATCCGAAACAGCCATACTGTTCTTGAATCATGTTGTAAAGTTACATGGACTACCCGACTCCATCACATCTGATAGAGGATCTCAATTCACCTCTAAGTTCTGGACTCAGTTATGTTCTATTCTCAAGATTACTAGGAGATTAAGTACTGCTTATCATCCCCAGACTAATGGTCAGTGCGAAAGGACTAACCAGTCTCTTGAACAGTATCTGAGATGCTATTGTACCAACCAACAGGATAATTGGTTCGCTCTGCTGCCTACTGCAGAATTTGCACATAATAACATGACCAACGCATCCACAAAAACTTCGCCATTCTATATTAATTATGGTTTTCACCCTTCATATCATCTTTTCCACAGAACCGATTCCTTGCTACCTACAGTTGATCAGACTGTCAATACTATTGCTGAGGGGTTTTCTGTTCTCAAAACAACCTTACAAGAAGCTCAAGCTTCACAGAAACATCATTATGATTTAAGACGCTCAAAACCCCCTCTTTATAAACCTGGGGATAAAGTTTGGCTAAGTACCAAACACCTGAAACTCTGTATTCCAAGTAAAAAGCTTGGAAGTCTTTTCATAGGTCCCTATGACATAGTTAAGGTTGTTAATCCAAATGCTGTGACTCTTCAGCTGCCTCCTTCTCTCAGGATACATCCTACATTCCATGTGTCCCTCCTGAAACCTTTCTCTCCGATAAGGGATCCCCCTCATCCTTCGTTGACTAACCCTCCAGTTGTGGATGATGTTGAGTATGAGGTGGATTCTATCTTGGACTCTCGTTTATACCGCAATCAACTCCAGTACCTGGTACGATGGAAAGGTTTTGGGGCTGATGAGGACTCCTGGGAACCATACTCTAATTTGTCGGCACCCCGTCTTCTTTCAATTTTTCATCGGAGACATCCCGACCGACCCAAGCCTTGATCCGCGGAGCGGCTCTTTTTAGGGGGGCGTCCTGTTATGTTCCTGTCCCTTTAAATCAGGATGTTCAGGTATTCACATCCCTATATAAGGCCCCTCCTCCAGTCTACCTATGCTTGGTAATTTGTATTCACTTAGCTATAAGCTGAGCAACAACGAAGACACCTTGCTGATATTCCTAACCAAGGAATTTACTCATAATAACTACAACTGCTGTGTGCTTTTCAACTTTGGATCGTCATATACCAGGTTTCCTTGTTTTGTCCGGAATCCTTAAAGTATCTCTTACTTGTTAATACTGTTTCTCCCGGCTTCTACATTGAAGCCGTGTATCGGCGTCTGACGTCACCGTAAGTCTCTGGAGCTCTCTCTCACTCTGGCTGCAAACAACCAACTCCTGTGCTTAATAGCAACTCACCTTGAAGCTGCGGTAACCGTTACTATTCCTTACTCTCTGAAGTTGGTAACGTATTACACCTTAATTCACTTACTACTTTGAAGGACTTTCCTGCATGTTTTACAGTGTGACGCTTATGCAAATACAGCTACCGTTAACATTCTGATTGCCTGTAATATCTTTCGATTCAGCTTGATGAACTGTGCTTAATTATTCTATGTGCTTTATCAAATAATCATACTATTGGTTGTGAAAGACTGCCTGCTGTTTATATGAATAGTAACAACGTTATAGACTAACTAAGGACTGCCTGTTAACTAAAAACAACATAACCTGTTATAGAGCTCTCCTGCTTACTTTATATAGAAACACCTCCTGGTTGCAACCTGTGTTATTTGAGGCTGACATTCACCTACTAATACTTAATCTTACCTATATCTTTCATTTATCTACTATCTCTATAATTATCTGCATATTGCAACCTGGTTTTGCAATCGGGATAATATACCTTTAAATCTCATTTCTTTCACTCTGCATCCATGCAGCAGTGACCCTCAGATCTATGAGCAAAAACTAGGTTCTTGATTACATCTAATGAACCTAAAGGTTTGGTGTGAGACTGAGTGGTCCTGCAGTTAAGGATATTAAATACTTGCACCTAACTTAACATATTACCAAGCATAGGTAGACTGGAGGAGGGGCCTTATATAGGGATGTGAATACCTGAACATCCTGATTTAAAGGGACAGGAACATAACAGACGGGAGGGACGGACCCTTCTTGTTCTGTCTCTCTCTGCTTGTGTCTCCTTAAAGCAAGAGTTAAGACTGATACAAAGCGTTATAAATTCATCCAAAGAAGAAGGAATATCATGATAAGTGAGTTAATCTTTGATGCGTTCATGCAGACCCCTCCTAAAGACTGCCTTGAGAGCAATGCCATCTCAAGTGGTTTCAAGTGCCAAGGTGTGAAACTTGATGGCGAATTGTGCCACAGTTCTATTGCACAGACAGGATAGTCCCCAGCGGCAACGGCAGAGCAGTCCAAGGACAAACCACTAGAATGGCCAGGCAGGCAGGGTTTGGCAACAGCAAAGCAGTCCAAGGGCACACAACTAGAATGGCCAGGCAGGCAGGGTTCGGCAACAAAGAGGCAATCCAGAACAACAGGAGTTAATAAGCAGAGTAGTCAGACAGGCAGGGTTCAGCAGCAGTATATCAATCCAGTAATTAAGGGGTATAGTAGGTAGAGTAGTCAGACAGGCAGGGTTCAGCAGCAGTATATCAATCCAGCAGTTAAGGGGTATAGCAGGCAGAGTAGTCAGACAGGTAGGGATCATACACAAAAATAGGCAGTAAAATACAACGATCTGTCACACCCAGGAGTACACAAAGTAACACCTTTACTTGGGCAGTGACTGATCGTTGGAGAAGAACTTACATAGGCACAGGATTCACGCGACAGAAGTCTGACCGTCATCAGGAGCGTGCGGCGTTGACGTCAGTGCCGCATGCATCCGGACCCGACACAACCCCTGGCAACGAGCAGGGAATGAGATGCTGCACTCCTATCAACGGCTAGAGCTGCACAGCGTGACAGAAGCAGTGCGAATGCCTGATGGGTGTTTCGCCTACTGCTTTGTCAAAAGCGCTTATCGCCCTCATCACTGCACATTTGTAGAGCGCTTAGCCAATAAAGAGGGAGGTGTGTCCGGATCATGTGACTGAGGCCGCCAAAAAAGTTGTGGTAGTGTCATCCGGAGTTCCCTTATGGGGTTATATTGATATGTCATCAGAAGGAGGTGTGTGGATACGGCTTGTGCATAGTGTCTTCCTCTAATCCTTAAGGACATTTATCTATTTCACTCTGTGAGGAGTACCTGTTTCTTTTATCTCCTACTACGTATTTACACACCTGTGGACTTTAATTGCAGCTTCTGCTTACAGGGTGTTGTACTTCTATTACGCTGAAGGACGACAACGATTTCTCCTAAATACACAGGTAACCTGTATCACTCACTCACCTCCGGTTCTTTATATATATATATATATATATATATATATATATATATATATATATATATATATATATATATATACAGTATATAAAAAATAAAACACCTTTACCGTCACATAATGAGCATGTGGGCAAATATATGGGTTTCCATAATAACAAGACGCCTACAATTGGGTTGCCATAGCCAATTTTAGATATTTTTGACCATTATAGATTACAAGGGGTCTATTTATCAAAGCGTTAATCTCAGTGCATTAGCCGACGTCAATATGCTCGCCAGACATCACTGACACGGATCTGAATACAATCCCCCTATTTATCAAAAAAGCCGTCAAAACACGCACATCTATTATGGTGCAAAGAGCATCGGACTGTTAACATCAATGTCGCGGTTATTTGGGTTTTTCCAAACTTTATTTATATAATTTCATTACTGTCCATGAACAAGCACCTTTCTCTAAAGCTAATCTTTTATTTTTCAACTGTTAATGTCCAAGAAATAGCTACATTTATACCTCAACAAACAATATCTCATAGAAAGTTATTTTTATATTTATTTGTTATACAAAAAAAAACTGTTATATGATACTGTTACATAAATTAATGTGTATTTGTATTTCTAGAAGTCATGATATGCTTTAATCTCATATTTTTTTATATAAATGATTATTAATGCTAGAATTTGTACATTTATCTTTGCACATACTTGTATGTATGTATGTATATCAGAAATCTTTTTCAAAGATATTTACTTTTCCCTACATTCCTTTTTTTTTTGCTCTAAACAATGTTGTCTCATATCTCTGAGTTTATTTATACCACTATATGTATATAGTGTAAATGTATGTATTTGCAATCAATGGATATTTTAAGAGCTGGGCCAGTTTTCTCTCTGTACCTGTGTAACCCCTCCTGATTGCAATCTATTTTTAAAAACCATACCTTCACATGTGCTATAAAATGGGCTGGCATATAAGATGACATTTCTTACTGAAAAATAAATTCAAGAGAAGAAAGAAATACACTGAAAATAGCATGACAGTAAAGAGGTGATTTTAATTTCTGCTGTATCTGAATCATGACAGTTTAATGTTAAGTGTTAAGCTATCCCTTTGAGCTGTCAGTTTAATATTATATTGAATCAAACATCAATTCGAATTTTAAAATCCTTGTCTAAAATATTACACTGTGTGTCCTAATGTCAGCATCAATGTTTATCTTTAATTCTAAATTCACAAATACATACTTTCAAAGTATAATACACAATGTAACAAATGACACTTACAAGTTCTTATGAGTGATCAATGACACATGTATCGAGCAATTTGATTAGTTAGTGATAGTTTGTATATTTGAATCAAATTGGCTGAGGTCCTAAATCATGTGATTATGCATATTCCAATCAAAAGTGGTTGAAAAATTCAACCACTAGCGTGTGGGTTGTTTATGAGTTTGCGTCAAAATTGGTGCAAAAAGTGTTGCGTCAAAATTGGTGCGAAGTGGAGAGTGTAACTTGTATTACATGGCTTTAAACATGGTGCACATAGATTTTTCCCAAAAAAATAAAAAGGAAGTTAGCTATATTATGTTGTGTATTTATTTCATTTGTATCTCTATATCTATTAGTGCGACAAGTTTGGGGCAAAACCGTTCAACAAATTTGTAGAAATAATATTGTTCCCTTGCTTTGTAATGAGAGACAAATTTGTAGCATAATCCATAAGTAGTAGTGTATTTTTCATTTTTATCCCTATATCTACCAGTGCACCAAATGTGGAGCAATGATATTGTTTGATTTAGAAAGGGTATACAATTTTAATAGAGTTTCTAATTTACTTTTATTATGTAATATACTTCATTCTCTTGCAGCATTGAACATTAGCTTTCTGTGTTTTCAGACTCCCATTGACTTCTATGGCATCCGCGACCTGAAGGGTGGCGGATTGAAAACTAGGTAAGCTGCGTCGAATAGACACGAACGTACCTGTTAAATGTTTGATACATTTGGAAAAGGTTCAAATAGAGTCGAATCTGAATTCGAAACATCTGTAATGATGCAAGCATCGATCTGAGAAGGATTGAGATTGTCGGATCATATATTACGTCACAAATTTCAACATTAGCTGATTTAGACGCTTTGATCACTACGGTGGATCAATCTCGCGACAAATACGACGCGGAATTCAAGCGTATTTTCAGTTGACGCTTTGATAAATAGACCCCCAAGAGCTTATTGTTAAAAAGATGGTTAAAAGTCCCCGAACACATGAAATAGGACTGATCATTTTTAGCATACAGAGAAAAGCCGTATATGGGCCTAAATGGTCTGTGCTTTTTTATTACCTTTGACAATTTTTGTAGTCCCCATCTGAGGTTACTGTGATCAGGAATCAGCAAAGGCCAAATTCTGGATCCCCCTTGTAATCTACTCTGTTTAGGTTATCCCCTTAGACTTGTCTGTTTGGTGGTAATAACAATATCTTTTGATATTTTGTTTAATTTCAGTGATCAAAAGCTCACTTTTATAGTAGTTGATTAGAGCATATAAACCCATTCTATATTTCTTTTTTTATACCAGGCCATGATCTAACACTCCAGGTAAACATGACCTCAAAACCCCAGCCCAATTAAAATCAAGAATCTGCGGGCGGCAAAATTGGGCCTGAATTCCCCTTACAATCTACTTTGTTTGGGTAATCCCCTTGGATCTGTATGTTTAATAGTAATAACAATCGGCTAGATTACGAGTTTTGCGTTATGAGTGAAAAATCCTCATAACGCTGCTTTTTCACTACCGCTGCTATTACGAGTCTTGTAGATACAGCAGTACCGCACACTTTTTTGGCCGTCACGCAACGTAACTACCGCACTTTTTAAATAGTCCTTTTTCAATGGGACTTCCACAGCGCCGGTATTAAGAGTTTGCCTGTCCGGCCAAAAAGTGAGCGGTACAGCCTATAACTACAAGATATGTACCATAAACTGAAAGTCAGTAGTTATGGGTTTTACGTTACAAAGCTGTAGCATAAAACTCATAACTAAAGTGTTACAATGTACACTAACACCCATAAACTACCTATTAACCCCTAAACTGAGGCCCTCCTGCATCGCAAACACTAAATAAAATTATTAACCCCTAATCTGCCACTCCGTGGAAACCTAACCCTAACCCTAACATAACCCTAACCCTAACACCCACTAACTTTAACATAATTAAAATAATCCCAAATAAAACTTACAATTAATACATAAATTATTCATATTTAAAAGTAAATAAATACTTACCTGTAAAATAAAACCTAAGATAGCTACAATATAGCTAATAGTTATATTGTATTTAGCTTATGTTTTATTTTTATTTTCCAATCAGCCAATAGAATGTGAGCTCAATCCTATTGGCTGATTGCATCAGCCAATAGGAGTTTTTACCCTTTAATTCCAATTGGCTGAATTCTATCAGCCAATCGGAATTCAAGGGACGCGATCTTGGATGATGTCATTTAAAGGAAACTTCATTCTTGAAGTGCTATCGAAAGAAGAGGATGCACCGCGCCGGATGTCTTGAAGATGGAGCTGCTCCGCGTTGGAAGGATGAAGATAGAAGATGACGTTTGGATGAAGACTTCTGCCCGCCTGGAGGATGACTTCTTGCCTCTTGATGAAGACTTCTCCCGGCTGAATGAGTTTGGATGTCCGGTCTTCAAAACTGTAAGTGGATCTTCGGGGGTTAGTGTTAGGTTTTTTTAAGGGTTTATTGGGTTTTAATTTTAGATTAGGGACTTTGGGCAACGTAATAGAGCTAAATGCCTTTTTAAGGGCAATGCCCATCCAAATGCCCTTTTCAGGGCAATGGGGAGCTTAGGTTTGTTATGTAGGTTTTTTTGGGGGGGTTGGTTGTGCGGGTGGGGGATTTTACTGTTGGGGGTTGTTTGTATTTGTTTTTTTACAGGTAAAAGAGCTGATTTCTTTGGGGCAATGCCCCAAAAAAGGCGCTTTTAAGGGCTATTGGCAGTTTAGTGTAGGCTAGGTTTTTTTTTATTTTGATAGGGCTATTAGATTAGGTGTAATTAGTTTAAATATTTGATCATTTCTTTTTTATTTTGTGTAATTTAGTGTTTATTATTTTTTGTAATTTAGATAAATGTATTTTGTTAATTTAATTTATTTAATTTTAGTGTAATGTTAGGTTTTAGTGTAAGACAGGTTAAGTTTTATTTTACAGGTAACTTTGTATTTATTTTAACTAGGTAGCTAGTAAATAGTTAATAACTATTTACTAACAAGTCTACCTAGTTAAAATAAATACAAACACCTGTAAAATAAAAATAAAACCTAAGATAACTGCAATGTAACTTTAAGTTATATTGTAGCTAGCTTAGGTTTTATTTTATAGGTAAGTATTTAGTCTTAAATAGGTATTTAAGTAATAATAGTAATTTGTATTTAGATTTATTTTAATTATATTAAATTTAGGGGTGTTAGGGTTAGACTTAGGGTTAGGTTTAGGGGTTAATATATTTATTTAGTGTTAGTTATGTGGGAGGCCAAAGGTTTAGGGGTTAATAACTTTAGTATAGTGGCGGCGGCAACGTTAGGGGCGGAATATTAGGGGTTAATAAGTGTAGGTAGGTGGCAGCGATGTTGGGGACGGCAGATAAGGGGTTAATAAGGTTAATAAGTGCAATGTAGGTGGCGGTGATGTTGGGGGCATCAGATTAGGGGTTAATAAGTGTAATGTAGGTGGCAGCGATGTCGGGCGGCAGATTAGGGGTTAATAAGTGTAATGTAGGCGGCGGCGATGTGCGACTTAGCCCAGCATCCCTAAGAACGCTACCAGATGGTTTCCTTGTAGCTCCTCCGATCTTGACTTAGCCCAGCGTCCCTTATTCCAAACGTTCTGATTGGTGAAAAAACGGACCAGCAACAGCTGCACAGGAAGTAAATGGGCCCGTTTTTTCACCAATCAGAACGTTTGGAATACTGTAGTACTTATGAGGAGTCCTAAGGGAAGTAAAATATATTGCTTGATAAAGGCTTAGACACAGTTGAAACGCGTAGCAGACAAAGTAATCAGTTGGGCAACAGAGATACGGCTACTGAAATCGACAGACCGGTAAGGAGTGGTAATTGATTCCCCGAGGTCAGAGTGGACTTCCGGTAGCGTTTTAAGGGATGCTGGGCTAAGTCAGGATCGGAGGAGCTACAAGGAGACCGTTTGAAAAGGGAAACAGCTCATAGTAAGATCTTCACTCCCCGGTTTAGCCGTAAGAACTCATAACAAATACTCACAGCTGAAAAGGCATTTATCGGTATTTGCTAGCAAATTTTAAATATTTGATATTCTGTTTAAGGACATTCTCATAATTTGTTATACAACATTTAAAAACATAATACCATATCTAAAGCAATAGACATATCTACAATCAAACTAACGGACTATTTTTTTATTCAAAATCTCAAACTGTGATACTCTTAATGATACTTTTAAGTATCCTTTTTAAAAAGATCTCCATTTTTTAGACCAACGAATGAATTTTATTTTTGAAGCATCAAATAGATTTTTTAAGCATCATATATTTTTAACTATTAATTGATACCGATTAGATACACACTCGGTCTTCTATTAGACCATTAAGCTTAATATTGTTTATGACTGGCCAGTCACATAGGAATGTATATGTAATCTGGAGGTTGCTGAGTATATATCAGGCAATTATCAGTAGGTTACGGAGCTTTATGCTCCATTATTGCAGGTGTTAGGCTTTTTTTTAGCCGGCTCTCTCCATTGATGTCTATGGGGAAATCGTGCACGATATTTGTGTATTTGTGTGCGGTATGGAGCTCAACGCTGCCATATTGCCCGCAAATGCAGGTTTTTGGAAAACTGAAATAGCAACGCTATTAAAGGTGAGCGGTAGAAATAACTTGCAAGTTATTACCGAGCCACTCATAACGCAAAACTCATAATCTGGCCGAATGTACTTTGTTATTTAGTTTTATTTGAAATTATTCAAAGTTAATTTTTATAGTAGTTGAGTAGTGCATATAACATATTTTTTATTTTTATATTTTACTATTTTAAAGAGATTTTGCACCTGAATTCTGATTACCCCTTCTGTTATACACTACTTAATGTCAGTGTTAACAATTTCTTTTTTGACCATGGTTAGGGTCACATTGTGGTGGGGGTTCAAACTGAATTAATTTGCACTGCTTTTTGGGGGATTAGGAGTTTGTAAAAGACAAATGAAGGGTTTTGCTTATAGTTAAAGGGACATGAAACTCAACATTTTTCTTTCATGATTCAGATAGAGAATACAATTTTAAACAACTTTCCAATTTACTTCTATTGTCTAATTTGCTTCATTCTCATGTTATCCTTTGCTGAAAAGTTTATCTAGGTAAGCTCAGGAGCCGAAAGAACCTAGGTTCTAGCTGCTGATTGGTGGCTGCAGATATATAACAACTGTCATTGGCTCACCCATGTTTTCAGTTAGAAACCAGTAATGCATTGATGCTCCTTCAACAAATGATGCCAAGAGAATGAAACAAATTAGATAATAGAAGTAAATTAGAAAGTTGTTTAAAATTGTATTCTTTATCTGAATCATGAAAGAAAAGTTTTGGGTTTCATGTCCCTTTAAGTCCTGTACGTGGCTTGCAGTTTAAGGTTAAGATTGCTAAGGGCAGTGGCTAGGATTAAAATGCTTTGGAGGCTTTGGGAAATCACAATTAGGGTTATGGTTTAAATGTAAAGGGGGTTAATTTGATGCAGATTATATTTTTTCCCTCTGCATCGTGTTCAATGTACATAAGTAGTATGTAGTTGTATGATAACTGATTTTAGGACTAAAAAAGAAAAAGGGGCAAGTGACATATATGTGGGCTACTGCACACAGTGAGGGTGATAATGATATTTTTGCTGCTACACAACTACCTTTTCCCATTCTTACAGCTTCAGCATGATTGCAATATGCTACCTCTGAAGCAATGTTGGTACCAGCTGCGGGTTCCATGTTAGAAATGCACTACTCGGAGCTATCTGAATACATCAGGTGAGACAATGACAAGAGGAACATATGCAGCAACCAATTACCAGGAAGGGCACAGTAGTCTATTGCTGATAGAAGTAACCTGAAAGTTACATTATATTGTAAGCTTTTCTGAATCCTGTATGTGAAAAACAAAATTGGTTTCATGCTCCTTTTAAGTGCATTTTCTAATAATATGTCATTCAGTATGTACTATAATAAGTGAATTCTGTAAACATTTAAAGAAAAGCACAGGTTAACTGTATATTTATTTGTGAGTACTTTGTCTATGTCTGTCAACATTTCAAGAAATGTCTGGGGGTTAATTGTTGTATGACATCTGGCATTTGAAAGCAAACTACAAGCTTGAAAAAGCAGTACACATCAGTCAATACACTTATATGTTCTTTCTTTCAAAATGTCTTACATAGCATTTAATGCATAATAGGTGACAATACTTTTACTTAAGATGGGTTGTTTTTCTGAAACAGTTAAAAAAAAAGTACTATTTTATAATATCTGTTTTAAAACGATTGACCCAAATTCACATTCATTAGAGTTAGTTTTTCAATATAATTTGACCTCAGCATTTATTTTTTTTATTTTTTTATTTTTTTTTATATTATTCCATTAGAAGCATACACCTAGATTACAAGTTTTGCACTGTACCGGGTGCGTAAAGAACGCAAAAAAAAATTAGCGGTATCGCACTTTCCATAACGCTGCCATTATGATTTACTGAAAAACCTCCTTGTGCTGTGCGTTATGGTGCTTTGAGCTCCATACGGCACAAAAGCCAAGGGCTGAGTTTACGTACTCATGCACGCTTTCCCCCTTAGACATTAATGGGGAGAAAGTGTCAGAAAAAACTAACACCTGCGATTGCGGAATGGCAAATCGCCGCAATGCAACCCTATTGATGTCTATGGGGAAAAGAAAGTTAGTTAAAACCTAACACCCTAACATAAACCCCTAGCCTAAACATCCCTAATCCATCGGCCCCTGAAAATAACCGACGCAAAATAAAATAATTAACCCCTAAACCACCGTCCCCGACCTCGCCAACACTAATTAACGCTATTAACCCCTAAACTGCCGTCCCTGACATGATTGGATCAGCCAATAGGATTGAAGTTCAATCCTATTGGCTGATTGCATCAGCCGATAGGATTTTTTCAACCTTAATTCCGATTGGCTGAAAGAATTCTATCAGCCAATCAGAATCTAAGGGACGCCATCTTGGGTGACATCACTTAAAGAAACATTCATTCCAGAAGAAGCCGTCGATTAAAGAGGATGCTCCACGCCGGATGTCTTGAAGATGGAGCAGCTCCGCGTCGGAAGGATGAACATAGAAGATGCCGTCTGGATAAAGACTTCTGTCCATCTGGAGGACCACTTCTGCCCGTCTGGAGGACCACTTCTGCCGGCTTCATTGAGGACTTCTTGCCGCTTGGATGAAGACTTCTCCTGGTAAATGAATCTTCAGGGGGTTAGTGCTAGGATTTTTTAAGGGTGTATTGGGTGGGTTTTATTTTTAGATTAGGGCTTTGGGCTGCAATAGAGCTAAATGCCCTTTTAAGGGCAATGCCTACCCAAATGCCTTTTTCAGGGCAATGGGGAGCTTAGGTTTTTTAGTTGGGGTTTTATTTGGGGGGTTGATTGTGTGGGTGGTGGGTTTAACTGTTGGGGGGTTGTTTGTATTTTTTTTTACAGGTAAAAGAGCTGATTTCTTTGGGGCAATGCCCCGCAAAAGGCCCTTTTAAGGGCTATTGGTAGTTTAGTTTAGGCTAGGGTTTCTTTTTATTTTGGGTGGACTTTTTTTATTTTGATAGGGCTATTAGATTAGGTGTAATTAGTTTAAAGATCTTGTAATTAGTTTTTTATATTCTGTAATTTAGTGGGGTTTTTTTTTTGTAATTTAGGTAATTGTATTTAATTTAGTTAATTGTATTTAATTTAGGGAATTTATTTAATTGTAGTGTAAGGTTAGGTGTTAGTGTCACTTAGGTTAGTTTTTATTTTACAGGTAAATTTGTATTTATTTTAGCTAGGTAGTTAGTAAATAGTTAATAACTATTCTACCTAGTTAAAATAAATACAAACTTAGCTGTAAAATAAAAATAAAACCTAAGCTAGATACAATCGCCTAGATTACGAGTTTTGTCAGTAATGCTGTGCGGTGCTAACGAGCAGTTTTCCCTCACCGCTCACCTACAGACAATGCTGGTATTACGGGTCTTTACAAACCTGGCATTAGCCGCAAAAAAGTGAGCAAAGAGCAAAATTTAGCTCCACATCTCAACTCAATACCAGTGCTGCTTACGGTAGCGGTGAGCTGGCAAAACGTGCTCGTGCACGATTTCCCCATAGGAATCAATGAGGGAGAGCCGGCTGAAAAAAAACCTAACACCTGCAAAAAAGCAGCGTAAAGCTCCTAACACAGCCCCATTGATTCCTATGGGGAAATACTTTTAATGTCTACACCTAACACCCTAACATGAACCCCGAGTCTAAACACCCCTAATTTTACACCTATTAACCCCTAATCTGCCGCCCCCGACATCGCCGACACCTGCATTATATTATTAACCCCTAATCTTCCGCTCCGGACACCACCGCCACCTACATTATATGTATCAACCCCTAATCTGCTGCTCCCAACGTCGCCGCCACCTACATTATATTTATTAACCCCTAATCTGCCATCCCCCAATGTCGCCGCGACCTACCTACACTTATTAACCCCTAATCTGCCGTCCCCAAAGTCGCCGCCACTATATTAAAGTTATTAACCCTTAAATCTAAGTCTAACCCTAACCCTAACACCCCCTAACTTAAATATAATTTAAATAAATCTAAATAAAATAACTATCATTAACTAAATTATTCCTATTTAAAACTAAATACTTACCTATAAAATAAACCCTAAGATAGCTACAATATAACTAATAGTTACATTGTAGCTATTTTAGGATTTATTTTTATTTTACAGGCAACTTTGTATTTATTTTAACTAGGTAGAATAGTTATTAAATAGTTATTAACTATTTAATAGCTACCTAGTTAAAATAAATTCAAATTTACCTGTAAAATAAATCCTAACCTAAGTTACAATTACATTTAACTCTACACTATAATTAAATAAATTACCTAAACTAAATACAATTAAATACAATTTTAAAAAATTATCTAAAGTACGAACCCCCCCCCCCACTAAATTACAGAAAATAATAAAATAATTACAAGTTTTTTAAACTAATTACACCTAATCTAATCCCCCTAATAAATAAAAAAGTCCCCCAAAATAATAAAATGCCCTACCCTATACTAAATTACAAATAGCCCTTAAAAGGGCCTTTTGCGGGGCATTGCCACAAAGTAATCGTCTCTATTACCTGTAAAAAAAAGTATAATACTCCCCCCAACATTAAAGCCCACCACCCACACACACAACCCTACTCTAAAACCCACCCAATACCCCCTTAATAAAACCTAACACTAACCCCTTGATGATCACCCTACCTTGAGAAGTCTTCACCCAGCCGGGCCGAAGTCCTCAATGAAGCTGGGTGAAGTGGTCCTCCATACGGGCAGAAGTCTTCATCCAAGCTGGCCAGAAGAGGTCCTCCAGACGGGCAGAAGTCTTCATCCAGACGGCATCTTCTATCTTCATCCATCCGGCGCGGAGTGGCTCCATCTTCAAGACATCCGACGCAGAGCATCCTCTTCAAACAAAGTCCAACTGAAGAATGAAGGCTCCTTTAAATGACGTCATCCAAGATGGCGTCCCTTGAATTCCGATTGGCTGATAGAATTCTATCACCCAATCGGAATTAAGGTAGAAAAAATCCTATTGGCTGATGCAATCAGCCAATAGGATTGAGCTTGCATTCTATTGGCTGATCCAATCAGCCAATAGAATGCCAGCTCAATCCTATTGGCTGATTGGATCAGCCAATAGGATTGAAGACTCGTAATACCTGCGCTATTAAAAAAGCAGCGTTATGAGGCTTAACACTGCTTTTTCACCATAACGCAAAACTCGTAATCTAGCCGTAAGATTATAAAAAATAAACGAAATTAAAAAAAATAAAAACAATTACACCTAATCTAATAGCCCTATAAAAATAAAAAAGCCCCCCAAAATAAAAACACTAACAATAAACTACCAATAGCCCTTAAAGGGCCTTTTGTAGGGCATTGCCCTAAGTTAAACAGCTCTTTTATCCAACAATAAATTACAAAGTCCCCCCAACAGTAAAATCCCCCACCCAACCAACCCCCCAAAATAAGAAACTAAGTCTAAATAAATCCTAAGCTATCCATTGCCCCTAAAGGGGCATTTGTATGGGCATTGCCCATAAAAGGGCATTCAGCTCTTTTACTGCCCATCAAAACCCTAACCTAAAAAAAAACACCCCAAAAAATTACACTAACCCCAGAAAATCTACTTACGGTTCTTGAAGTCCGGACATCCATCTTCATCCAGGTGGCGAGAAGTCTTCATCCAGATGGCCACATCTTGATCCATCGTGGGGGCATCTTCTTTCCTCATTTCTGATTTGAACAGCCAATAGGATTTCAGTATCTCTCATCCTATTGGTTGATTTGAAAATGTAAGCCAATAGGATTGCAAGGTATCCCATTTCTAAACGGGTACCTTGTATTCAAGCTTCAGTGTACGGCGGTTACCGTATGAAGAGGATCCTCCACACTGGATATCCGCGCCGCTGGCAAAGATGCTCCGTGCCTCCAGAGTTCCGCACCTCCACAGCTCTGCGACACTGTGATGAAGAAAGAAGATGCCCCTGTGATGGATCAAGATGTCACTGCCTGTATGAAGACTTCTCGCTGCCTGGATGAAGATGGATGTCCAGACTTCAGGAACCGTGAGTAGATTTTCTGGGGTTAGTGTTAGTTTGGTTTTTTTGGAGTGTTTTTTTTAGATTAGGGCTTTATGGGCAGTAACAGAGCTGAATGCCCATACAAATGGATAGTTTAGGATTTTTTTAGACTTAGGTTTTTATTTTGGGGGGTTTGTTGGGTAGGGGGTTTAACTTTTAGGGGGGACTTTGTAATTTTTTTAGGTAAAAGAGTTGTTTAACTTAATGCAATGCCCTACAATAGGCCATTCAAAGGGCTTTTGGTAGTTTATTGTTAGGTTTGGGGTGTTTTTATTTGGGGGGGGGTTGTTTTTATAGGGCTATTAGATTAGGTGTAATTTGTATTATTTTGGATAATTTCGTTATTTTTTTGTAATCTTAGTGTTTTTTTTATTTTTCGTTATTTTAGCATTTTTTTTGTAATGTTAGATTTTTTTAATTTTTTCATAGTATTAGGTTTATTTCAATTTGTAATTTAGTTTTTTTATTTTTTCAAAGTGTTTTTTTAATCATGTAATTTAGGATTTTTAATTGGTAGTTTATTTTATTAGAATAGTTATGTTAGGTTAATTTATAGTTTAATCTTAGGATTTATTTTTTCACAGGTAAGTTTATATTTATTTTAAGATAGTTACATTGTAACTTTTAATTTAAAGTTAGGGAGATGTGAGGTTTAGGGGTAAATAGTTTAATTTAGTTTATTTCTATGTGGGGCCCGGCGGTTTAGGGGTTAATAATTTTAGTTTATTAGTTACAATGTGGCGGCTGGTAGTTTAGGGGTTAATAGGTTTAGTTTATTGGTTGCGATGTGGGGGGCTGGAGGTTTAGGGGTTAGGGGTTTAGGTGTTAATACTTGATTATAATGATGGGGATGTGGGGGGCCGGCGGTTTAGCGGTTAATAGGTTTATATAGTTTTGGCGATGTGGGTGGGTGGCATATTAGGGGTTAACAGATTTATTTAATAGTCGTGATGTGGGAGGGTGGCGGATTAGAGGTTAATAAGTTTAATAAAGTATTTGCGATGCAGGAGTTTGGTGGTTGGTTTAGGGGTTAATCTGTAGTTTATGGGTGTTAGTGTACTTTGTAAAATTTGAGTTATGGGTTTTGTGAAACATTTTTGTTACACAAAATCCATAACTACTGGTCTCAGATCGCGGAATGGATCGTGTCGGTATAGGCTGTAATGCAAGCATTTTAGCTGGACTGCACAACCTGTAATATGGAGCTATGGAAAATCCCGCACTCAAACATAATTTTTTGAGTGTGGAATGGACGTTGCATTAATGGATAAAATGCTTGCGATATCGCTATACCGCCACGACTTGTAATATGTGTTACCTACCATTCCACACGCAAGGGCCAATTTTTCAGCGGTATAGTTGTACCGCACCATAACGCAAAACTTATCTAGCCCATAGTTAGTTAACCTGCCCAATTATATATGTGATAATGTAATGACAAATGTTCTAATTTTTGGAATGGATAAACAAGGATATGTGAGTTGAAAAAAATTGGACATTAAAGAAATAAAACAATATATTTATCTTCATGCATCATCCAATATTCTTAATGTCCAGCATATGTAGTTATTTATGGATAATGGACAGTCATGATTGTGAGCTACATATATATATATATATGCTTTTCCTTATTAACTCAATTGCCATTTCTTGCTGAGCAACTGCAATGTGTTATGTAACCCAAGAGGAACTTTAGCTATGTGTTAAAAGCCTTTCTGGTTCTATGGAAGCTAAATATATATATGAAAACTTTGCATAGCAGCTTGATTTTTATTGATTTTAAACCAATTACAATGAATAAGAGAAGACGCAAAAACATTAGTAAAAATATTGGAGTTACATGATATTTGTGTGTGTGTGTGTGCAGAATTTTCTGCCTCTAAATTAGTAAATTCATATTACTGTATGTGTAATGAAAGTTTTATTGTAATTGCTTCAGCCTTTTCATTGGTCAGTTAACTTATCAATCATAGGTAAAGGGACGGAAGGAGAGATTCACTTTAAATACTCACACCTAATAATTTATGATTCCACAGGTCGGATTATCCCCCCAGTACTTTAATACAATATCAACAGATACTTATTGTAGATTTACTTTGTGGTCATATTAAATTAATAAAAACATGTTTTAATAAAGACACACTAATATGTGAATCAAAAGAAGATCTGTGATCAGCCTCAGTAAAACAAGCTGTTCCCTGAAAATTCAGGTTAAAGCATACACAACATAAAACATAAGAGGTCGCTCGAATGAAAGCAAAAGTATATGAAATGGAGCCCTATTTTAAAAATAAAAAAATAAAATGTTCATGGGCAGATTAGAAGTGGAGCAGTATTTAATACTCTCGCTCACGTGTTAACTCTGCTAGAAGTTAGGTTTTTGCGCACGTTGGATAACGCTCATTATTGAAAGTAAAAGTTTTTGCTCACACGCTAAGCCAATGCGCGCAAAAAGCCAAACTTAGAATATCGCAATTGTGTTATTGTATTCCCCCATAGAAGTCAATTGAGAAAAAAAAAAAAAACACCCTACGTGCATACAAACCCGATCGCATATTCTCAAGTGAGATAACCCAACATGAAATATGAATATTTTACATTCCAATGTTCTTCACATAGCAGAATATGTTTATTTTTATTCTTAAACACCTATTTCTACATATGTCTGATGGTATTATGTATATATTTATATATATATATATATATATATATATATATATATATATATATATATATATATATATAATAAACCATTGTGTAGTTCATTAACAAATCTAGACAGGCCCAGAGACTTGTTTTCCCACGGAAAACCTCTGAATTACATTGTTTCCAATGCAGCAAAGGATTCTGGGTAAGATATGCAAATTAAGTACACAATGACACACCTTTTTACTTCCCTTTACGCCAAAGTATCGCTGTTCACACAGCTTATAAACTTAGCTAGGGTTAGTGCAGTTAGGGCCTGTCTAGATTTGTTAATGAACTACACAATGGTTTATTTTTTCTATATTTTTTGCGTAGTGGAGGATTTTAAACTCACCTTTTATCTCCCCCTAATTTAAAATGTTGTTATATATATGTATATATATATATATATATATATATATATATATATATATATACACTCACCGGCCAGTTTTTTAAGTACACCTTGCTAGTACCGAGTTTTGCCTTCAGAACTGCCTTAATTATTTGTGGCATACATTCAACAAGATGTTGGAAACATTCCTCAAAGATTTTGGTCCATATTGACATGATAGCATCACGCAGTTGCTGCAATTTTATTGGCTGCATATCCATCATGTGAATCTCCTGTTCCACCACATCCCAAAGGTGCTCTATTGGATTGAGATCTGGTGACTGTGGAGACCATTGGAGTACAGTAAACTCATTGTCATGTTCAAGAAACCAGTTTAAGATTATTTGAGCTTTGTGAAATGGTGCATTATCCTGCTGGAAGTAGCCATCAGAAGATGCGTACACTGCAGTAATTAAGTGATGGACATGATCAGCAACAATACTCAGGTAGGCCGTGCCATTTAAACGATGCTCAATTGGTACTTAGGGGTCCAAAGTGTGCCTTGAAAATATCCCCCACACCATTACACCACCACCACCGGCCTGAACCGTTGTTACAAGGCAGGATGGTTGCATGCTTTCATGTTGTTTATGCCAAATTCTGACCCTACCATCTGAATGTCGTAGCTGAAATCCAGACTCATCAGACCAGACAACGTTTTTCCAGTCTTCTATTCTATATATATAGTCCTGGCTATCCTCCAATAAGAAAGGATGCTACCGCTGCAGCGGCTGCATTACCTGCCATGCGATGATCCCCGGGGCCACATTCCGACACCCTGACACGAATTCAACTTACAAAATTCAGTTCTACCTTACTTGCACCAAAACCTACTTGGTCTATTTAATCAACTGTCCATGTGGTTTGTTCTATGTGGGGAAAACGGTGGACGATGTCCGTACCCGCATGGCCAACCATCGATCAGCCATTAGGACAGCAATCAAAAATCATGGGAGTGATCAACCGGTGGCACATCATTTCGCTATCAGTGGACACAGTGTACAGGTCTTAAGATTCAAGATTATCGACCATGTTCCCATCCCCTCCAGGGGTGGGGACAGGGACAATAAATTATTACAATTGGAATCCAAGTGGATCTTCAGACTAAACACCATATGTCTGAGGGGATTAAATGTGAACCTGGACTGGGACTGTTTCCTGTAAATTGAAGGATTTCGTTGAATCAGATTGGACGATTACAAATAAGCTAGGTTGAATGTACCCTGAGGCAGATGAACCCAATGTCTACATGACATGACCTATGAGAGTTGATGATCCATTCTGTTTTCTACCTTGTCCTTCTTTTTGTTCATTTTTATTTTTCGTTCATATCTCTTTTCTTCTAAGTAGGTACCCGTCACTATTTTCTGCTTTCTTGGTTGAATGGGGTCTTTGTTTTTTTCTCTTACTTTCCCTTATTTCTCTTCATTTTTCTTTCTCTTTTTCATTTTTGTTTTGCTTTATTTTATCTTATCTTATTATAAAAAAAAAGCAAACCGTTCCACACTTTTCATTAAGATATTAAAGGGAAATGAAGCCCAATTTTTTTTCCATTATAATACAGATAGAACGTACAATTTAAAAAAAATATATCTCCAATTTACTTCAATTATCAAATTTGCTTTATTTTCTTGTTATCCTTTGTTGAATGAGCAGCAATGAACTACTTGGATCTTGGTAAACATATCAAGAAAGCCAATGACAAGAGGCATATATGCACAACCACCAATCATCAGCTATCTCCCAGTAGTGCATTGCTGCTTTTCAACAAAAGATATCAAGAAAACAAAACAAATTAGTTAATAAAAGTAAAAACTACATGCTTAAATAATAAAAGTTCCTTAAAATTACATGCTCTCTCTGAATGTATACTTTACTGTGTATGTACAATTAAATTATATTAATTAAAGGGAAGTTAATCAACTTTTATATAAATAGTGTGCTTGCCCTATGCTCACTAGTGAAGCCAAAAAACTAATACTGTAACCTAGATTTTCATAATGCTGTAAACAGATATGTTATTGCAGGCATTTTATCCTAGGTTAAAACAATTAATTGTTGTTCCCTCTAGGATATAAAGGGCAAGTGGGAAGGGCAAGAGGAAGTGTTGCATTTCCCTTTATTAGTAGACTATTTACTATGTAAAAAAAAAAAATCTGTGACTGCAATTTATTCTAAGGTGCAATTTTACTCTTTAGCACAGACTATTCTAATTTGTCCCCAACCTAATCCTACAATTAGTGACCAGCCTTCCATTTGTGAAAAAATTGGTGTTTCTGATCTATATGATTATATTTTATTTGGGTACATATTTCATAGTTTAAAGTGTGGTTTGAAATGTATTTTTGCCTTTCTATTAATCACAAAATGGTGAGGTCTATTAGCATGTTGAGTATATGCAAGAACATTAACATCAACTAAAAGCATTAAGTAAACTGCCAAGGCATAATTGTTTGTGAAAATCTGCTTGAAAAGTGTTAGACAATCCCAATACAAGATATAGGGGCATATATATCAAGCTCCATATGGAAGGCTCGCCGGAAAAATAAGTTATGAAACAGCGGTCTAAAGACCACTGCTCCATAACTTGTCTGCCTGCTCTGAGACCGCGGACAGAAATCAACCCGATCGAATACGATTGGGTTGATTGACACCCCTTGCTAGTGGCCAATTTGCGAAATAAATTCGTCCACCAATAAAAAGTGCTGTCCAGAGTACTCAACCAAAAACAAGCCTAGATGCCTTCTTTTTCAAATAAAGATATCAAGAGAACAAAGAAAATAATGCATGCTCTATCTGAATCACTAAAGAAAAAATGTGGGTTCAGTGTCCCTTTAAGATAAGTGATTTTAATGCAGTACAGTTGGAATTGATGCTAGAGTTCCATAGATGTAGCCATCAGATGCCATTAAGAACTCCAATTTACTAAAATGCTTGTTTCAGGGCACAGTATGTTTTTAAATGCACTGATATTTTCCATTTGTTTTACTATTTTAGAGTGGTTTTAATGCCCTTACATTAGATAATAATCCGGAATTTGTGGAAAAAAAAATAGACAATATTTATTTAAAAAAAATTGTGCAGCTCCACTTCAACAGGCAAACATGTCTCATAGTTTAACCAATAAATTGGTGTGCGCAACTTTGCAATATCTCAGTCACTTTGTTGGCTAAAACAAGCAAATTGAATGCTTAAAGTATTTAATTGCCGATTTACCATATTTGGTTCAGTCTTGTTCCTTGTTGGAGTTTTGACAACATTATTTGTTTGTTAAAATAAATTCATTAACCCTTATGTGGAATGTCTTTAAGGCAGCAGACAAGCAGCTGGACAGCTTAAATAAAGTTAAAGAAGTAGCTAGTTTTATTCTAATGCGGTTATGTGGTCAGGATTGTCAAAAGCAAAAGTGAACTTTACATTTTTTTGTGGCTGACAAAGGAATTACTCAAGGGCATTACTTTATTGCTATTGAATAGTGGAAAAAAAAAAAAATTGAAACCTTTCCCATCTGCAGAAAAGCCCTTTACACCAGTAGAAAAGTCTTTCTGGTCTTAAGAGAAACCTTTTTAACCACATAAATGAATCAACAACATTTTTACATCACATGCATTTGTTTTTATATTAAAGGATTACTAACTTTTTATTTTCTAATGTACAATGTAATTTACCGTCTGAATGTTTAAAACGAAACCCCCTTTTTCCATAAAATTATATTTTATTTTATTACGATGACATCATGTCATCCAGCCCACAAATGTGGGCTGTCTAAGGGCTAACTAAACCGCCAATTATATCACTGGTTATTGCATCTCATTTAAATCAATTATCTACATTAAACGCATGCGCAATACCATATACTTCCTATCGCATGCGCATATTGCGGCAATCAAGCCTATTCAACATAAGATGGTGACGTATCCTGTGAAATTGCGCTAACTCGCGTATGCGCAATGTGTCCAAATGTCGCCATCTTACAACTGCAGATGTCAGCACGGATTGGGAATCCGTAACGGCTGACATAGGAGTGGGTTTGGAAAAATTAATTATTTAAAACATGATATTTTAAAAAGGTACATATGTAATACAGAATCCACATTAGAAAAAACTAGATTTATATGTATACTCCTGTGTGATTGCCATTTCATTTCTGACTACAGTGTCCCTTAAAATTTGTAAAGGGCCACTTGTTTCACATTATCAAACAAATGCAAAGAATACAGCAACATTTGTAATTTTTTGCATTAGTCTAAAACTGAATACACATTTGTATTACATATTATAGTCTTTAAAGGGACATTAAACACTTTGAGATAGTAATATAAAATGATAAATTGTATATAATAAAACAACTCTGCAATATACTTTCATTATTTATTTTGTCCTCTTTGCCTGTAATTCCATTCTGAAATTGTGAGCTTTTCAGTTCCTGTTAGAAATGGAAGTGCAGAACACTGTTGTATCCCACACAGCCATTGGCTACACACTCTAGTGACCTATTTATAACTGTCCCTAATTGGCCACAGCAGAGAAGGTAACACAAGTTACAACATGGCAGCTCACAGTGTTTTATAGACACTAAAATTTTACACTTATTTTGTCACTTTTTAAACAACTAATGAAACTTTAAAAAATACATCTACATGTTAGTCATGGACTAATCTTTTCTTTGAATGCATCATTCTATCTAGCATGTATTTAGTGTTTAATGTCCCTTTAACAAGGTGTTCTCATAAGTTTGAGTGCATTATTGAGTTGATGTCATTAGTTAATTAAATATATCTCTTAATATTTATATCCTGTAGAGCAGGGGTGGGTAGACTTTTGTAAGGCAAGGGCTACCGCTAATTTTATTCCAAGTGATGTGCTCACCTAACTAAAAACAAACACACTAGTTGCTAGCTGAAAATTGTATTTTTGCCACAAATAGGACCTGCTGGCTGAAAATTGTATTTTTGCCTCAAATAGGACCTGCTGGCTGAAAATTGTATTTTTGCCTCAAATAATACAGCTTTAAAAATCAGCCACACTCTTTAATAATAAATACAGCCGGGTTATTTACTGACTGTGAGAGCTCTCCCTTTACGTCACGCTGGGACCATCAAGCAACCTTATCTGTGTACCGCGCCTGCGTATGAATAAGTAGTCTCACAATCAAGACGACTCAAGTCTAGGGCTAGCAGAGTAGTCAAGCCTGAAACACATGGGAAACCCACAGCTCAGGTACAAAGATGACAATTAACTATTCTCAGTCAATCATAGACAGACTCATTCTACAAAGTAATTTTATTGGCTGGACGCCATGTCAGGTTGATTAGGGGGCAGGTTCTGTTGGCTGCTCTCCATCCGTCTGCTACTAGCTGAAGACTACTGCAAATAGTTGTGAAAGCGGCAGGACCTGCAGGCTCTGTACCGCCTTACACAGCAACCAGAGACTGGTATAGCAGCAACAGCACTGACCTGCACAATCTGGTGACAACAAATTCTGGGGACAGAAAGCTGCAGAAACTAGCACAAAGTATAGCTAATATTAGTGTGTCAGAGAAGGTATCAGAGAGCAGCATCAAAGCCTGGTACAGAGTAAGTAAATGAACCTGAGGGGAAGTAACAGACCCTGGGGGGAAAAAACACTACCAGACCATTCACCCAGCAGAGCCTGGTGACAAGTAAAAGAGGACAGAACTAGAAAGTAGCAGCAGGATATTTGAAAAGTAAAAATGTAAATTTAGATGCCGGCCCATTTTGGTGAATAACCTGGGTTGTTCTTGCTGATTGGTGGATACATTCATCCACCAATAAACATAAGGTTCTGGACTTTCTTTTTCAAATAAAGATAGCAAGAGAACGTAGACAAAATGATAATAGGAGTTAATTAGAAAGTTGCTTAAAATTGCATGCTCTATCTGAATCACAAAAGAAAAAAATTGGGTTCAGTGTCCCTTTAAGTGCGCTAACCCAAAATGAAAATATGAATATTTCACATTTCAATGTTATTCACATAGCAGAATATGTTCTATTTATTTAGGAATACAGATTTCTACAAATATCTGATGTTTTTGGTGCAATATATATCTATACCTATCTATATAGATGATACTATATAGGTATAGATATATACAGATATATATATGAATATCTATTTATAAATACATAGAACATATTCGGCTATGGCAAGAACATTGGAATGTGAAATATTTAAAATAAATACACAGAAGAACACTTTATTAAATATGAATATTGCATAAATATGCTTTTTTATGTTTTGATCAACTTGACTGTAAAGCGCTCCAATGCACTTGTATATATCTTAATATATGTATACATATTTTTTTTGTGTTTAGATCTTTATATATGTCTGTAAATACATATATACACATATAAATACATAAATACATCCGTACACACACACACATATATATATATATATAAATATATATATATAATTATGTATATATAGTACTGTGCAAAAGTCTTAGGCCACCATTAGATTTTTTTTGGTCTCTTTAATAAGATACAAGCAGAAAATACAGGAAGTATGTACACAAAACATAATGGTAGTGGAGGGCCCTCTAGTGGGCCTGTAACAAAATTAAGGGTTTACCAACTTGAAGTCTGGAGTAATGCTAAATGTGTTGTTACAATGTTGCAAGTGGGAAGGAGGTGTCTGTTTTCTTACCTTTATAGGGTCCTGCAACAGTGAGATCAGCCTCTTTCGGTTTCCAGACTTCAAGGAGAAGGTTTCTGAAGTTGTCTGAAGGTTCTTGAAGTAAAACATGGAGAGATCCAGGAGAAAATCTGTGCCTCCCAAGCGTTACAGGGAGGTGGTGGAGATGGCTGCAAGAAAGAAAGGACCTGCAAGGCACAGACAGGAGCCGGAGTCAGAAGATGTGGTACCCCCCACCCCCCAAAAATCCCCACCTGCTAGGAGTTTTAATAAGGGAAAGGGCAAGGCAGGGGGTAGCTCACGGTCTACAGGCGCCGGAGGGAAGGCCCAGACCAGTGGGGTAAATAGGGTAGCCCCCAATCAAGGCCCGCAGGCAAGCGGGGAGGTGTCAGCGGTGGGGGGCGTTATGGGGGGAACAGAGTGTGGCCAGGGGAACTTGTCTGGTCCGGTTGCACCAGCGGATGCTGGGGCCAGCCTGGCCGGGCAGTTTGCGGCCTTGCCGCCGGCGGCCTTAGCGGCGGTTTTGGCCTTGGCCCAGTCCTTTGTCGGGGGGTTGCCCCATGGGGACCAGGGCCTTGGCGTGGCTGTCGCTGGGGCTGGTGGTGGTGCAGGAGCAGGCCCACAGCACAGCCACATGGCAGAGTGCGCAGCGGAGTCTGGCCCTCCGATTGGCGGTTCCCGCGAGATCTCCTCCGAGAGTTCTGAGGAGGAGGAGGATCGCGGTCGCCATTTGGAGGGAGGACGCGGCAGAGAGAGGAGTGCCTCGCGTGACCGGAGCCCCGAAGGTAACTTGGGGGGACTCCGGTTAGCGAGCGGGGTATCAGGAGGACAGGCAGGGAGCAGCGGGGCCCACTTACCTGGCATGGGTATGGCTGGGGGTCCGGGTGCTGGTAGGAGAGCGTGTGGCGGAGTTGGGTCCCACGTGGGTATGCATGTTGATGGCGCGCATGCGCGCATGGCGGTTGACCGCGGTCCTCAGAGGGGCTCATCTGGTGTGTCAGGCGGAGCGGTGTGTTCAGTTGGGAGGCCTACAGTGCAGCCTAGCACGAGTGAACAGGCCGTGGCTACGGATAGAGGCAGTGACGGGCAGAGGCCCGTGGTTGTGGTGAATGAGAGGGGTGCATCGGTACGGAGTACAGGTATAGGGGCCACATTGGGACAAGCTTGCATGAGGGGTGGCATGAACCTGAGGTATGCAGGTGCGGATGCAGTATCAGAGGCCGAAGGGCCTGAGGGGTCATATGGTAGATTGGAGACTGGACGGAGATATGAACCACACATGGGGTGGGGACATGCGGGGATAACGCATGCCTATGAGGGAGTTTCTCAGTTTAGGGCTGGGGGATTTGCGAGACCAAGTGAGGCGACAAATGATACGCAGTATGAGAGGGCGCAGATGCATAGAGGGGGCCAGTCTCATGGTGGTGTGGATGAGGATATGATCAGGAGAGCTGTTGAGGCAGCGTTGCATGCGAGAGATGCTGCGAGGCCCCTGCCTGGGTTTAGTGGTCACGCCCGGGAGGGGGCGGCGCAGGAGGTGATTATCAGGGATGCTGTGGCTAATGTTCTGGGTATGTCAGCTGGGGGGAGACAGGGGCAGGGGAGAGAGGGTGTTTCAACTGTTGCCCCTCTCGCAGACCGGAGTACCCCCCAAGTTGTTTTGTCTCAACAGGTTCCATCAAGCACAGCAGAGATGGCAGCGAGCTCGAGCAGCGCCCTGGCAGTAGCAGGGACTAGTGGCATCCAGAGCGCTGCGAGTCCAGCGACCCCTTCTGCAGCAGGGATACCAGGCGAGGGTGAGTGCCACGCACCAGACATCATACACACTGACACGGGGTCTTCCACAAGTGGGTCAGGATCAGATAGCGGGGAGGATCTTGGTTTAGTGGGGAAGGGTCAGCGCAGGATGTTTAGGTGGATAAAGAAGATGGCGTCTGCTAGAGCGAAGGACAAGGCGGGCGCTACGTCCCAGACACTTGAGCTGCAGGGAACGCAAGCTTTAGGGGGCGCTGTTACGCCAGTGGGACCAGTGCCACGCAAAGTGGCTGCACAGGGTGACACTTACCCGTGTTTGGTCCACTCGCTATATGGCCATTTGAAAGCGAAGGTCGTTAAAAAGATTCAAGAGGGAAAATACGTTAATGTATTCGAGCTCTCTCTGGATGCATTTAGAGCCAAAGAAAGGGCGGCGGATGGCTCGGGCCCAAAGAAAGTGCGTAGGCCGGAGACGTACGAGGAATGGCTTAAATGCTTCTGTGTACTGGCTGCGTGCTATGTCGACAGGTGGCCGTTGCAGGGGCATAACCTGTTTAAGTACCAAGATACCATAGAGGATATCCGTACGAGATTCAAGGAAGGCGCATGGCGTGAATACGACATGGCCTTTAGGAGAAAGATGGTAGGTAACCCTCTGCTGCATTTTGGAACACAGGATATGCACTTGTGGTCCAAATTAGGATTGGAGGGCAGTTCTCCCTCCCCAGTGGCGTCACGTCAAGCCCCGCCACGCCTAGGGGCACGGCTGGGCAGGAAAGGGAGGGAGTGCTGGAAATACCAGGATAAGCAGTGTGACAGGGGGAGCAGCTGCTCCTTTCGTCACATCTGCAAGTTCTGTGCAGGGCCTCACCCAGGCGCCGATTGTGGAAAACGAAAGGACCAGGGACAGCCCAGAATTACGCCTAAGGTGGGAGTTGCAGTCAAGGGCACCAACTCCGCTTAGGTTGCGGGCCATGCTGATATGGCTGGCGAACTACCCCGACAAAGGGGCAGCTGAGCTGCTGAGGTCGGGTTGGAAGGGGGTTTCCGGATACCGGTCATGGGTCGGGTTGCGGGTTCTTCAGTGCACAGGAACTTGAAAACGGCCTATGAATTCCCGCACGTAGTTAGGGAAAAGTTGGCAAAGGAGGTGGCGCTGGGCAGGGTGTCGGGGCCATTCTCCACATGCCCGATGGCGGATCTGGTGATCTCCCCATTGGGTGTGGTACCCAAGAAAGAGGAATGGAAGTTCAGGTTGATACATCACCTTTCTTTCCCAAAAGGGGCGTCAGTCAACGACGCTATTGACCCAGAGTTGAGTTCGGTGCACTATCAATCGTTCGATCGTGCGCTGGACGTGGTCAGGGCATGCGGTCCGGGGGCATTGTTGGCGAAGCTAGACATTGAGTCGGCTTTCCGCCTGCTGCCACTGCACCCTTCGGCATTCAGACTAATGGGCATGAAGTTCGAAGGGGAATATTATGTGGACAGGTGTTTGCCGATGGGCTGCTCATTGTCCTGTTCCCTGTTTGAGTGTTTTAGTTCTTTCCTGCATTGGGTAGTGTACAAGGCGTCAAGTGGGGGAGCGGTGGCCCACTACTTGGACGATTTCTTGTTGGTAGGGAGATCTGGTTCCACGGAGTGTGAACAGCTCATGGAAGTTATGCAGGATATGATGTCGCGTTTTGGAGTGCCGCTCGCGGACGACAAAACGCAGGGGCCGTGTACATGTCTCACATTTCTAGGTATCGAAATAGATACAGTGCAGGCGGAATGTAGGCTGCCCATGGACAAGGTTGTCCGGATGCTTGGTGCGGTCCGAAGGATTAGAGGGTCGAGCAAGGTTGCGATAAAAGAGGTGCAGGCGCTGCTGGGCCTTCTGAATTTTGCGGGTAGGGTCATCCCGATGGGAAGAGCTTTTAACCGTCGATTGGAGGGACTTTTGAAGGGCCCTACCGGTCTGGCAAAATGGACGAGCATTACGGCGGATGTGAGGGAGGACCTGGAGATATGGGAAAAATTCCTAATGAATTTTAATGGTGTGTGCCTATGGAGGGGTAGGAAAGTACCCAACAAGGCAATAAACTTGTACACGGATGCAGCGGGGGGTTTCGGGTACGGAGCGTACCTGGACGGAGAATGGAGCGCGGCTCCATGGCCGAGGGGCTGGATAGATGCAGGTTACACCAAAAACTTGACGCTGTTGGAACTATTCCCAATAGTGGTTGCTGTGGAAATTTGGGGGGATAGACTGGCTAATAAATCGGTGGTGTTCTGGACGGACAACATGAGTGTGGTGTACGCCATTAACAGGCTGTCCGCGTCATCGCCAGCGGTTGTGTGTTGCTTGCGTCACCTGGTGTTGCGATGCCTGCAGTTCAATATACATTTTACCGCCAAACACGTCCCGGGAGTGCAGAACATTATTGCAGATGCACTCTCTCGATTTAAATGGGAGCAGTTTAGGGCAGCGGCACCCATGGCGGCGGAGGAGGGGTTAACATGCCCATCTTCTCTTTGGCAGCTGGTGAAGGTTGGATGAGCATCCTAGCCTTGGTGAAGGCATCCTTGGCGCCAAGGACATGGTCAGCATATAAGAGTCACTGGGACTGCTGGGAGGCGTTCTGTCAACGCGGAGGTGTACAGGTACAAAGGGCTTCTAGGGTGCTGGTGTTGGAATGGTTGGCTTTACTGCGGAAAGAAGGGGTCAGTAAGGCCGGCGCGAGTAGTAGGCTATCGGCACTGGCCTTCTTTAACAAGGCGCTTGGCTTTGAGGACCATTCCGGAACCTTCCTAGTAAGGAAGGTGTTGAAGGGGTGGGGCAGGTTGGCCCCCCGTCAGAAAGATCGGAGGGAGCCCATTACACGGGAGAGATTGAAGGCGTTAGCGAAGGGTGTTGCAAAGGTTTGCACATCCAAGTACGAGCAGCTTCTTTTCCGAACGGCATTTGCATTGGCGTTTGCGGGAGCCCTCAGGGTGGGGGAGCTTGTGGCGTCTGCAAAGGAGAAAGGTCGAGGAGGAGTGCAGTTGGAGCATGTCCGTTTGACGGACGAGGGGCTCCTGTTGTTCGTACCCAGGTCCAAGACGGACCAGGAGGGGGTGGGGGCATGGCTGCCCCTTGAACGTCAAGAGTTTGAGGATTGCTGCCCGGTGGCATGCGTGGAGCAATACCTTAAGGTGAGGCCGGCGGGAGGGCAACTGCTCCTGATACATGAGGACGGTTTGGCCCTCTCGGTTTTTCAATTCCGCCAGGTATTGGCGAAGACGGCAAAGGAGGCCGGGTTGGATCCGTGCAGGATCGCCCCGCACTCGTTTAGAATAGGCGCGGCGACCAGCGCAGCGCAAAAGGGAGTTACGGTGGCGGAGATTAAGCGCTTGGGTAGATGGAAGTCTTCCCAGTACAAGACTTATATTAGACCAGATAAAGGACACTGCTAGAGCACAGACATGTGGGGGGTCCATACTTCCAAAGGGGGGTTTTTTGTTGGGGGGGACCCAGGTTGTGCAAGGGCGGTTTTTTCATGGTGGTGTTCTCTGTTTTATCAGGTGTTGTGAATGCGAAAGCACCTCCGGTTCGTGTATGGATGGTAGGCCATTCATACATCCACTGGGCTCATCTCAGGGCGTTGCGATCGCCGGAAGGTCAGCAACTTGGATTCCCAACGTCCAAGGCAAGCTTTCGGTGGTTAGGGCGCAGGGGACTGTCGTGGGCTGATTTGCCTGCACTTTTACAGGAGGCACACAAAAGGTGGGGGCGGCCTAATGTTTTAGTGCTGCACCTCGGGGGAAATGACTTGGGGGCAATGCCCGCGCTGGATTTGATCAGAAGAATGACAGCGGATGTGCAATGGATGCACACTTGGTTGCAGGGTGTGACTTTGGGGTGGTCAAATGTAGTTGCTCGACTGCAATGACGGCACATTGTCACACAGAGGGCTGCATATAATGTGCGCAAAAAGGTGAATAGGGAGATGGGAAGAGCGGTCACGGGCATTGGGGGTTTCGTGGTCAGGCACGAAAGCATAACGGCCGACAAAAGGGACCTATTTAGGCCTGATGGAGTCCACCTTACGGACGTAGGGTTGGATATGTTCCTAAGGGACATCAGGGGAGCCTTGTTGGGGATTATTCATTAAAGTATGGGTTGAAATTGTTGTATCTGCAATCTGTTGAAATCGTTATGTTGTTATGGTTATGCTAGTTAAAGTGTGGTTTATTACTGGGTTCCTGTTGGTTGGTTTGGCGGCAAGAGTTCGCCTGGCTCTTGTGGCGGGTGGTCAATGCCCTGGGGAGCGGGCACAAGGAGAGAAGAGTGACGGTCCTGGGAAAAGGGAGGGGTTATGCCTGCCAGGCGCCGGCCTGGGGGTCCTCTCCCTCGCAATTGGACCGAAGACCTCTGAACATCACAGCTCTCTCTGAGTGCCATGGGGCGTGACAGCCGGGTGTCACGCTGCAGGTATCGAAAGGGGCCTTGACCATCTGCTAATAGGGGCTAGGTTAGGGTGAGATGCCGCCAACGTTGAGGATTACGAACTTGTTGCCAAGTTTCGTTGATAGGTTGATCAAGTGCCTAAGGGTAATTTGAATGACTCTTAGGCACAAGTTAAAGCGTTTATTTAATAAACGTGAACCGTGACCGGTTCTTTCTCCCAAACAAATGGTGTTGTGTCTTATTTACTAGATAAGGTATTAGACAGTAAGAAGGACGGAATAGATGGTTTAAACCTTATGGTAGTGGAGGGCCCTCTAGTGGGCCTGTAACAAAATTAAGGGTTTACCAACTTGAAGTCTGGAGTAATGCTAAATGTGTTGTTACAATGTTGCAAGTGGGAAGGAGGTGTCTGTTTTCTTACCTTTATAGGGTCCTGCAACAGTGAGATCAGCCTCTTTCGGTTTCCAGACTTCAAGGAGAAGGTTTCCCCGCCCACCCGTCCCTGGAAGAGGAGATTGGCGGCTACGATGCGGCTGTTAGGGTGAGTTGGCTCGGCAGGGGTGGGTTTAATTGAGCTAGCCTTCAGTAAGACCGAGCCTTTAATGTAGCTAGCCACCCCTGAAGTTGAGTTGTACGATTCGGCTGGCAGGGGGTGCCTTACTGGGCTGGTTGGATATGCCTCAGCAGGCGGGTGGTCAATGCCCTGGGGAGCGGGCACAAGGAGAGAAGAGTGACGGTCCTGGGAAAAGGGAGGGGTTATGCCTGCCAGGCGCCGGCCTGGGGGTCCTCTCCCTCGCAATTGGACCGAAGACCTCTGAACATCACAGCTCTCTCTGAGTGCCATGGGGCGTGACAGCCGGGTGTCACGCTGCAGGTATCGAAAGGGGCCTTGACCATCTGCTAATAGGGGCTAGGTTAGGGTGAGATGCCGCCAACGTTGAGGATTACGAACTTGTTGCCAAGTTTCGTTGATAGGTTGATCAAGTGCCTAAGGGTAATTTGAATGACTCTTAGGCACAAGTTAAAGCGTTTATTTAATAAACGTGAACCGTGACCGGTTCTTTCTCCCAAACAAATGGTGTTGTGTCTTATTTACTAGATAAGGTATTAGACAGTAAGAAGGACGGAATAGATGGTTTAAACCTTAAAAAAAGAATGAACAAAATGGCTTCTTCAGGCAAAAGTCAGTATTTAGTGTGACCTCCCATAAAATATTGCCAACACCACTGGCAGGAATGCAGCCCCAAACCAGGACATACCCTCCACTATGTTCTACTAAAGGCTGCAAGCACTGATTCTGCCAACTTTTCTTCTCACATATTGTCAACGATTGGACCCAACAATTTCAAACTTGTATTCGTCACACCATAATACTATTTTCCACTGATCTTCATTCCACTCTTGGTGAGCTTTAGCATTCAAATTCAAAATATTATTTCTAGTCTAATACTGTATTTTATAAATGTAATATTCGAATTCGAATGTGACATTCAAATTTGAATTTGACATTCGAATTCAAAATAGTATTTCTTGTCTAATACTGTGTTTTATAAATGTAATATTCGAATTTGAATGTGACATTCAAATTTGAATGTGACATTCAAATTCAAAATAGTATTTCTTGTCTAATACTGTGTTTTATAAATGTAATATTTGAATTAGAAAGTGACATTCGAAAACTGTAAATAACATTCGATAATAGAATTTTTAAGAATATTAGTTCTTATCAACATTCTATTATGTAAATCAAATTTCTACAATAACATTCATTCTAACATTCAAATTTGAATATAAACACATTCGCCCATCCCTAGAAAGCATCTTGAGCTAGCTAATGTGCTTTTGCATTAACCACTATACAGTCCATAAGTATTTGGAAGTGGATAAAGTTATAATTTTCTCAAAAAATAATATTGGAGCTACAGACTGATAACTTGACAACTGTGGGTGAATGGTTTAGGAATGACAGCACTTTTTATTCATAGTCCCCTCCTTGTCAAGGGACCACTAGTAATTGTACAAATGACTGAGAAGTTGTTTCATTGCCACATGTGGGTACAGATAGAGCGTTCCATTTTTTTACCACTCTTCAATTTACTTTTGTTGTCCAATTTACTTAATTTTCTTGGAATCCTTTGCTGAAAAGTATACCTAATATGCTCAGGAACATCATTGCATTACTAGAGCATTTTCTTTTATTTGCACTTTAAGGCCTAGATTTGGAGTTTGGCGGTAGCCGTGAAAACCAGCGTTAGAGGCTCCTAACGCTGGTTTTAGGCTACCGCCGGTATTTGGAGTCATTCAAAAAAGGGTCTAACGCTCACTTTTCAGCCGCGACTTTTCCATACCACAGATCCCCTTACGTCAATTGCGTATCCTATCTTTTCAATGGGATCTTTCTAACTCCGGTATTTAGAGTCGTGTCTGAAGTGAGCGTTAGAATTCTAACGACAAAACTCCAGCCGCAGAAAAAAGTCAGTAGTTAAGAGCTTTCTGGGCTAACGCCGGTTCATAAAGCTCTTAACTACTGTGCTCTAAAGTACACTAACACACATAAACTACCTATGTACCCCTAAACCAAGCCCCCCCCACATCGCCGCCACTCGATTAAATTTTTTAACCCCTAATCTGCTGACCGCCACCTACATTATACTTATGTACCCCTAATCTGCTGCCCCTAACACCGCCAACCCCTATATTATATTTATTAACCCCTAACCTGCCCCCCACAACGTTGCAGCCAGCTACCTACAATAATTAACCCCTAATCTGCCGACCGCAAAGAGCCGCCACCTACGTTATCCTTATGTACCCCTAATCTGCTGCCCCTAACACCGCCGACCCCTATATTATATTTATTAACCCCTAATCTGCCCCCCTCAACGTCGCCTCCACCTGCCTACACTTATTAACCCCTAATCTGCCGAGCGGACCGCACTGCTATTATTATAAAGTTATTAACCCCTAATCTGCCTCACTAACCCTATAATAAATAGTATTAACCCCTAATCTGCCCTCCCTAACATCGCCGACACCTAACTTCAATTATTAACCCCTAATCTGCCGACTGGAGCTCACCGCTATTGTAATAAATGTATTAACCCCTAAAGCTAAGTCTAACCCTAACACTAACACCCCCCTAAATTAAATATAATTTTAATCTAACAAAATTAATTAACTCTTATTAAATAAATTATTCCTATTTAAAGCTAAATACTTACCTGTAAAATAAATCCTAATATAGCTACAATATAAATTATATTTATATTATAGCTATTTTAGGATTCATATTTATTTTACAGGTAACTTTGTATTTATTTTAACCAGGTACAATAGCTATTAAATAGTTAAGAACTATTTAATAGCTAAAATAGTTAAAATAATTACAAATTTACCTGTAAAATAAATCCTAACCTAAGTTACAATTAAACCTAACACTACACTATCAATAAATAAATTAAATAAAATACCTATAATTATCTACAATTAAACCTAACACTACACTATCAATAAATAAATTAAATACAATTCCTACAAATAAATACAATGAAATAAACTAACTAAAGTACAAAAAATATATTCTGACCTTAATTCCGATTGGCTGATAGAATCCTATCAGCCAATCGGAATTCGAGGGACGCCATCTTTTTTTTACAGGCAAAAGAGCTGAACTTCTTGGGGCATGCCCCACAAAGGGCCCTGTTCAGGGCTGGTAAGGTAAAAGAGCTTTGAACTTTAGTAATTTAGAATAGGGTAGGGCATTTTTTTATTTTGGGGGGCTTTGTTATTTTATTAGGGGGCTTAGAGTAGGTGTAATTAGTTTAAAATTGTTGTAATATATTTCTAATGTTTGTAAATATTTTTTTATTTTTTGTAACTTAGTTCTTTTTTATTTTTTGCACTTTAGTTAGTTTATTTCATTGTATTTATTTGTAGGAATTGCATTTAATTTATTTATTGATAGTGTAGTGTTAGGTTTAATTGTAGATAATTATAGGTATTTTATTTAATTTATTTATTGATAGTGTAGTGTTAGGTTTAATTGTAACTTAGGTTAGGATTTATTTTACAGGTACATTTGTAATTAGTTTAACTATTTTAGCTATTAAATAGTTCTTAACTATTTAATAGTTATTGTACCTGGTTAAAATAAATACAAAGTTACCTGTAAAATAAATATGAATCCTAAAATAGCTATAATATAAATATAATTTATATTGTAGCTATATTAGGATTTATTTTACAGGTAAGTATTTAGCTTTAAATAGGAATAATTTATTTAATAAGAGTTAATTAATTTCGTTAGATTAAAATTATATTTAATTTAGGGGGGTGTTAGTGTTAGGGTTAGATTTAGCTTTAGGGGTTAATACATTTATTACAATAGCGGTGAGCTCCAGTCGGCAGATTAGGGGTTAATAATTGAAGTTAGGTGTCGGCGATGTTAGGGAGGGCAGATTAGGGGTTAATACTATTTATTATAGGGTTAGTGAGGCGGATTAGGGGTTAATAACTTTATGATAATAGCGGTGCGGTCCGCTCGGCAGATTAGGGGTTAATAAGTGTAGGCAGGTGGAGGCGATGTTGTGGGGGGCAGATTAGGGGTTAATAAATATAATATAGGGGTCGGCGGTGTTAGGGGCAGCAGATTAGGGGTACATAGGGATAATGTAAGTAGCGGCGGTTTACGGAGCGGCAGATTAGGGGTTAAAAAAATATGCAGGGGTCAGCGATAGCGGGGGCGGCAGAATAGGGGTTAATAAGTGTAAGGTTAGGGGTGTTTAGACTCGGGGTACATGTTAGAGTGTTTGGTGCAGACGTAGGAAGTGTTTCCCCATAGCAAACAATGGGGCTGCGTTAGGAGCTGAACGCGGCTTTTTTGCAGGGTTTTTTTCAGCTCAAACAGCCCCATTGTTTCCTATGGGGGAATCATGCACGAGCACGTTTTTGAGGCTGGCCGCGTCCGTAAGCAACTCTGGTATCGAGAGTTGAAGTTGCGTTAAATATTCTCTACGCTCCTTTTTTGGAGCCTAACGCAGCCATTCTGTGGACTCTCAATACCAGAGTTATTTTAAAGGTGCGGCCAGAAAAAAGCCAGCGTTAGATACGCGGGTCGTTACTGGCAAAACTCTAAATCTAGCCGTAAGTTTGTTTTAAATTGATAAAACCAAAATTGATAAAATATAATATTTTCTTATATATTTTTATTTATAAAATCAAACATTTTTGAATGGGGTTTGTGGCCAGCAAGGGACATTACTGCAATAATAAAAACACAAATGATTCATTTCATTAGAAAATCCTTTCAATGTTTATTATACAGAGAAAATAGTTTTCAGTTTGTTTAAATTATTAGAGCTTCCAAATCTGATTTACTTGCACTGTCAAAAAAAAAATAAAAAAAAATGAAAGTACAACATTGGCCCCAATATGAAAAATAGGGACCGACACCACTTGTGTATCTTATGACAGTATTTTGAGTATGCACATCATGCTATGCTGTTAAACTTCAAGGGCCAGTCAACGTTGAAATTAATTTTATATACTTCTGTACATAGTTCAGAATTATGTAGCAACACCTGCAAAAATAAAAAAATTAAAGGATTTTAAAGATTTAACCTACGATATCAAAATATGGTGCATTTCAACCTGATCCCTGTGTGGCCCCAAATGCTCTTCAGCATAAGCACTAATGTCAGCTGCAAAATGGAAGAGGGTGCTGGAAGTTAGCTTCTGCCTCAACAGCTGCAAATATGAACAGGTAAACAACAGCTCCCTGTAACTCCGGTTCTTTTGAACGGCCAGTAAATTCTCCTTTTAACATTTCCTTTATAGCAAGCATTAATGTATCAATGCATAGATACAAATAATATGAATATATATGATTTATCTATATAACGCTAATATATATATATATATATATATATATACTCCTTTTAGAAAAGCTGCTTCAGCTGTTACAATCAGTGATAGTGCCTATAAAAAATGTCTCAGTCAGGGTTCTCACTTATACCAGTGAACAAGGGCTGGGAGTGAGCCCGAAACGTGTTTGGCATGTAGCACCCTCTGACTAGGACTATCACTGGATGATTTTTCAATTTTTTAAATGATCTACTTGTGCTTTTAATTTATGTTTAATAAAAGAAGATGTTGACTCATTTACTGGCCGTTCATTGGAACCGGAAGTGCAGGAAGCTGTTTTCTACCTAAACACGTACTTACCTTACCTTCCTTGCCAACCTCTTCTGCTCTTCAGTTTTCTGGTCTCTTCAACAGCACGTCATGGGACACGCTGTCTAATCACAGTACAATTGGTCGCTCCGTTGAACTACATGTTGCAGCCGACAGCTTTACCCAACATGGGAGCCTGCTACATGTAAGTTCAATTGTACAACTTTGAGTGCTGTGACAGCGTGCCTTTGACGTATTGTTGAAGAATCCAGAATGAAGAAAACAGAACAGATTGGCGAGGAAGGTAAGGTAAGTATGGGTTTGGGGGGGTTAAATCTTGAAAATATTTTTTTGTTTGAAGGTGTCGCTAGGTTTATATTACATAATTCTGCACATAGTGCTGAATTATGTAAAATTAATTTTAACGTTAAGTGACCTTTTAAGGTAGGTCACTGCAGCAACAGCACTGAATTTACCTGGAATGAAAGAAAAAATCAACTATATTTCTACAGGAGAGATTTAACTTTGCATTTTTTTGGTTAAAGTTCTAAACCATTGCAATTTTATGAAAAACAGAAGAAGTCATAGAGTAGGGAAAGAAAATTAGGTGATATCAGATTTATTCCGTTGTTAATATGCAATAATTGATTATAGTTTACCAAAATGTAAGCCAACCTTTTTAAGCTGTTATGCAGACAGAGAGTAGTGCATGAAGTATATTATAATGTTTTAACTTATCTTTGATTGGCTGTGACAAATGACTTGCACTATTTTTATTAGATAGCACTAACTAGGAATATATACCAGAGTACTAGTCACCCAGTTACAGTCTGGAGATGCCACATGAAGGGAACCAGCAGAAAACAAAGTCATTCTTAGAATTTTACTGTCTAGCACCTTAGTGGCTACCGATTATCATGAAACCATACTACATCTATTAATGTTATTGTTCTATTATTTCTGAATTAAATATTACCCCTATGTTGCTGCAATAGGAGCAAAAACATATGAATAGTATTCACACAACAATGTTTTATTAGGCTTAAAAACATCTAAACTGTGACTAGCTACTAGTTCATTTAAAGGGACAGCAAACTCCACCCACCATTTGCCTTATTTGGAGGAGACAATTTGGGCTTTAGTCCACAGACCACAAGGCTAGCCACTGTCATAAAGTTAGTATATATAAAATACATTGTTTTGCAGTTGATATCCGATAAAGCCAATTAGGGGCAGATATCAGTGTACATTTCAAGTTAAAAGAAAGCTAAGGAGCCGGCAAACAGTTTGCTGAAGACAAGCAGACTAAAGACATGGATTACTGGAATCATGTCCTGTAGTCGGATGAGACCAAGATAAACTTATTTGGTTCAGATGGTGTCAAGCGTGTGTGGCGGCAACCAGGTGAGGAGTACAAAGACAAGTGTGTCTTGCCTACAGTAAAGCATGGTGGTGGGAGTGTCATGGTCTGGGCCTGCATGAGTGCTGCCGGCACTGGGGAGCTACAGTTCATTGAGGGAACCATGAATGCCAACATGTACTGTGTCATACTGAAGCAGAGCATGATCTGCATCCTTTGGAGACTGGGCCGCAGGGCAGTATTCCAACATGATAATGACCCCAAACACACCTCCAAGATGACTACTGCCTTGCTAAAGAAGCTGAGGGTAAAGGTGATGGACTGGCCAAGCATGTCTCCAGGCCTAAACCCTATTGTGCATCTGTGGGGCATCCTCAAACGGAAGGTGGGGGAGCGCAAGGTCTCTAACATCCACCAGCTCCGTGATGTCGTCATGGAGGAGTGGAAGAGGACTCCAGTAGCAACCTGGGAAGCTCTGGTGAACTCCATGCCCAAGAGGGTTAAGGCAGTGCTGGAAAATAATGGTGGCTACACAAAATATTGACAATTTGGGCCCAATTTGGACATTTCCACTTAGGGGTGTACTCACTTTTGTTGCCAACTGTTTAGACATTAATGGATGTGTGTTGAGTTATTTTGAGGGGACAACAAATTTACACTATAATACAGGCTGTACACTCACTACTTTACATAGTAGCAAAGTGTAATTTCTTCAGTGTTGTCACATGAAAAGATATAATAAAATATTTACAAAAATGTGAGGGGTGTACTCACTTTTGTGAGATACTCTCTCTCTCTCTCTCTCTCTCTATATATATATATATATATATATATATATATATATATATATATATATCTGTTCATACAAAATATATATATATATATATATATATATATATATACATATATATATAGATATATATATTCAAGTAGATATACAGGCATACAGTATATATATATATATATATATATATATATACAGTATATATATATATATATATGTGTGTGTGTTTAAAATACAAACAACATTTTCTTCTATGCAAAGAACATTGGAATGTGAAATATAATAACTCACTTTGGGTTTAGTGCTGTAGGTCTAAGGCTGTGTTGTGTTAGTGCGTGAGCGATAAGTGTTAGTTATTTTTTTTTTAAAGTGGACTTTATTGAAGTCTACGTGGTGAATGCATTAACGCAGTCGCAATATCTGAAGTCCTGAAGAAAGTGTGTGCTGGGTTTCTCTTGCACGCTAACAATTTCTTTTAACTTGTAATAAGCATGCTAGCCTGCACATGTTAAAAGTTTACTACCAGCTGTGTTTGTGCAGGAGCGAAAGCACTAACGAGCATGCCAATTTTAATCTGGCCCTATGTTTTGATTATTTATATGGAGGAAACTGCTATTCACAACATTAAGCAAGAATTATACATATTGTGGAAACTGTTGCGCCACCATGGTGTTTTTATATAACTCCTCATTATGGGCCCGATGTTAAAAGAATTGTGGCAATGGTGATATTTAAAAAGGGATCTATTGTGCTATCAAGATTGCCGTTAAAATGTTAAAAAGGGCTGAAATCAATGTTTGAAAGCAATCTCGCCAAGAGGTGTTTTACTATACATTTCTGTGAGTAACAATGATTATCTGATTCTGGCGGAATTTTAAAAGCAGCATCGCCATCTACACTGATGGTGTTATGTAAATTATCCCTTTATGCGGTATTGAATGGCAATACAATTTACATATATCAACTGCAATTCAACCCTTTTTGTAAAGATAATAGTGAAACTAGAACATCAATAATATACCTATAGATGCTGGGGATTGTGCGTATATTATAAATGAATATACAAAGTTTTATTTATATGTATTTTATTGTATAATGTTATAATATATATTTTAAGTCTTGTCTTTATTCTAAAAATCGTGTTTTTTGCAATATTATAAGTATAAGTACAGTGAAAACTTATTTCAGCAATAAAGTAGAAATTTAAAAAATCTAAAATATCAAACAGAGACAGATGCGCCACATGGCCCAATATTGTAGTTTCCAAATGTATGTAGATTTTACTATATAGTTGAACTCACATGTATTGAAGCACCTCACTTGGTGCAAATGACACAGTCTGGGATCTATAACAGTCACCCAGCAGACCGGCCTCTCGAGTTGTTCAGGGTCTATGTAAAATAGAAAACACAAAAAAGCCTATATGGCCTAGTATTGTATGACTAGAGTGATTCCACACCAGATAGTAGTATAAGATTTTGAACTCACATTTGGTGAAGCATCCCCAATGATGCTATAGAGACAGGCTGGGATTAATTCAGTCACCCAACAGACTTAACTCGTGGCATACAGCATGCAATAGTCCTCTCGGTGGTCTTTAGGTCAGTTATATCCTCAGATAAAAAACAATTCATAGGCAGCAAGTGTTTTTAGTAAAAGTTAAAATCACTTTAATAAAATAATAATAGATTGCGACGCGTTTCTCAGTCTCAGACTGTTTCCTCAGGCATAATAAAATAGTTTACAAACACTTGCTATATATTCCTAAGCAAACCACTTAACATAATTGGTAACACTTGTTGTGGGTGTGGTTTATGACATCATCAGTATCCTAGCTACTAATATGTTTTAGCAACAAATGTGACACAGTATTGTATACTTAAACAATGTACATCAGAATTTACATTTTATGGGTCAAATGAAACAATCTGCCTCATACTTTGTAGTACAAATATTAATCACAAAATTAGTTTAAACACATAAATAAATACAATATTGTAGTAATACATATATTTCCCATGCTACTCAGTCATATCTGATTCCTATCTCTATTTCTATATAATGTCTACACTGAGTCTGTTTTATATCTGAACATCTTTAGTGGTTCATCTTTTATTTTTTTCATTTTTTTCAAAATCTGATCCTTCTCTGCCAATAGACACAATCTACATTTAATGTGAGGGTAACTATTCTTTGTCCAAACACTTGTATTACACATTAAAAGCCCTTTGGTTTGTTGGTACGTTACAGTTTTATGATCTGCTGCTGTGCAAACACTATTGTGCTATCAAGATTGCCGTTAAAATGTTAAAAAGGGCTGAAATCAATGTTTGAAAGCAATCTCGCCAAGAGGTGTTTTACTATACATTTCTGTGAGTAACAATGATTATCTGATTCTGGCGGAATTTTAAAAGCAGCATCGCCATCTACACTGATGGTGTTATGTAAATTATCCCTTTATGCGGTATTGAATGGCAATACAATTTACATATATCAAATGCAATTCAACCCTTTTTGTAAAGATAATAGTGAAACTAGAACATCAATAATATACCTATAGATGCTGGGGATTGTGCGTATATTATAAATGAATATACAAAGTTTTATTTATATGTATTTTATTGTATAATGTTATAATATATATTTTAAGTCTTGTCTTTATTCTAAAAATCGTGTTTTTTGCAATATTATAAGTATAAGTACAGTGAAAACTTATTTCAGCAATAAAGTAGAAATTTAAAAAAACTCGTCATTTAAAAAAATAAAAATAAAACACATTTTACGCAGTGCAAAGTTATAAAGCCCAATTATATAAAACTAGAAAACCACAGCTAATGTCTTCTATGAATTATTTATATCACAAAACAACATTTCTGGATAAATCAAAATCCTAGTGTTAGGAGGAAATGTTAATCTCTTCCTTAACCCAATTTTGGATTGCTCCTCAGGTTCCGCTTTACTGCCTCAGTTATTGGTAAAATTAAATATAGCTCACAAACATTACAGTCCAAGGAGTATGGAGATTACTCCACCTTATATCAAAGAACTATACATTTTACGTATTAAAATAAAAAAGGTGAATAGTGAACCAATATTACTTTGTATACAAACCAAAACCATATTGGCAATATCAGTGCAAGAATTAAAGGGTCATAATACCCAAATGTTTAAACACTTGAAAGTGATGCAGCATAGCTGTAAAAAGCTGACTAGAAAATATCTCCTGAACAACTCTATGTAAAAAAGAAAGATATTTTACCTCAAAAGTTTCTCAGTAGCCACATCCCATTTTAAACGACTTCTAAGCAACAAATCAGTATGTCTGTCCCGGGACAGCGGAAGGAGCGAGCTTATGTGCACTCTCATCTTAGTTCCCTATTCAGCTTAAGGAAGTTTAAAATTAAATCTCATGACAGTTAAGTGAAATCTCATGAGATCACAGTAAAAGAGTTCATGACCTCAGCACTGTTGCTGCTGATTGGGTGCTGTTCATTTCTTCTTCTTTTTTTTTTTACCTGCAGCTGAGAAGCAGTTGAGTATAACTTTTTACACGGAACTTACTCTGCTGAGCTGAGGAAATTGTGAGGTAAAATATCTTTCCTGTCAGCTTTTTACAGTTATACTGCATTTGTTTCAAGTGATTTAGCATATGAGTATTATGTCCCTTTAACTTAGCAGTCTTATATGGGAAGTGCTCAAGTAAAGATTTCACAAAATAAAAAATAAAAAAAGGACCATAGTGTGAAACTGTTAAAACTTGCTTGATTCAATACACTTGTCTGTCAATATACTCACATATTCACATATTCAAGAGCTTCAAAAGCTCTGAGTATTTGGCTTTATATAAAGAACTCCTCACAGATACTGGATACAATGAGTAACAAAACTTGTATTGTAGCATACAAAGTATAAGGCTTTGCGGTAACTTAACAGCACAATTCAGCATCAAACACTCAAAGTGTGCTACAATTCGTAGTTATACAAACAGTGTTTTGGCTAGTGCCGTAAGTTAAGTCCCACTCTTCCTAGTGATCAGCCATCTACTCCTTCCTTTACTCTGACATTTGTTTCACTACTAGATACTACAGTATCTCACAGCGCTTGCACAATGTTCCTACTAGCTCCTGGGTACTAAAAGGGTACCTAGCTAACCCTTAAATGAGAGTCTAAAGAATTGAAAAGAAACCTAGGAGTGCCAAAGATAGGCAGAGGAACTAAAAAGATATATGGCAGGTGGAGTTAAACCATATATACAATATAAACAAGAAAAAATGTGTGAATAAAAGGTGATAGAGAAATACTCGCATCAAATAAATAATAACAAATAATTCAGTGTCCTTAAAAATTGTGCACATTAAATACAATTTATTACAGTTAAACACATAAGTAAAAACATGGATCCATGAAACATTAGGCACAAAATATATAAAACATTATAAAGAACATTATAAAAAAATTATAAAAAATGAAAACGTTGTCATAAAATAAAATGATGGTTGGACAATTATAGCTTCGGAAGGGAACAGTATTCCCTATGTAAATTGCAAAAATATGCTAAGAAAAATGCTAAGAAAAATGCACAGAAATTGTACAAAAGGATACACACAAAATGGGTAACAAAGATAGAAAAGGGGGGTACCCCCTCACAATGTGAACAGTGTAAAAATTGAACAGTGTAAAAAGTGACCATGTCTGTTCAAACAAAAAACCCTTTGCATAAAAAATGAAAAAGTAAAAAGGAATAAAAGAAAAAGCTGTATGTAAAAATGTGTCCGTGGTAAAAGTCAGTGATAAAAAATAGTGATGAACAATGTCAGTGATGTAAAGTTCCAAATGATATAAGTGTTGTAAGTAAAACTTCCTCAAGTTTCCTCAAAAGAAGGTTCCAAACAATGTGGAGGTAGTGAGTATGGGAGTATCCGGTAAACCCTGGGTGTAATCCCTATATCCAACCTGTAAAAGAAATATACAATAGTGCAATAAAGCTAACAAATGAACATAAACTGTAAGAAAAATGCTCACCAATTCTGCCAACGCGTTTCGGCCCAAAACTGGGCCTTTTTCAAGACTTTGAAAAAGCTACAGGGCAGTAGCGAAACATACAGTATGTAACTATATGCTATCCTGCCCTTTTTTTCATTAGCAGCGGCACCATATGCTGTTCCCTCTACTATTTGCATGTGTCATGAAAACACTTGCACTTCTTCAAAATCCTTATATACAAGTTATCACAATAAACAATAATACATATAAATGATCAATCTTTGCAAATGAAATTTTTTTTCTTTGACATCACCAGAAACATGAATACCCTTGTTTATGAGCTGCAAATATTGAATAAATTGTTATATTTTAAAATAAATCATTCCAAATCTAAAATACTTAACATAACACTGACCCAATATGAACTTGCTAAATTTTAGCCAATCTGACCCTTTTGATGGTGCCCCTTATTTTTCAATTATATACTGTAGGTGTATATTATGCCCAATCAATATATCTTATCTAGAAGATTAAATAGTTGGCTGGCAGATACACAATGATGATAAATTGTGGGTCCAGTTAGAGCATGACTTTGAAAACAAACTTCACTTAGGTACACTATGTTGGAGAACAGGGATTTCCTCTATGATAGGATAGATATATATTATTATTATTATTATAATTATCAGTTATTTATAGAGCACCAACAGATTCTGCAGTGCTATAAGCATAGAAATAATATGCAAAGGCAGCATAGAGGACCTTGCCAAGTGTTGTACTGTTTTATATCTCCTCTCATGAATGAGATCTGCCAAACAGCTGGGCTAGTAAACTTTACATGCTAAAGGGGTTCAAGGGGATGACAAAGGAGGAGATAAACTGAGCTAAAAAAGTTAATCATATGCTGTATGCACCCATGAACTGTAAAGTCTTTAAGGAAACTATGAAAACTAGCGAAAATTCTTGTGGATGGAGGCAGAGAGTTACACAAAATAGGGGCCATTCTGGAAAAGTCCAGTAGAGAGTCAGTATTTTCTGTTATATTTGTGAATTTAAAGGAAGCTAGTGAAGGGATTGGCAGAGAGGTGCCGCAGGTCAAAAGCGACTTGTAAGAAAGAAGAGAAGGGGACCAAAGACAGAGTCTTGTGGTACCCCAACACAAAGTATTAAAGAGGCAGAGGATGTGCCAGAGAAAGCTACACTAAAGGAATGTCCACGATTGAAGAGCGCAAAACTGGAAAAAACAAAGAAAGGCCCATATGGTGTAATATCATTTACACATCGATTTATTGATACAGAATAAGGGTACTCACAAACAATGATTGTTAAAAATGCCTATAAAGGTTTCTTTAGAGCAACTCGTGTAATGCAGACCACATGAGTCCTCCTCGACTAATCATACAAGTCGGCTTGTGACATCACCAACCAGCAGAAATCGGCTCACCGGAGCTAGTAGTCTGTACTCCCAAGGGCTCCTGCACACTACCCCAATGCATTTCCCGGCCACAACTGGCCGCTTTCTCAAGAGGATATGTGATTACAATTTAGTCCAGACTTTTAATAGTCAGACTACAGGCACCATCTACAGGTTAATGGCTTTATTACTCCTCTTTTAATAATAATGTTGATACTTTACACCTGAAGGGTTTCAATGAGACCTTTTGCTATGTGTTGTTTTGCTTCTTGATTGCACATAAAATATACTGCAGAGCAATGCAATGACTGTGTGATGGGCAGTCTTTCCCTGCAGCAGCCGATGACCTGACGTTACGCTAAAGGTGTGGTTGGAGAGGTCGAAGGAGAACCATAAAAAGACGGTGTCTCAAATACTGAAGGATTGACAACAGTTGGGGGGGGGGAGTTGGAGAGTAGAAGTATCTTGGGAGAGAAGTGTGTTATCTGTACCCTTTTCTTAAAATGCATACCAACACACATACAACTAGATTCAGGCATGTTCGCAATCATATTGTCTCACAATTTATGTCCATACAGATCAAGCCATGAGTGAATGAAATACTTATTCAAATAGAAATGCAACAGAAGCCACAACATGTAATTCAAGTGAATATAAGCATGAAACTCAGAGCTGCATATGAAAGCCAAATAAAAGTGTATATATTTTTGGGATTTAAGGAAAAGCCATACAAATACTTGTATCTTTGCATGTAAACAACATATGAAAATTTGTAATTTATTCAGATTTGTTATAAAATATGTTATAAACAACGTGAAATTGCTCATCTTTTTTGTTCTTTAATATATAATTGTTATTGCAGGGTGCGTAGATAAAGAATCAGTGCCATTGAAACACACATAGCTATATTTTTCTTTGTGTGCCGCTGTCTTGGTCTTTTTGCCCCATTATTTATATTTATTGATTTTTTATAATGAAGATCACCAACAAGCAGATGGAGAACTTATGCAGTATGATTAGTGATTTGTGCAGAAACACAGATGCAGACACACATATACAGTGATGGATGCACACACATACATGCAGACAGACACATACAGGGATAGATAAACACACATAGATGCAGATAAACACAGAGGAGTAGACACACACACACATAAATGCAGATATACACAGAAGAGATGACATTCAAACACAGAATGTAGTTAACAGGGCCAACAATTGTAACATACAAACTCACTATTCTTGATTTCCTAACAAGATCAACAGGGGAGGAATACAATAATGTGTGGAATAGGAGCACCAATAGGCTAAAGTATGGCATCAGTCATAAATAAAGTGTGATAAGCACATTTAATGAGTTATACAAAAATCCCACAACAGTTAAAACAAATGTTAAAATATCAAAAAATATAAAAAAGATGGATATGGGGATCTGGATATATCCTTGATAAGGAGTGAAAACAAAAAAGAAGAACAGAAATAAAATAATGAAAGTCCTGCCGGCCGAATCCCCTGTTTCCGCACGAGCCTTCAGGCTCGCCGGAAACAGAAGTTATGAAGCAGCGGTCTTTAGACCGCTGCTCCATAACTGTTCCGCAAGCTCTGAGGCTGCGGACATCAATCTGCCTGATCCAATACGATCGGGCTGATTGACACCCCCTGCTAGCGGCCGATTGGCTGAGAATATGCAGGGGGTCGGCATTACACAAGCAGTTCACAAGAACTGCTTATGCAATGATAAAGGCAGACAGCGCATTCTGTCGACATTCATCAATGTCTGTTAGATGTTGGACATGTTGGACATGTTGGACAGACAGATGATAAATAGGCCCCCTGGTGTTTATAGTCCAAGAAGGGGTCCTAAATGTAATATATATATATATATATATATATATATATATATATATATATATATATATATATATATATATATATATATATATATATATATGTATATATATATATATATATATGTATATATATATATATATATATATATATATATTTAACCTTCAAGTGAAAGAGATGTTGTTGTAGTGATGATTCTAAAAGGCAAAGACTGTCCGTGTGTGAAGTTCAATAGGAACACAAATGTTGGGATCAGCTTTTTTATATATTTTTTTATATATATTTTTTTATATATATATATATTTTAAGATTTGTTTTAATTGTTATTGGATGTTTTTATAACTCATTAAATTTACTTATCACACTTTATTTATGCCTAATGCCAAACTTTAGCCTATTGGCGCTCCTATTCCACACATTGTTAGACACACACACATACATGGATAGATACACACATACATGCAGACAGACACAGAACGGGATATATTTAAGATGAAGTTGAAATACTTGCTCTCCCTGAAACCATACCCGCAGTCTATCCAAAAAGAAAATTATTCTACCCAAAACAGTATACACACTTGATAGTAAAAAGAAAAATAAAGTAGATTGGCACAAAAAACAGAGTTAATCAGTGTCTTCAAAAATTTCAATAGCCCAATTATCAAGGAAACACTACATGGGAAAACATATTTCTTCCATGCCATTCCCTTTGACTTTGCATATTGCTAATAGTGAATTTACACTGGGTTGCCAAAACTTACAATACTTCCCAACTATATATGTTAGAGACCCTATTCTAGCTTTAATTAAATATTCCACTATACAAAATACAAGAGCTGTTAGACCAACATTTTTTTTATTTTAAGAATTTTAAAAAATCATAATTACATACAATCCCATAAATATAAACAAAATTTAGTAAGAACACTTACAAACTTTGAGAAACTTTGCACTTCAACAACTCATTTATCATCCATTATTTATCTAACCACTCTCAAGGTTCAATGTACCCAGAATTGACAGCTGGAAAGATTTAGGTACAATAATACTACCCCAGCAGAGAATATTATTTAATTTAATAATACTGCAAAGCCCTTACCAATGCAGCCCATCCTACCTGTTCTCACTCATCAACAAATATACTCCAGCCCGCCCCCTAAGATCCAACAATGACCTGCTCTTTGCATCCTCTACCATCACCTCCTCTCATGCTAGACTGCAGGACTCCTCTCGTGCGGCACCACCCTCTGGAACACACTTCCTCAAGCTGTCAGACTTTCACCTAACCTCTCCTCCTTTAAACGTTCCCTAAAGACCTTTTTGATCAGGAAAGCTTATCACCCGGCTCATTAACAAATGAACTTCACTTACCTAACCGTTGCCCTCATCTATCTCCTCACTAATATCATTTTCCCATTTGCTGTCCACACCTCCGGTTTCCCATCCTCCTACCCATCTAGATTGTAAGTTCCCACGGGAATAGGGCCCTCAATTCCCCCTGTATTTGTCTGTAAAATTTTGTCTTTTATTGTATTGTTTCTCCGTTGTACTTTTATCCTTGTACCCATGGGCAGTGCTGCGGAATCTATTGCCGCTTTATAAATAAATAATAATAATAATAATAATAATACTGCTAAATCATTTATATCAGTCTCTATGTTTTTTTTAATTCTTTTATTTATTATTTTTATTTCCAGCAGTGTATACAAACATACAAAATGCATGTCATTGTGCCACGCAGGGCGACATACTTTGAAGTGTATTAACAGAGAGATGATCATAATCTAAAGCAATTCCATCTAAGTTCTACTGCGACACCAGTAACTATCACTCATATGCTGTTTGTATACATTGTTGGTGTTTTTATATTATCTTATGATACGAAGACAGAAAGTCTCAAAAATTTATTAGAGAAAGATCACAATCTTTACAAAATGTTTGGTTACATGGTATAAAGATAAATAGGTAAACTTAAATAAGTAAAAATATGGGGTTCAGCCATCTCCCGCTCCTCCATCCTCCACCCAGACAATCAACCAAAAGACCAATTTGAAGGGAAAATGTATCTTAAGGCCAAGGATTGAAAAAAGTCAGATTTGTGTAATTGTAATATGAGCATATATTGCGTCGTTATTGGAAAGGATAGAATAACTTTAAGCCATTTAGAGAAAAAATTAGAGACACGCCTATCTTGAGATATCATATGTTTTGGGTGGATCATAATTCTAGTCACTACTATTTTATTTAACCAATATAGAATTTTTTTCCAGAATTGATAGATTTTTGGGCAATACCACGGGCAGTGTAATATGTCTGCCTGTGGAAACACATCTAGAACATGTTACATTCACATTTTTATTCCACTTTTAAAGTTTTTGAGGGGTTATATAGACATTATTTATTAATTTGATATGCGATTCTTTCCAAGTATTGGAAATTGAGGCTTCCCTGATCCATCTAATAGCATATTTATGACAGTTGAATTGAGATCTGGAAAATGTTTTGCCCAGCTGAGCTGAATTGAATCTAGAAATTTTTGGCCTTGTCTATTTAGACAAATTTTATATAGTAGAGATAAAGTAGGATGTCCGGATATAATTTGATATAATTTTCAAGTTTCCCTAGGCCATATTTTATTGGAGATAGATCTGTATTGCTTTGTATAAAGTGCCTAAGTTGCAAGTATGCATAGAAAGATTTCTTTGTAATATTATATTCTTGAGAAATAGTGTCAAAGCAGTTGGGGGAATAATATTGTTTTAATTAGCATTATTTTTGCCGATACAAGTAGAGGAAATGATTTCCCTCAAACTAATTCCCTCAAACCTCTCCTCTCATCCATCTCCTCCTTCTCCTGCCCTAACCAATCTATCTGCCACTATTATTCCACCCTTACATTGGTCCTTGACAATCTGAACCCTCTTACCATTGCTCGGAAATCACACACTCAACCTCAGCCCTGGCATACTTCTCTGACACAGTACCGAGGCAGATGTCCCCGTGCTGCTGAGCAGCACTGGAGAAAATCTCAGAGTTCAGCTGATTTCCTTCATTACAAGTTCATTTTGAATTCCTACTATTCTGCCCTTAATCTCTATAAGCAACATTACTTCTCTACTCTTTTCTCTAATCTTTCTTCAAACCCAAAACATCTGTTCTCCACTTTCAATATTCTTCTCCGCCCACCCCCACCCCCTAATACAACTTCTCTGTCAGCTCAAGACTTTGGCTGCCACTTCAATAACAAAATCGACTCCATCAGAAACGAAATCAGCTCTCAACATACTTCCATTCTCTCACACCCTGAAATGCTCGCAATCAACCACAACCCACATAGCCATAAATGTAAATCTTTCTGTTACTGAGGAAGAAGTTTTGGCACTTTTAATGAGCTCTCACCTCACTACCTGTCCTCTTGACCCCATTCACTCAAAGCTGCTCCCCTCCCTCTCTTCTACCCTTACCCCTATACTCACACACATTTTCAACCTCTCCCTCAGCACCGGTATATTTATCTCATCTCTGAAACATGCAGTGGTCACACCTATCCTCAAAAAACCTTCTCTTGATCCAAGCTCCCCATCCAACTACCGCCCTATTTTCCTAGTCCCTCTTGCCTCAAAGCTTCTCAAAAAGCTAGTATATGCATGCCTATCCCATCTCCTTACATTATACTTCAACCCACTGCAATCTGGATTTCATCCCCATCACTCCACAGAGACAGCAACCGTTAAGGTTACCATCAACCTATTTACAGCAAAATCAAAAGGCCACTTCTCTCTGATTATCCTCCTTGGTCTGTCTGCAGCCTTTGATACTGTTAACCACCCTCTTTTGCTCCAAACCCTCCATTCCTTCTGCATTTGTGACACAGCCCTTGTGTCCCATCACCACTTTCTGTTGGGGTACTGCAATGCTCTGTCCTTGGTCCCCTTCTCTTCTCAATCTACATGTCATCATTAGGTTCCCTAATAAAGTCCCACAAGTTCCAATATCATTTGTATGCAGATGACACCCAAATCTACTTCTCTGCATCAGACCTATCTCCTTCCTTGCTAACTCATGTCACTAATTGTCTTACTCACATCTCTTCCTGGATGTCCTCTCACTACCTCAAGCTAAATCTCTCCAAAACTGAGCTCCTTATTTTCTCTCCTTCCAAAATCTCCACCCCCAATCTCTCTATAACTGTCGACAACTCCATCATTACCCCTAACCCGCATGCCCGATGTCTTGGGGTCACACTTGACTCAGATCTTTCTTTCACTCCTCACACTCAGTCCTTGGCTAAAACCTGCCGCTTTCACCTTAAAAACATCTCTAAAATTAGACATTTCCGTACACAAGACACAACTAAGATTTTAATCCACTCTCTCATCCTTTCCCTGTTGCCTAGCTCCTTTACAATTTATAATGAATGCCTCTGCCAAGCTCATCTTCCTTACACGTCGCTCTTCATCTGCTGCCAATCCCTTCACTGGCTTCATCTTGCCTCCAGGATTAAACACAAAATTCTTACTCTGACATACAAAGCCCCCAACTGCACTGCTCCCCCCTATATCTCAGACCTCGTCTCCAGATACTCTCCCTCCTGCCCCTTCACTCTGCTCATGACCTCCTACTCTCCTCCTTTCTTGTTACCTCCTCACTGTCATGTTCTTGGGATAGGATTGTATTTTCACCTTTAATTCCTTCTCTATAAACTCCCATCATTCTCTGCACACCTTGCCAAATAATGTTGATCCGTGCAGCATAGCTGCACAACAGTATTCCTGCTCTCACAGAAATCGGCTACCAACCTAACTTTAGGTTCGGATATTATTGTATTCTTACTTCACAACTTTCAAGGAAGATCTGGGTAGACTTAAAGCTATTTGGTTCTGCACGGAACCTGTTCTGAATTCCAGCTCAGCGTTCTCACGGAGAGTTCAAGTTTATGCATGAGAACTGCATCTGATTCAGACTGCTTTCAGTTCACTGCAGTTTATTCACACAAATCACAAATCACCTAAATCTATATAACCTCTCCTGGATTGAAGGATTACAGTTGCATCGGATCATTCTTATGTGCCCGCCTCAAGTGGTAATCATAACACTGACTGATCGTCACACATCTAAATACTGAATACCTAAGACTAAAGGATTACAGCTGACAAGTTAAGTGCTCATAGCACTATTACCCTGACTGATAGAATACAGAAACTGTAAAGATTTGATTCATACTTACGGAGTTACTTATTTCCACAGCTATCCCAAGAACCGTCTCAGGTAACTCCGTCTAGCTTACTACTAACCTCTGACGTAGTCACACAGCACTTCCAACAGAAGCAAGGGCCGGAACGTCCTCCTCAACGTCAGAACCTGCTGTTTCTCAGAGTCACTGAAGCAGGCTATCTGTGCTATTACATAATTCGGACTCTTATTGAAGTTGACATAGAAATTTCTCTAAACAGCTAAGCCATCTCAGTGGTAGTTTTTGAGAACACTCTTATATGTACTAAAAGCATTAAACATAATTACAGTAATCAATTCCAAACCACGGGAAGAGCTCATTCACTTTTCTCTCTGTTACAGAGTGCATCAACTGCTTCCTCCTGTAACAAAATAACAAGTACAACTCAGAACAAGTTTCTAAACACAAATGTTGCAACTTCAACAGTAACTTGGTAACAGGTATCTGCAGTTGAGATCCTCCACTACACACTTGATAGGAACATCGCTAAAGTCCCTAACACTCACACTCCCGCTAACAAGACTTCTCCCGACTGGCTCCCATCTTGTGGAATTCTCTGCCTCGCTCCACAAGACTCTCCCCTAGTTGTGAAAGCTTCAAGCGCTCCCTAAAGACTATACTGTTCAGGGATGCATACAACCTACACTGACCTTTCTTTATACCATTTCCTCTCCTATATTGCTATCCCCTTGAACCCTCTTAACATGTAAGCCTAAGAGCCATGCTGTTTGTTGATCACTTTCTTTAGAGCTGACTACAACAGTGCGACTCTTGGCAGGGCCCTCTACCCATCTGATCCCTATAAATGTTTCCTTGTATTCCGCCTATTATTGTTTATAGCGCTGCGGAACCTATTGGCGCTCTACAAATAACCGATAATAATAATTTCCACCTGTGCATTTTGGCAAAAACATTAATAAAATATGTTGTATAGTTAAGTTTTTACCAACAATTTGGATTACTATGGAAGTAAATACCCAGATATTTAATATGGTCTACTTCTTTAAAGGGATGATGTTGGTAGCTATTCGTATGTTTATGTATCCATAGAATTTCTGTTTTGGATAGATTAATTTAATAGACAGATATTGATCTAAATAGATCAAAGATCTGTAGGCACACAGGTATATTATTTTTGGTGTTTTTAAGAAATAGAGGGAGGTCATCCACATACACCAAAAGTTTTAGTTCTTTATTTCCAAGCATAATGCCATTTTATTCCTGCCTGAAAAGAGGTGCCAATGGTTCAAGCACAACATTAAATACAAGGGGAGAGAGTGGGCAACCTTATCTTGTCCCTTTATTCAATGTTAGATTAGATTTTAAGCTGCCATTTACTATAATAGCAGAAAGAGAAAAATTATATATTGCTTTAATAAAAAATGACCGGCAAACCCAAAGTTCGACAATGCAGAATATAGATGGTCCCAAATTACTGAATCAAATGCTTTTTCTGCGTCAACTGTTAAGATAGCAAAAGTCTACCCTAGTGTTTTTTCCTTTTTTCTGAAATTAATTCCAAAAATAATCTAGCAGTGAAATGGGTCTATATGAGCATAGATCTGTCGGGTCTTTGCCTTTTTTAAGTATTAAAGTAATAAGTGAAGCTGTAAAAAACATTGAGGTCATATGGTCTTTAATAACATAATTATTATATAGCAGACAGTGTGTCTAGAATATCATACTTTAATATTTTAAAAAACTCAGCTGGTATTTGATCAGATTTGTTGAGTTTAGTAGTATCAATGGCTTCAACAATATCCTCTAGTGAGATTGGCTATTTAGATTTTCTAATAGATCAGGAGAAACTTTCTGGAGTTTGATTTTATTCAAAAATTTACATTTGTTTGCAGGCTCCGTTTCTTTTGGAGTATATATATATTTTTTTTAAATAGTTAAGAAAGATATTTTTTTTACTAGGGAGGTCCTTACATCTTTTATTCCCTTCTTTAATTGCCTCAATACTATTGGATTTTTTTCTGGCTTTATCTAGTATAATGCATTAATTTTCAGTTCTTCAAATACTGTTTTTTGTGTAAATAAAAGGTCTCTCTCTCGTTTAGCAGAGATATATTTCTCCCAGGCTGTTCTATTAGGGGATAATATGTGAATCCTGTAAGCGTTCCTAACTTGTTTAGATAGTTGTAATTCACGGGCTCTAGATTTTTTCTTTTGTTTTATCATATATGCTTTGATTTCCCCTCTAAGATAAGCTTTGGTGGTTTCCAAAAAGATTACCGTTTTTCCATAATATGAGTTATTATAATTTTTATATTATCTCCATTTCTTAACTAACCAATTTTGAAATTGTATGTTATTTATTAGAAATGTTGGGTAAAAGAAATTGGGCTTTTATTTCGTCTCCTATATTTTATTTTAAATTTCCAAAGAAATGATAGCATGGTCAGAGATAAGTATATAATTCATTTCGGATCTGATTCCTAAAGAAAATAATGAATCCGAGATTAGAAAATTATCAATCTGCGAAAAATCTATGTGACTTAGATTTGCATGTATATACTTTAGAATCTGGATGTTGTATACGCCATATGTCATGGACCTTTAAATCTTTACAAAACTGCTTAAAAACCTTTTAAGGTTTTTGTGTTAAATGCCCCGTATTACTTTGTCCAAATCTATCTATAGCCGGTATAGGAGTCAGGGTGAGATCACCTGAAATTATTAAATTCTGACCAATCTATCTGGACAATAACTTGGTAATTGTATGCCAGAAATGTGGCTCTACTTTATAAGGTCCATTTATATTACACAGAATACATATTTTGCCCTGGATTTCTATTTCTAGGATCATCCATCTGTCTTCTGGATCTATCTCAGTATTTATGATTTTTTATGTAAATTTTTTATTAAATAATATTGCTACACCTCTTTTTCTGTGAGAGCATGAAGAGGCAATTACCTCTCCTACCCATTTACTCTTTAGTTTGATTACTTCCTTATCTCTAAGGTGAGTTTCCTGAATGAATGCTATATCCAGATTATGTTTACCCAGTTGCTTTATTATCAACTTTCTTTTTATTGGCAAAATAATTCCCCCTACATTCCAGGAAAGATATTTAATATTTTCTTTTATTTACAGACTATAAGTAATATCCTTATCATTTTTATATAAAATCTCTACCTCATGTCTGGGAGAGGATAGAAGAGTCAGGAGGGGGGCATCACACTGATCAAAATAATACATTATAAAAACACACAACAAAACAAAACCAAACAAAATAAAACAAAAGACCATGAAAAAACGAAGATAAACTTCAATAAAAACATCAGGACCAGAAGACAACTTAGCTTATATAATCTACCCATTCTAGGGTCAGTAAAATGCTATGTAACATATAGGTTCATAATCCTTACATATCAAGATTAATATTATATATGGGAGATATTTTTTGTTTAAAATATTCTTTTTTTGTTTAAAATATTCTTTAGCTTCTTCAAGCTTAGAAAAAATAACAGTGTCTTCCTCTTCAGGGTATATGAGTCTTGCTTTAACTCCATTATTTATTAGTTTTGTACAGTAAGGTGCCATTTCCTTCCTCTGTTGTGAAGTTTCAGAGGAGAAATCTTGAAAAAGAAGAATTTTATACTCTACTATATGTAAATTAACTTTTTTCCTGTAAAGCCTTAATAAGTTTATTTTTTTTTATCTTGATAATTCATGTATCTAACCATAATTGGTCTATGCAGTTTGGAGCCTGTGTTAGATATTTTTGGGGCACCCATTCTATTCGCTCTTTCTACCGCTAAGAGTAGGTTTTCCTGTTGGACTCCCAGGGCTTGGGGTAGCGTTATAGAAGCAAAATTAAGTAAGTCTAAAAAATCTTTATTTTCTGGAAGACCGATTATTTTTAGGTTTTTGCATCTAGAGCTATCCTCTAGATCGTCTAATCTAGCTTGCAACATTTTAATGTTTTTTCTGTGGGTAATTATAATCTGATCTTGGGAATTGAGTTTATCTTCAGCTTCAGAAACCCTATCCTCAATTTCGTTTAATCTATTAGCAAATTGTCTAATTTCTGTAGTTTAACTAATTGAAATTGACGTAGAAATATATCTGAAAGTTGCTTTTCAGAGATCGATGGGTCAATCATTATATCCAGGCCTGTTTCAGATACACAATTCTTTTTATCTCTAGATTTGACAGGCATGGTGGGCGAGTAAGTTTTACTGTGCATGACAACATTTTACATGTGAAAAAATACTCTGCAAGAGTAGAAGACATTTCTTCTCTAAGAAGAAACCATACACAATTTTTTTTTATATATATAAATATGGGTATTCCCTTAAATGTATGAAGAAGGTTCCTTCTAAGTGGTATATGTGTTATTAGGGTGAAATAGGACAAAAAGTGGTTTAAATAGGTGGATTCCCCCAAAAAGCCATCCTGACTGTAACCTAGATATTTAGATTTAATGCGTTAACTTTGTGTAAAAGAAAAGAGATATGAACAAAGAGAAACATGGCCGGGAAACTAAATAAAAGCAAAAGTTGCTTCTTCCTAGATAACCCTAAGTTACTTAACCTATTTAACTTAGCTTAGATTGTCTGCAATAGTATTGAACTTAGGTTGGAAAAATTATATAGATTTCAATTCCACCGCAAGGAATCTTGCTTTGTAGCTTAACCAGTTATGAGATCATCAGAAATCATTTCTAAAACTATAACACACCAGCTTATAACATTGTTTATAACATTATTATTGCATCAACATCACTGTTAGATGAAGATATGATCAGGCTTAAAAAAAAAGCTGTAAAAGGGAGAAAAAAAAATACCACCTGCCAAACAGAAGAAATTACATCAGACAATAAAAAATAAAATAGAAAAACTTTACGGACAATTCCAGCAGTATAAATGCTTATATCTCCAACCTAAGTCTCCTAGGTGACCTATAAGTTTAAATCCAGTTTAAGAATAGACACAAGCTTAGCATATGATTGACTTTGGCCCTTGTGCAAAAACCTTCAAATTTGCTTATCTTATAGGTAGCGTAATACAGCTTTGTGAAAGAGAAAAAAATGTATCTAGATAAGTCTTGTGGTTGCTGTCTAGAACACAGCAGGACAAAAAAAGTGTTTATACACCCATCTCCTTAGATTATTTGCAGGAGAGGACAAAAACAGTCACTTGTCATGACTTCCATATGCCCAGAATTTAGATAGAACCTTCTAATCCCTCACATGTGGTACAGTGTGATACATTGCTGGCAGCCTTTTTAAGTTCACCTGCTGCTTATTATGTTAAAGAAAAGAATAGTAGTCCCACATGGTATCCCGCTCAATGTCTTAATACTGGAGGAAGCAGCAATGGGTGAAAAGGGTGCAAAGGGTTGAGAAAGGTACTTGCGATTAGGGTGTAAAGAGATCCAGGACAGAAACAGATTTCATCTCATCCTGGTTGCAGGAAACACGACAAGGGATCTCTCTCCAGACCTGTATCCCACCTCTAGCTAGTATGTACTTGTCTTGAGTGTCCTGGTTCCCCTTCCCACACAGGGATATTTTCCTCTTCTCGCTCCTTGCTTCAAGTTGAGTTGGTTTCTGCAAGGACAGATTGCACTGCCGGATACACGGGACCTCTGCATCCTATTTTCTGGGCAAGTGAACCTCCGGTTGTGCCAAGTATAAGGTATTGTCTCGGCTTAGTCACCCAGTCTTTACACAGCTTAAACCAGCGTGAACTACCGTTTGCATGTGATGTCAGCACCCTGCTCTGAATTGGATGCACAAACAGGTGCACAGAGTATTAGCGTGTCTTCTCCGTCTTTACCCAGCCTTAGCTGAGATCTGGTCACGGCCTTGGCGAAATGGCCCTATATGGCCTGGCATAGCTTCTTGGTCAGTCCTAATGGTAGACCTGTGTCCTAGGGCACAGCTACACATGTCACAGTGCCAACAACGGACAGTAAACCTATGAGTGCGAGTGATAATGAGCTCTTCATGCAGCACGCCGAATCCTTGTGTACTGCTTAGCTCCACCCACCAAAAGCCAGCCAACAGTCTCTATGTTTTTTAACATTCTTCATAGATGGTATTATACTCCTCAAAAAATACAATGTATGTTCCCAACCAGGAGTAACAGGTGCTGGAGGTGTGGACACGTTGTTTATGGTATGGCTCACATGTGGGGGTGTCCTCTTGTACAAAGCTTCTGGCTACCTGAGGAATTTGAGGAGATATTTTTTTTAAAATATTAATACTACCTTCCCTATGGATCCATTATTTGGCTTTTAAATAACCTTTTAAAATTAAAATTCAAACCAGATTAAAAAAATATCTCAGATTATGATTAATTGTTCTAGAGCTCTAATTGTCCTAAATTGGAGATCTAAGGAAACTTCTACCATGTCCTTGTGGAGACATATGGCCTCTGACCTCTTGGATCTAGAAGAATATTATTATTTAACACAGGGCAACCCAACTTCTTGAGATACATATCTTCTTCACCATAAACTATTAGTTATTTCTGAGAACACTAATGCTACAGATCTAGTTTGAAGGACCTTAGCTTAATGAAAAAAATGTTATAAGAAGAATGTTATTCTATACTATTTTTGTGGGATAATTTTCATGAAATGTATTTTCTTGGAGAGGGGGAATATTGTATTTAATTTATATCACATGTTTGGTCTGTAATGTTATAATATTATATCTAAAACACTTCAGTGCATTTAATTATTAAGGATAGGCATCTATTTAATCTCTTAAGTACTTACTTTGTATTTGTTTGCTCTTGTCATTTCTTTTTTCTATGTACCTAATTTTTTAATAAAGCTGGAATTAAAAAAAAACTCACAGTGTTTATTGTCAAAAATCAGGAAAATTAGAATTAGGGAGAGGAAAAAAAGGACTGCAATAATTATATTACTAAAGAAATGAACAAGTAGACTGCATTAAGGCAAATCTAATACATTTAAATAAATTAAAATGTGGCACTAGGGAACAGTTCAACTCAGCCCATTTGATAAACAGAATATCATATTACTGGGTTTATAAAGGTTTATCATTTTTACATACTCTTAATAATAGGCCATATTTTACGATTAAAAACTTCATCTGAAATACTTTTTTTTGGTGGAAAATGAATTTAGATTGTCAACCATATTTCTACACTTACAGGTACAATCAGTGGAAAAAAAAATATAATAATAAAGTTGTTTATTATGAAAGAAAGATTTTTTGTACAACTATAATCAAATTTATTAAAATAATACAGTACTTCTGCCATTTTACAGATGCTCGTTGAAGGCTTGATTTTAAATAGACTCCATGTTTGAGTGTGCTGCCGAATGAACTTTAGAAAATAGGTTTTCGTATCCGCACAAAAGTGAGATTATCAGACCATTCAGAATTGTAACCCATGCACTTGAAAGAGATTAACAATACCACTGCGGTTTTACGGCAACGTTCTTCTAATGACAAATTCCTGTTATTGCTGAATGAAGTGGCTGTGAAAAGGCTCAGAGACGAAGTATTTGTGACATCTGCATTAATACCAAATGAAGCCATTACAATCCAATCTCATTATTATCACTGCAGATTAAACATTCTCAGACAGTTTAATGCATGTGTGTGTTAGGACGAACATTGATGGCATGTCTTTGTGTTGTTTCTTAATCGTACTGAACTCTAAATTTTATTTGATTGCTTTTGGAAAGGCTTGAGATAGAAACAGACAAGAGGTGGATTAAATGGTGCTGCAAATGATTTGACTCCAACTTAAACTGTAATAAATTGGGGCAGGGCACTGGCTGAGTTCTTGATACAGTGCTAACTATAGTGTTGGAGTGAGTATTAACTTGAGATGGAACAGCTATGTTTATTTGTTCATTAGTTGAAAGGGTATTAAAAGTAAGTTATAATGTCAGTAAAATTACTTACATTGCCATTCTCTGTCTATTTCATTTAAGAGCTTTATATTATATTATAACACAGCATTGTTTTCCAAGCAAAAAGCTTATTTTTATTTCTGCCAACATTTTCTACACATGAAGGAGTTATTGACATTTTGTCTGTGATTTCTATGGCAATCCCTTGCAGCGATTTTAATCCATCCTGTTATTTTGGGCCATAGTTATTTTAAGACCGTTATCTCTCTGGCCCTGTTATTTTGGGCTACAGTGTCTGAGGAATGAAAATGGAATTAAGATACTAGAACAGAATAGAAATGAGAAAGACCATCAGATGTTGCACAACAAAAACAAACCTGTGTTTTCCCTTATGATCAGTAATGTGAGATATTTGACTTTCTTGACTAAATTTTAAAAGGACATTAAGTTATTTTTTACATATGCATAGTAATTAAAGGGGCAGTCAAGTCATAATTAAACGTTCATGGTTCAGATAGAGCAAACAATTGTAAAAAACTTTCCAATTCATTTCCATTATCTTAATGATCATAATCTTTTTATATGCTCAATTTCTGAGGCTCCAGTTCCTACTGAGCAAATGCAAGATTCACAGACTATACATATAGGCATTTTATGATTGGCTGATCGCTATCACATGATGCATTAGGAAGGAAAATGTAAAGACAGAAAAAAAATCTGCTAGTCTCTTTATCATACTTTAATTGATTTTCCATTCTACTGTGTTTGTTGGTTCTTTAACCAGTACATATTAAAAAAAATGAATGTGTATTGCAGCGATGTTTGATTTTCTTAGTTAAGTATTTTATCTGGGATTACATTTTCTGCCTAGATTTGATAAAACCAAGTTGTAAAACAAATATCTTTCAAAAAAAACTAATCAAGACATAAAAAAATGCTGTATTGAAAAAGATTAGGACTCTCTCTACCAATGCTGCAAGTTTGCAAGTTCAACTCCATTTACTTTTGATTGATACCACATTGATCTTATAACCCATCACTACTATTACTCAATAAAAGACTTCCACTGCCATCAGACAATTACAAAATACATATATACGTATATTCTGTGACTCTTGCACATGCTCAGTAGGAGGTGGTGCCTCAGAAAGTGCGCATATAAAAAGATTGTGCACATTTAGATAATGGTAAATCACGCTAGGATTTACCATCACTAAAAATAAAGTGAAGTTTAAAGGAAAAATGTAGTCAACATTAAACTTTTATGATTCAGATAGAACATGCAGTTTTAAGCAACTTTCTAATTTACTCCTATTGTCAATTTTTCTTTGTTCTCTTGGTATCTTGATTTGAAAAAGCAAGAATGTAAGCTTAGGAGCCATTTTTGGTTGAGCACCTGGTAGCACTTGCTGATTGGTGTCTAAATGTAGCCACCAGTCAGCAAGAGCTACCCAGTTTCTGAACCAAGAATGGACTGGCTCATAAGCTTACATTCTTGCTATTTCAAATAAAGATACCAAGAGAACAAAGAAAAATTGATAATAGGAGTAAATTAGAAAGTTGCTTAAAATTGCATGCTCTATCTGAATTATGAATGTTTAATTTTGAATAGACTATTCCTTTACGTCATCAGTTATTAAAAAAAGGGTTGTAAACTCACCTTGACTGTGCCGCTCATGCACAGCGCTCTTCTACCAATGAGGTGACGTTTGCACCTTTAAACCAATAGCTGTCAGCTGACATGCACGGCTATTGGTTTAGAGGTGGAAACATCACCTCATTGAAGGAGAGCACCCTTGTTTTAATAAATTATGACTTAAACTCCACGTTATTTTTAGTGATGGTAAATCATATCGTATTTACCATCACTTTAATTACCGCAAAGAGGTTAAACACACAGTAGACATATTGCTCATTTGTGGGCGTGTGATAATGTAATGCTCCACTTGTAATCTGTCCCTATATATTTTAACTAGCTGTTCTGTAAAATACCTCTGAAAACAATGATCTTGTCCATACCAACAGGAATTAAGCATTGTCTGTAATATGCTACATAGGGATTGATTAGCTCAGAGCACAAGCTCATTTTCATTTGTCCATAATTGGTCACAACAAAGATGACCAGAAACTTGAATTCCATTAGGATTTTTAGTGTGTGTATACATGAACTACTCCTGATTTGCAAAATCGTTATTCAATATTTATAAATGATTTTAAAATATTTATTTTGCAATGTAGTACTTCATTTTTCTGAGATATGCTGTGAGTTTAAAGTCCCTTTAAATTTTATGTAACATATTGCTTACTGTAGATATCACACTATGACACTGTTACCTCAGCCTATGGGCTCATATAGTGTATAGCGTTACATGCACCGCCTATAGCACATAGTTTCAGATGATATAGCTTTATCATTCCTGCACCAGATAGGGGTAGGGTTTTGAAAATGTAATGGTTATTTTATAATTATAAACCAGAAAATAAACTTCTGTATCATGAAATAGCAAAATGTATCTCTAATTTAAAGTTATCTTTTCCTTAAAGGGACATGTTACTCAAATGTTGAATTACTTGAAAATGATGCAGCATAGCTATAAAAAGATGACTAGAAAATATCCCATGAACATTTTTACGTAAAAAAGGAAGATATTTATCTCAAAATGTCCTTAGTAGTCAGATACCACTGTAAAGGGACTTTAACCCTTTGCGGTCCTCTGTTGGAAAATGTCAGACAAAGGGTTTTAGCGCATGCGCTCAAATATCGCATATATTCCGATTTTTCCGCCTTTGAATTTCACAGCTAAATAGCGACATCTAGTGGTGACTTGCTATTTAGCTGTGTAATTCAAAAATATTGGCGCGAAAGTTAAATAAAACCTGCCGGCTGCAGGTTTTATTTAATTTATAGGACTGGAAAACAACCAATCAGAATGCTTGTCCCAGGACTTTCAAGGGATTATGTATTTGATATGTGTAGACACAGTCACTTTATATCCCTCCTCAGTTTAAGGAAGTTTATTATAAAAAATAATAAAAAAAAATCCCAAGGTAATGGGGAAATCCCATGAAATCTCAGTAAAGCAAAATGTGAAATCAGCACTTATAATGCAGATTAACTGTTTTTTTTTTTTAACCATGCAGCTGACAATAGCTGAAGGATAACTGTTCACAGAGCAGTCAACAACAGCACTTACTCTTGTTAGTGGAAAAAACTCAGTTAAATATATTCATTTTATACATAGAGATGGTCATGTGATTTTTTTTGTTCAATCTTTTATTTATAACAAAGTTTGACAGTACAATAAAATATTTACAACATACATGTTATATGGCCTCAGTTATTTACCTTCAGGTATATTGTGATTACAAATGAACAGCTATATAATACTGAGCAAGTTTGGGGAATAGAACTGTCGCTACTATAGTTCTTTGGTGAAGCCATTTAGAAAGTCTTATATTGAAGTCCTTATTGCAGGCATCTAAATGTTGAAGCTACAAAGCATTCAGTCAGATTATTTGAAGATTTAACGTTTCTGCCATAAATGCAGAAATAACAAAAATATTTGTATTTAATAATTAGGGGAAGGTATGTAATTATTTTTAGTCAGCTTTTTTTCCAGATATGCTGTACCACTTTTAAATAATTTAGCATATAGTTAGGATGTCCCTTTAAATTCAGAGCATGACACAACATTATTTAAATGTATTTTTCTTTGATTTGGTAAGAATAAAACTAATTAAAATATAGCCACACATGAAATGTTATACTGTATTATTGTTTTCTATTTTTTTTAAAAAAAAAGATGCAAAGTCACACATTAAAGGGACAGTCTAGTCCAAAATAAACTTTCATGATTCAGATAGAGAATGTAATTTTAAACAATTTTCCAATTTACATTTATCACCAATTTTACTTTGTTCCCTTGGTATTCTTAGTTGAAAGCTAAAGCTAGGAGGTTCATATGCTAATTCATAAGCCCTTGAAGGCCGCCTCTTCTCTCAGGGGATTTTGACAGTTTTTCACCACTAGAGGGTGTTAGTTCATGTCTGTCATATAGATAACACTGTGCTCATGCACGTGGAGTTCAGGTGAGCCAACTCTGATTGGCTAAAATGGATGTCTGTCAAAAGAACTGAAATAAGGGGGCAGTTTGCAAAGGGTTAGATACAAGGTAATCTCAGAGGTAAAAAGTGTATTTATATAACTTGGTTGTGCAAAACTAGGAAATGGGTAATAAAGGGATTATCTATCTTTTTAAACAATTCTGGTGTAGACTGTCCCTTTAACCTTAAGAGAGATGCATGAAACTTTCTGTCTGAAGGAAAATGACAAATGTAACTAAAGTTAAAGTAAAACAACAAAACTAGACATTAAATAGACTGGTATTTAAAAGCAAATAAAAACAAATGAATTAAAGAAAACAGAAGGAAAAAAATATATATGAGCTGAACTATTAGACAAGCCTCCCTTAGGAAATAAGCAAGGTCACTTTATCCTGTGATGCTCCAGGCAACTGTCTAACATGTTTATGTCTATGCAATAAAAGGCCCAGCATTGTCTGTTAACTGTGCTGGTGACTGTAAATCAGCAATGCTTCCTACAACGGGAATGTTTTGTTTGGTAGATTAAAATGAAGTAAACGTAATATGTGTATAAGCATTTTATTTATATTGCATGTCATGAATATGTGTATAAATTTTATATAAAGCAATTTTTTAAATATTTATTTTTCCGCAATAAAATAGCTTCCTGCATTATACTATGAATTCCTTAGCTGACTGCCTTCACCACTGAATAGTTTATGCTTTTAGCTTTGTAGGGAACCCCTGAGAAGGCTGCATCCCTCCCTTTATCCTTGTCTATCCAGCACCCTCACTATCTATCCTGTTTGCTTGGCTTCCCTAATAAGGCATACCTTGCATGTGCCCCCCCCAGTGGAGGAACAATATATTCATGAGCAAGCAGTGGCATCATCAGGGGTGCACTTGCCCCCCAATACATAAAAAGACACCCCTCCTCAACCTAAGTACAGGAGCAAGATGAAAAAGCTGCAAAACCTACATTATATATAATAAAGTCAGCATCAATCCCCAACAGGTGACCGCCACCTTGTAGTATGTTCAGCATAGAGCTTCACTTACAAGCTGAGCCACTCCACCGAGTATAACTGCAACATACTGCAGGCCCCTCCTTTATCCAAAAATAGTAAATCCGCCTGCTGGGGTATCCCTGTATACTCCAATAAATACAAAATACAAAAATAAGAAAGCGGAGCAAGGCAGTATTTAAAATAGGATACATGTAACCTTTATTTACATGTGCAATACATATTTATTTACATATTTTTTTACATATGCCCTAGACAGCAGTGGTCTTACATGTTTTGGCTGCTGCATTAATCATAGACCACCCCAGCATCATGGCTGCCCCCCAATGTGCCCCACCCTCATTAGTGGCTTCTCACCACCACTCTGCCCAGGCACCGTGGCAGCTCCAGTAGGCTCCACCTATACCACACAAAACACTACTCATGACACGTCTGGCCCTGCCCACAACATGGCCAGTCTTGCCCACAAATCACTGTTGGGCCTCCTGGAAGTCCTCCCCACAAGAAGAAATTTCTAGGGATCCCACTGTGAGTGAGAAGTCTGCTCAGGTAGGCCAGGAAAACATCTAGATTCAGTAGCAAGCGGGCAATTCATTAAAATGACACCATTAGTAGCCATGTAATTGGCTAAACCATCCACTAGAGAAAATGTGAACAAACCTATGCTCCAAAAGGGGTGGTCAGAGGAGCTACAGTGAGGTAATTTTTAGGGGTCAGTAATTATAAGTGCACAAAATTATCTAATTAAAAAAAATCTGTTTGCTGTTCCTTTAATTGGAGATATTCAGATGTATGTAATTTCCACAGAAACAAATCTATACATTTATATAAATACAAAATTAATACAGCTCCTCTTTTATACTTGCTCTATTTTTAATTTCTTCTAGCTTTGACATTGAGTATATTTTTTGTAAAGATGCTTTTTCTTTGGTGAATCTGTTACTGTTTGAGCTATTAACTCTTACTCTGGTCATTTTCACTATTTTATTTAAAAAAAACATTGAAATCATAATTTACTAAATATTTCATTTAAATACTTTATTGCTTTACCATTTAGTAGATATGTGCAATTCAGTTCGGTTCGATTCGGAAATTCAGAAAATTCGGCGATTCAGATCGAACCGAATTTCCGAATTAAAATACTGCCGAATTTCGCAAATAAATCCGAATTACTTCGGATTTATTCGGTAAATTCGGATGGCCATGGATAACACTAGTATTGTACAGTATATTAGGTTATATCACTCTGCTATGGGTTACACCTAATATACAGTACATAATACTAGTCTAATCCCACCTAATCCCACTTTACCGAAATTCTGAATTTCCGAACCGAATGCAGCCGAATTTCTTCGAATCCGAATTTAGCATCCATTCACCTATTAGAAGCAATAAAATAATTCTAAACCTGTTCCATTAAAGAAATGTCAAAATGAAATTTGAATGGGTGTAGTTTTGCAATATACTTCCATTAGTAAAAATGCTTCTAATAAAAGTTTTTACTATTTTTCTGTGCTATAAGTACATATCCTTTTAGAGTCAGCAGTGGCTTGTAGGACACAAATTACGTCTACATAAGCAATACACACCACTGTCAGTTCTCTGAGCAAGTATGGCGTTTGAATACTGGGGCACGGCCCTTCAAAGTATATGTGCATATGCCACTCAAAAACAGTAATAACTTTTATTAGAAGCATTTTTACTAATGAAAGCATATTGCAAAACTGCTTATATTTCAATTATAAATGCACCCATGCACATTTACATTTTAACCTTTCTATCCCTTCATATAAAAATGAGGAATTGAAAATGTTTCATATATATATATATATATATATATAAATGGCACTCACTGGACTTACTCCCCCTTCCTCAGACAGTGAACAATAATGAACAACTCAGTTAAACAGCATAAACCCCACCCCCATTAAAAAAAAAAAAAACATCAAGTGGTTATTATGGTAACCTAGAGTGCACAAATAAAAGTGACAGTGTTATACAAATTCACACAAAATCAATATAATACATATTGTAGACATAAATCAGTGAAACATAGACATCCATAGTGTATCATAATCTGAAAACATGTGCATTAACATTGTCTAATCATACACATAGTAACTGATAATCTAGTACTTGGTACAGAATGATTGTGGGTTCTCACTGATGACTACATCAGACTTTATTTAACACCTCATCATATTTTGATGTATATTAGGTATCAATAAGTAAATACCCCTCCATAAAAAATCATAGGGGCCAAGCGGGTGTGATAAAAACGAAATCAAACACCAAGTAAATCCCGGCAGCTGGGGGCAGAGCTAACCATTGACATAAAAATCAGGATTGTGACAATGATCAATGTTCAAATCTAGCACACAAATGCACAGTATCTGTCACTAGAGATAGGCGAATGTGTTTAAATTTGAATTCGAATGGGAGAACGAAAGTTATTGTTGAAATTCGGAAATTTGTAAAACCGATTGTTGATAAGAACAAATATTCTTTAAAATTCAAAAATGTAATGTTATTTCTGATTTTCAAATGTAACTTTCAAGTTTGAATGTTGCTTTCGATTTTGAATGTTGCTTTCGATTTGGAATGTTAGCTTCAATTTCAAATGTTCATAATAGTTCAAATATAACATTCAAATTTCAAATGTGTATTTTCAATCTATTATGAACATTCAAATTCAAAATGGATTTGCATTATTTCGAAATAGCTTTTCAAATTTGAAAATAACATTTATAAAAGATAAATGTAGATTAGAAATACTATTTCAAAATTGAAATCGGATATTACATTTATAAAAGATCTCTGTAGATTAGAAATACTAATTGAATGTTAACATTTCGATTCACATAAAACTTTTTGGAAATCGAATGTTAATTAATATTTTCGAATTTGATGTAAAATACATGGCTAAACATTTGATTATTCGAATGAATATTTTTGAATGTTCTTTAAAATTAGAAAACAAACATTTACCAAAAGAATGTTAGAAAGTTATATGAACATTCAAAATTCAATTTGAACGAACAAATGTATAAAAATTTGTTTTAAATTTAAATGTTGTGAAACATTTGCTCATCCTTATTTGTCACATATATCATGCTGAATGTTTGTATTATGAATCAGGACATCTTATTCTTATTGTATATGTTTTACTAGTTTTGGCCTTTGTGTTTGCATCATGTGTTTCAGAGTTTGAGTATAATCAACACTCAGGACTATGAGGCAGTATCATCAATCACATATCCTGCCAGCACCTCAATTAAAGGGACATTAAACTCAAACTTTTTCATTAATGATTCAGATAGAGAATACAATTTTGAACAACCTCCTAATTTACTTCTATTATCTAGTTTGCTTCATTCTTTAGATATTCTTTGTTGAAGAAAAAGCAATACACGTGGGATAGCCAATCACATGAGGCATCTATGTGCAGCCACCAATCAACAGCTACTGAGCCTATCTAGATATGCTTTTCAGGAAAGGATATCAAGAGAATTAAGCAAATTAGATAAAAGAAGTAAATTAGAACGTTGTTTAAAATCGCATGATCTTTTTAAATCATGAAAAAAAAAATGTGGGTTTCCTGTCTCTTTAAGCCGGCTATTGTAGAAAATAGGAAAATACAATTTAGAGAGCATGATTGTCAAAACCATGGAAATGTTGTTAATGCACTGTATGTCCATCAAGTTACATTGTAAGGGTATAATTAAATGTATATACTCATCTCAGCTTAGGATTGCAAATTGCAAGGCAGATGAACTGTGAATATCATTAGATTTACATGTAAGTAGATAAGTGAAATATCTATCGCAAGAGTACCACATTGAAGTGTTTTAGCACAGACTAATCAATAGTGATCTGCAAATGTGCTGAAAGTGTAATTTGTTTGGTAGAATGAATAGTCCTGTGGACATTTGAATGTTGATAAGAATGAAAATCCATTACAATTCGGCAATCAAATGTTATTTCCAATTTTCTAATGTTACTTTTGTTTTTGAATGTTCATAATTAGATCAAATATCCACATTCAAAATTTTGAATATAACATTAGATTTGAGAAATACTATTCAGAAGTTCAATAGTTTATGTGGTAGGGAATTTAATAAATTGATATATAATAGATGCAAATATATCAATTTGGATGTTTCTATTTTGAAAATTGCATAATTCGTATATTACATTTAAAGAGAGCATTAGAAATAATATTACAAATATATAGATTCAAATTTTTCGAGTTCAAAACAATTCAAAACAAATTATTAGAAAAATTGGAATCAAATATTAAACTTTAAGAAAGCATTAGAAATACGATTACATTAAACATATCTTAGAATGTTTACAAACATTAAAAATTAGAATTTTGCAAAACATTCACCCATCCCTAATAATCAACACAATACCATAATAAGTAAACCCATAGGGGCCGATTTACCATCTGTCGTACGGACATGATACGCTGTTGCGATCATGTCCGCCCGACATCGCTGAATGCAGACAGCATATGCTGTCGGCATTTAACATTACACAAGCAGTTCTGGTGAACTGCTTGAGCAATGCCGCCCCCTGCAGATTCGCAGCCAATCAGCCGCTAGCAGGGGGTGTCAATCAACCCAATCATACACGATCGGATTGCGTCAAAAAAATGAAGAAACAAAAAACAGTCTATAAGTGTCTGAATAGACTAACAGCATCCTGTGCAACAATGGAAGGAGACAAAGTTCCTCTATAAAATATTAAAATGTTTTATTAAACATTGTAATCATTAATAGAGGAACTTTGTCTCCTCACATTGTTGCACTGCACTTGTGCTTTTATGCACATTATTTGAGATGTGCATCTCTGTTATTGAGTGTTTGGAATTGGAGTCTTGTCAGCTGCTGTTAAGCTGATCACCTGATTGCGACGTTGAGGATTACATGACCGGTCATGTTCCTGAAATCTTAAGGGAATTTTAAAAAAGAGTTATAAGCAATCTTTTGAGTATATTTTTTAAGTACTAATTACATTATTTGTTGATAAACATAAATACTGATCTGTTGATTATTTTACTTTTATATATATATCTGCTATTAAATAGGTTATTACAAACACCATATTCGAATCACTAAAGCACTAATAGCACTTTAAATAAATTATTTTATACATACTAAAATATCTAGCACTTACAAGCACATAGAAAAAGTTTGATATATACAAAATTATCTAGCACTAACAAGCACATGGAAATAGTTTTATATATATATATATATATATATATATATATGAGACAAAAAGCGAAAAAGTCGAAGGCGCTAGACTGAGGGGGTAAAAAGAGATATGAGGGCACAGAGGTGTGTACCTATATCAGACTAGAAGATGGTGATCCCCTTGGAGCAAAAAACCAACCATATAGCAGCTATCCCTTAGGGAGGAGAGAGAAAACAGTACCAGATGAGGAAAAGAATTCCCCAGCTGGCCCAGTACTTCCCCCCCTCCAAAATAATAATATGGAAAAGACAAGAGCACGTTATAAGAAATGAAGTAGCGCTGGTTGTAAAGAAATATAGTTTACACGATCACTATGTGTGAGGAAATAACGGTATTGATAAAACAGAGAAACAGTTATTACAACACGAGGCAGCAAACACAATTAATTAACACATCACCTGTTAATGGGCAGGGAATGCCTTACAGCATAGGAGAAAAAAGGGGAGTGACTTCTAAAAGGTAAACTTGTTAAAGTGACGGTATCACCATATAATCGATTCATACTGAAAGAGGCCAAGGGAAAAGGTGCATTTACCTCCTGAAGTTTCACCCATACCCGGGAAAGCAGAAGGGAAAAAGGCAAGCTTGCTGTTTGAAGTTTCTCCTACATCCTAAGGGGCCAAGCCTAATCCCCCGAGAAGGATTCCCTGATGTGCTGATTCCTTACCTCATACGATTGAGGTTTTTTCTTGTAAGTTGGCATTCCACACATACCCCAAGTCTGGAATTTTCTTACTTTCCATATATATTATATAAGTGGTCAAGCATCTGGGACATTTAGGAATTAACATTCCCCTCATTCTATGGTGTTTTATTTGCTGTGTAATCAATTTTTTTTTTTTTTTTCCTTTTTTTTTTTTTCCCCTTGTTATTTCCTCACACATAGTGATCGTGTAAACTATATTTCTTTACAACCAGCGCTACTTCATCTCTTATAACGTGCTCTTGTCTTTTCTATATATATATATATATATATATATATATATATATATATATATATATATATATATATATATATATATATATCAACACAATTTTACAAATCTAACCCTGTAGCTGTTCTTCAGCGCACATACACAACAGTATTTATCCATATAACCACTATTTTTTATCCTGTTGTGAGAAAGGGGACGTATATGTAGCAAGGGTTTAAACTAGCGCCACACTAACCTTTGTAAACTTTTACTTCCCTGCTTCCAGGCTGCTGTTGCTGAGACTGACTGCTGCAACGACTGCTTGAAACGTTGTTTGTACATTGTTTGTGCCCTTGGACCCTGCGAAAAGAATAAAGGTAATTTTAAGAAATTGATGGCTGAAATACATTTGTGTTTTGCTGCAACTACCAGCCAGTTGTTTTGCCTGGGGTTGTCCTGCTGGGGGGGATAGGTTTGCTCCAGTCTATGCCACGCACACTACTAGCAGTGCTCTACCGCATGTGAGTTGCCCTTTGTCTGTCTTCAGCTGTGTACCCTGTCTGGACTTACTCCCCCTAGGGACTCAGGATCCCTTTCCAGGAGTGACAACTCGTTTGGCGAATTGCATTGTTTGTTTTCTAAATATACATGTATATTTTTATATTACCTATATACATGATACGAAAATACTTAAAATAGAGTTGCAACAATGTCAATCTAATGCGCTACCTAGAGTGCTAGCAGTCCCAAAGTAATTACATTGTAGTTAGAAGGAAGGACAAAAACTAAAATAATTATCTGTCAAAGAAGGACAAAGGCTGCAATTAAGGTAAATCTGCACTTTATTACTACAAACAATAAAGTTGATAAAATTCAAAAGGGAAGTCTATTCTCCACCCGGGTGCCATCATCAGCCGATAGGCTGTATTATTAAGCATAAAGTATTAAGTGTTTAGTCTTTTTTTGTGCAATTATTTAGAACATCTATACTGTTTTAGATTTGTGAATGTGATCCTAGCGTATCCACACAGTTTGGTTTGGTTTCTTTTTATTGTGTGTATGAGTGTTCATCATGTGTTAAATGGGTGGAGGATAGACTTCCCACTTGTATTTTATCAACTTCATTTTTTGTAGTAATAAAGCGCAGATTTACCTTAAAGTGAAGGTAAATTGTTCTTAGTTGGAAGACGTTATTGCATCAATTAATAGTAGAAGAAGCTAACTTTATTTTACTATTCTTTAAATATTTTGACAGTTTTATCTATATATAATTGCTTACGGTTTGCATAAAAACTCCTCCCAAGCACTACTTCCTAATTTTATTTGCTGTGACGTATAGAGCGGTCCACGAGGATCGTCTCTAAAGCGCATGGGACAGACCACATCTACTTAATAGAAACATTGTGTATCCCATAATTGGACAAGGCATAGCCTAAACGTATAATTACATTCTTTAGTGCTATAATCTATACATATTTCAGCAAAAGAAGATTTCCTGCAAAAAAACAGGCTTGCTAAATTTACAAATTGTAATTAGCTCATGCATACATTGTCAGGTGCAGAAAAAGTATATATATGTAAACATAACACTAATCTGTATGCTCATCTAGTATTAAATTTACTCTTTGTCGGATATTGCAAACATAGATATACACTCAACATAGTGCGGAATTTTAGGAAGAAGAAACTCTCCACATATATAATTGTGATAGGGAAATAACCATATTTCATATGTAGTGAGAATGACAGATGAGATAAGTATGTATATATATCAGGTAAAGAGGTATTTTATGTTGCAAAAATTATTGTTCAAAAAGAAGGACTAATACATATATTCCTATGATGGCATTGCTTAATTTGTACTGGGGCTTACTTTATTGTCTTTGCCAAAAATTGATGATATCCCCATCAATGTTAAAAGCCCAAGGCCTCCTTGTCTTGAGCTGGAAAATCCAGAAGGCCTCTCTGTACAGAAGCCTGCTTGCCCTGTCTCCTCCTCTCGCTAGTGGTCTGATCCATTCAATGACCTGCCATTTAAGGCTATTAACATTTTGATGGTGTACCTGAATGAAATGACGTGCCAGATCGGAGCAATCATTATTATTCTCAATATTATTGAGGTTCTCTCTCACACGCGATCTGGCTTCCCTTGTCAAGCACCCAACATATTGTTTCTCACACAAGGTACATTCAATCAAGTACACTACATGTGTTGTTTTACAGTTTGTAAGATCCAGGAGGTTATAGACCCTCTGTGTGGTCCTAGATTGGAAAGTACGGGTGGATTTACTATGGCTACAAGCTATACATTTACCATAGTGACATTTATAGTGACCTTTGGCATTTAGCCAACTGCTACTTTTTGGCTCAGTTTTCAGCATGCTTGGAGAGAGGGTATTACCCAAAGTGCAACCTCTTTTGGCCACAAAATTACAACCATTGGAAATATAGTTTTTTAGGGCATCTTCCGCAGTTAGGATGGGTAGGTGTTTTTCTACAATATTACATATTGCTCTATATTGGGAACTATATGTTGTAACAAACACCGGTTTTAGGGAATCTAACCTACCATAGGTTTCACCTCTCCTTTTGTCCTGCAATATATCCCCTCTCAACATCCTACTGACTTCAAGGTATGCTCTATTTATGATTTTATTTTTGTAGCCCCTCTCCTTAAGCTGTGCTTTCAATTCCTCACTTTCTCTGTCGAAATCTGACTTGTTAGAACAGTTTCATTTAATTCAAATAAACTGCCCTTTTGCAATCCCAAAACCTGTATGGGGTGGATGATTGCTGCGGGCATGTAGGACTGCATTAGACGAGATAGGTTTTCTGTAGAGTACCGCATTAATCTTCCTGTTAGAATTGTCTCCTATTCAAAGTATTAAGAAAAATAAAAATGCCCGCACGAATTAACCCCTAAAATTGAAATATTAACCCTTAAACCGCCAAACCTACACAACACCAACTACCTAAATTACAATATGAACCCCTTAACCGCCAACCCCCTACAGTGCAAAAAAATCTAATCAGTAAGCCCCCTAACCAAGATTTAAGATTAAATTTAAAAATAACTAATATTACAAAACATTTCAAAATTACAAAAAAAAACACTCAAATTACAAAAAATAAAAAAAATCTAAAATTACAGAAAAAAATAACAACAACCCCTAAACTAACACTAAACTACCAATAGCCCTTAAAAGGACTTTTTGTAGGACATTGCCCTAAGTTAAACAGCTCTTTTACCTAAAAAAATTACAAAGTACCCCCTAACAGTTAAACTCTCCACCCATAATTACGTTTATTTATTTTTTGTAATGTTATTTTTTTTTTAAATGTAATCTTAAATCTTGGTTAGGGGGCTTAATGATTAGATTTTTTGTGTTGTGGGGGGGTTGGCGGTTTAGGGGCTAATATTGTAATTAGGTAGTTGTGGAAGTTTTTGTGGTTTAGGGGTTAATAGTGTAATTAGGTACTTTGTGTGGCTATGGGTAATTTAGTGTTAGTTTTTTTTAGATAAGGGCTTTTTTATTTTAATGGGCAGCAAAAAAATCTGATTGACCTTTTAAGGGCAATGCCCATACAAATGTCCCTTTAGGGGCAATAGCTAGCTTAGGTTTTTTAGTCTTAGTTTTTTTATTTTGGGGGTTTGTGTGGGTGAGGGGTTACTTTTAGGGGGTACTTTGTAATTATTTTACGTAAAAGAGCTGTTTAACTTAGGGAAATGCTGAAGACTAGGGGGTGTTTTTATTTTTGGGGGGTGGGTTTATTTTTATAGGGGTACAATAGGTTAGGTTTTTTTTTTGATAATTTTGTTTATTTTTTTTTCAGTAATTTTAAATAGACTGCCCTCTGGGCAGGCTTATCGCCTAGTTGTTTATAATCTTGATTATTAAAATTTTAATTAAAATGTTTTATTTATTTCACACTTTTTGTTTCAGGTTTCTTACACATCATGATATATACATAAAATAATGGTGTAGTTTGAATTTTCTGGGTCTCCTTAAAAAAAAGAGTTATATAATATGTTGGGTTTCTCACTGAAATATAAACTACAGTTGAGCTTAAATATAAACAGCATAGAAAAATTGTAAAGAAGCTCAGTGCAGGGGTGGAAATGGCTCAGCAGTTAAGGGATTAACCCAGCTACAAAATGTGCCCTTCCTTAAAACCAAGAAGTGCACGCTCCCTTTTACCAAATTCTTCCCTTCCGAACAAACAGGAGGTACCAAAAATCAAGCACACAACCCCATAAGCTGTGACATAAAAACCAAGCCACACATGAATGGAGTGAAGGCATTAGCTTCTCCTTACATCTTCTGGTCCTGGAATGAAGTTCACTTCCGATTTCCTCCTCTATCCACCAACCTTGATGTCCAATCCACTGACCTCAAAATTACCACTTTAATTGGCCTCCATGGTGGTCACAAAATACTTCCTTCAAGGTCTTTCATCCAGGATTTCTTTCTTTTTTTAAAAATATTTTTTTTATCGAGATAATGCATATCATACATACATATATTTTGTGTGGACAAGTTCCATTATACGAAGAAATGTTACTTTAAAGTAGAACAGACATTAATGAAATGACCATTATTATTAGCAATAACCTAATTTTATTTTGACTTTAGAGGAAAAAAAGAAAAGAAAAGAAATAGAGAGAAGAAAGAATAAGGCTTGTCATCTACAGTGTGGAACCCATATTAAATGTCTTGTCCGGTATCTGTCCGATATATTCTCATTAAATGGTATTACTCCATGTCTTATGTATAGTATCAACCCATTGTGCTACAGTAGGAGATTGGTCTTGTTTCCAAAATTTGGGCAATTAACACTTTAGTACTGTTAGATTTGGTAGGCTTGATGTATTGCAGGAAGTTTTTTGGAAGGTTTATTTAATAACCATAATAGTGGGTCTGGTGGAATATTTATTCCTAAGAACCTCTCTGTTTGGGTTAATAAGTTCTTCCAGAAAGTGTTTAGTTTAGTGGAAGTCCACCAAATTTGTCACATATTCCCCATCTCTTGTTTACAGCACCAACATAAGTTAGATCTCTGTGATCCGGGCTGATGTAGAGACTTTCATTGTTCTTTTATATATTTTGTACATATCCCCTGGAAAAAATGTTAATGTTTAACTCTTTTTCCTAACGTTTCATGTATTGGTGTTCTGTGCCTATTGGAACCTGTTACAACATATTGTATATGATGGATAAGGTGTGTCTAAGTGGTAATTTTGAAATGCACAGTTTTTCAAAGTCTGTTGGTGAACGCAACAGGTTATTTTTCCCCTTGTGACATTGTAGAAATGAGTGGGCTTGCGAATAAAAAAAAACAATTATAAAATATATGTAAATTGTTTTCTAAGAGTTTCTCTCAAGAGTGCATTTTTCCAGCTTCTGAAAGATAAAGAAGGGGAGATTACTTTGTCTATCTAGTGGGTTTAATTTAACTATGTCATTTCCGGGTGGGAATTCTGGGTTACCCAGGAGTGGTGTTAGAGGTGAAGGTTTAGAGGAGAGTAGTAAGTATGTAACTGTCAGTGTATCCCACATCTTATATGTTTCTAAAATTATATAGTTGTCTGTTGACCTTGTCAGTCGCTCGGAGTCATCCAACCAACATAATGAGCCTAGATGATGATAACGGCATATTTGGTGTTCAATTCTGACCCATATCTTTTCCTGGTAATTAGTATTCCAGTCGACCACACTTCGTAAGAATATTGCCTGTCTATATTTTTTCAAGTCTGGAATTCCCATTCCACTGAAATTTTGGGGAGGCACATTAAAAATGTTTAATCCTGAGGTGTTTTCTATCACCGATCTATATTCATTTATGTGTTTCTGTAAGGAAGTTATATAGAATGGTGGCAGAGGATTTGGGATAGTTTGAAAAATATACAGAAGTCTTGGTAGTATGTTCATGGTTATTGTCCCTATTCTCCCTAGCCAAATAAGGCATTTAGATCTCCAAGAGTTAAGCTAAGATCTGCAATTATGTTCTTTTTAAGAGTATCATAGTTGAGGATTATTAAATCTGAATGTTGGTGTGTCAGAGAGATCCCTAAATATTTGATTGATGAAAATTGCCATCTAAAAGGGCAGATTTTTTGTGTGTCATGCAATTCTTCCATGCTTAAGTTAAGGTTCATGATTTCTGACTTCGAAAAGTTAATTTAAAAGTTAGAAATTTTTCAGAAATCATTAAACTCTCTCATTAGTTCTGGGATTGAAGTGCTAGGTTTAGTTAGAGTAAGAAGTATGTTGTCCACGTAAAGAGATAGTTGTATACATCAGTTTGGAGATTTATGCCTCTGATAGTGCTATTTTCCCTGATTTTTATAGCTGAGATTTCAATGATGAAAGCAAATAGTAGAGGCGACAGTGGGCACTCTTTTCTAGAGCCATTTTTTATATAGAAAAGGTCGGAAAGTGTGCCATTTATTAGAATGTGTGCATTTGGGTTATTATATCAGGATTTCTCTTTTTAATACTGAAGTGTTTGTATAAGAGCATATAAATTGTATTTTTTTGTATGATTCATATATTTTGCACACACGTTTTTAACTGCAATTAAATAAATATTTGTACACTGAATTTGCTTGCTGCTGTCCAGGGTGAGTTTTCTGGGCCACTCAGAATTCAACTCATCTATAAACACCATTTGATTGGTGCTTTCACAAATGTGTTTTTCAGAATAGATACCATCTTCTTGCTCAAGTTTTTCATTACAAATATCAAGGGACTAACCAAATGACTGAATGTTTTCATTAATACAAATAAAGTGAGGCTTGAAAACATTATTATTTTTATGTAATTCATACATTCATTGGGTACTGTTAATATTAGGGTTTTAATTTATATTTTGAAAAATAGTGCTTTCTTTTTTTGTGTTTTTATTGTTTGTATAGTTCAATCTTTATAGATTAGAATAATGATTTTTACCATATTATTATGGGATAAGTTCTAATGTTCTAGAAGAAAAAACTTCAAATGTTTGAGAATTAATGTGCATCACTGTGCAGTATGGACTACCAATTTTACCTTTGTTTTATATGGGGTATATTTTTTAATAATTTTAAAGAGTTTGTATTTTGTCACAAGATAATATTTCAACTGACATTTGAAGATTTGATAAATGTAGGCTTCTATGTGTTTCACTCTATAAAATATGCTTCTTAGATATGGTCAGTATGGAATTGTACTCTCTCACTATTGAGCCCAATAATGTATATAATGTAAAAACTAGAAAGCATTTAAGTATTTTGCAATTTTTTTTTTTATTACAATAAAAAATAAAGTCAGTCTCATTGAAAACCCCCAGCATATGTGCTTATTTACTGTGTGGATATATTCAACTTTTTAGCTTACTTATAATTCAGCTTGTGGAAAATCTACTTTCCTTTATCCACTGCATATTTATGAAGTTAACATATGACCTTTTCCTGCTCATAAGAATATTTTTATTGAAACCATATATATGTTGTAACAGTTACAATTATTTTACTTTAAAAAATACCACTTTGGCAATTGTGTCATCCATTTTCTTGGCAGCCTGACAACTAGTTGGAATCATGTTAAGCTCTTTTAATTGCTGTTAAATACATAGCTATGCAAGGTAGTCTGCATCAAATTTGAAATGTTAATACCTAAGAGTAAAATAGAAATTATAATTTAATAATTTTATTGTATAAGAATTTTACTTAAATCAAGCATTACTTTATCAAAATTATTCATCTTATTACATAAACATTTAAATGGATAATAGTTCAAAATGACTCTTTTGTCTGTTAAAGTAACTTGCTAAATTACACAGTAAGGGCTAGATTACAAGTGAAGTGCTATTTTAATGTGCGCCCATAAAGGGGCATTGGCCCATTTATGGGTGCACGTTATATAATCAGCACAATTAATCAGAGGTCAGACCTCTGGTTAAAGGGACAGTATACTATAAAAAATGTATTCCCTTAATGTGTTTCCAATTACTTTATTTTACCAGCTGCAGAGTACAAAATGTATGAGATTTGCTTTTAAAGGTTTATTTATGTATTTGAATTAGCTGATTTTCACCTAGATTACAATTTGTGTGCAAAACCCTTTGCGTAAATAATGCTAAACAATTAGCGGTACCGCACTTTCTATAGCGCTGCCATTACAAGTTACAAAAAACCTTTTTGTGTTGTGTGATATGGTGCAATAAGTACCATTCTACGCAAAAGCCAAGTCCTGACTTGACGTGCACGTGCACGTTTTCCCCCTTAGACATCAATGGAGAATAAATGTTAGAACTAACACCTGCGATCGCTATAACGCATTCTCCATTGATGTCTATGGAGACAAGAAAGTTATGTATAAACCTAACATAAACCCCTAGTCTATATACCCCTAATCCACTAAATAAAGATATTAACCCCTAAACCGCTGCCCCTGACATCACCAACACTAAATAAAGATATTAACCCCTAAACAGCCGCCCCCGACATCGCCAACACTAAATAAAGATATTAAACCCTAATCCCCCGCCCACCCGCATCGCCAACACTAAATAAACCTATTAACACCTAAGCCGCCGCCCACCTGCATTTCCAACAATACAATAAACCTATTAAACCCTTAGCCACCACCCTCGACATCGCCGACACGAAATAAAGTTATTAAACCCTAATCCTCCGCCCCCCCATTGCCAATAATACAATAAACCTATTTAACCATAAGCCGCCACCCCCCAAACATCGCCGACACAAAATAAAGTTATTAACCCCTTAATCCGCTGCCCCCTGCATTGCAAATACTATATTAAACCTATTAACCCCTAAATCCCGACCCCCCACATCGCTAACCACTAAATAAAACTATTAACCTCTAATCCTCCTCCCGCCCGCCCGCATCGCAAATACTAACCTAAACCTATTAACCCCTAAACCGCCAAACACCCACATTGCAAACGAAATTATCCAAAATAAAAAAAATTAAACCTAATCTAATACCCCTATAAAAACAATAAAGCCGGGGGAACTTCCGGGCAGCGGCCATCTTAGGTCGAAATATTTCGAGCTGCTTTTCTCTGCAGGATCTTTTTACCAATAATTTTGATATATGGACTTACTAGTTATCCAAACCTTCAAATTCTAATTTGGGAAGGAATTCTGCATTAATAGAGCTATATATCTCACTAATCTGCAGCCCTAATATTCCGGAGAATTTTCAGAGGTTACGGCCTCCATATCAACCCCCCAGCCAGTATCCCTGGATGCCGACTGCGTAGCAGTTTTAGATAGAAGCTGCATACACTTTGCCGTTATTTACACTCATCAACTGGCAGATCATACCACCAAGTTACATGGAAATGACCACAGCAATCATTGTGGAACTCACTGAGCTCCTGGACCTGCACCAAGCGGCCCTCATGGCATCTGTAACTGAGGCCTTTGATTTGCTCAGTATGGCTGTAAGACAGGCGAGTAACAGATCTTCACTTAATATGGAGCTCCATGAGAGGGAAAATGATACCCGGTCCCAGACCCTATGTAGATCCGTAGGTCCCTACTACCACCCAGGGGATTGTGAGGCGGCAAAAGCGGGAACGACACAGGCATGTATAGAAACCACAGCCTTAGCTCCTTTAAATGCACCGGGGGAGATTGCCTTACCCGACTATAGTAACGGCTCGATGGATTACTCACTGCTTGAGTCACTTGTTGCCGGGATTAGCAGAGCTCCTAGTGAAAGCTATGCTTACCGTGTCGCACCTCGGAGACCCATAGTTCGGCTATTCACAGGATCAGGAGGACACCGCAGAGCTGGCCCCAACACATTACTTGCTTCAATAGGCAGAGCAACGTCCCAGTATAAGAGCAGCTTTGTTCAAGCAAAAAGAGTGTTCCACCCTGTTCTCACACCTCCCGACACAAATCTGCAAGCCTTCGGTGAACCCGGTAAGATACCGCATTGAGATTATGGTCAGCAAAGAGAAGCGCTGTTTTGTAGGAATACTAGTGCAACAGCTGAAAATTCACAGCACAAAGCAGGTATCTCCCTCTGCAAAGACTGGCATTGGTTAAAAGAAAGGACTCATTGGTGAACTTCCTCACATCAATAACCAAGTTACCTATGATAAGCAAAAGGATATTGCCACTTAGCATAATTCATTTAGATTTCCCCTCATATGATGGACGTTATTCCGGAGCTTTCCTGAGGGTACAAGATGTCAAACATTCTTTAGTCTGACTGATTCAGAGTGGGGTAAAATTTCATTATGTATACGTATTATTATGCTTCATAATTATTGCATTTAAACATCTTTCTTATTGGGGGCCCCCTTGGTGTGTGCTTCTCTGTGAGTGATGATACCATTTTTCCTGTTTGTCCACGGCCAATTTATCACACTCAAAAATTAAACTAGGGTCACTCCACCAGGAAAGGTATTAGAGCAAAACTTCACTCTCTATCATTTATATGCAGTGAATTATGCTTTCACATATTAACTAATTTGTAACTATGTGCCCCTTGGCTATGGCATCCCCTTCTAGCTTGGTGCTCATTACAATGTCACTAACTGGATACTTTATATATACAAAACTTCCCTGTTTGGGAACATCAAGTACGTAGTACTGTGACTAAGGGGTGCATCTCCATCATTGACTCTTTCATTGATTCTTAATTTTCTTTGCTAGTAGTCCCTATAGACGATACAAGGAACCCCCCTTAAATCATCCAGTATGAGTATGTGACACATCTCCATTTTGAGCATTCACCCTAGTGCTTCTCCATTGGTTGTGGTCCCTGCATACTGTATTGCTGAGCATATTGTTATGTAATGTAGTTTAGTATTGGCTTTGCATTTATGTGTCGCATTATCCCTTTGGTGCTCTTTTATTCTTCCATGTCTCCACTTACGCTGGTTGTGATGTACATTACAGTAATGGTCCATTAGTGACCACCCATAACATCAGTGTTCCTCCTCTACAGCGCTTAAAACTTTCCAGGGTCCATGAGTGGCCCTTTTGTTACTGGAGGAAATTTGACTTGTTGAAGAAAACAAAAAAAAAAAAGTGAGGTTCTAACCTTATTATATGCAATATAATTTATGTTGTTTTAAAAGTTCTATTGTTAAGATATCTTCATAATGTACCAATCTGCAATATGTCTCTTCCAACATTTGATGTACATGATTATACAATTGTACTTGTTAATAACCTCAATAAAAATATTAAATCTAAAAAAAAAAACCAAAAAACAATAAAGCCAGTAAGCCACCCTAAACTAAAAACACCCCCTAATCTAACACTAAACTACAAAAAAGGGCCTTTTGTAGGGCATTGCCCTAAATAAATCAGCTCTTTTTAAAAAAAAAAAAAATTACAAAGTTCCCCCTAACAATACAAGTCCCCACCCACCCAAACCCCCAAAATAAAAAAACAGCTCTTTTGCTACCCATTAAAAAAAAACTAATCTAAAAAAAAAGAACACCCAAAAAACAAACAAACAAAAATAACATTAACACAGACAAAGGAACTCACCATCCCTGAAGTTCGGCGGTGAAGGTTTTCTTCCAGGTGGCACAGAGCGTAGCAGGATTGGCGACCGCAATGACATCCGACGTGGAGCCTCCTCTTCATGCGATTATCCGCCGCACACTGAAGATTGAATGCAAGGTACCTGTTTTATCTTGCATTCCTATTGGCTGAAATGTTCAAATCAGCCAATAGGATGAGAGCTACTGAAATCCTATTGGCTGATTTGAACAGCCAGACTTAAGGAATGGTACCTTTGTCGGGTTAGTGTAAGTTAATAGGTAGTTTATGGGTATTAGTGTACTTTGTGACATATTTGTAATGAGTTTTGTAAAACATTTTTGTTTCTCAAAATCCATAACTACTGGTTTTTGATAGCGGAATGGATCGTTACAGTATTGGATATAAAGCTAGTGGAATAGCCGGACCACACAACCTGTAATACGGATGAGCTGAATATTCCACACTCAAAAGCCATTTTTTGAGTGCAGAATGTAGAGTTGTGGTACAGGCTAAAACGCTAGTGGTATAGCCGTACTGCCGCAACTTGCAATACTGGTGAGCTGAATATTTCGCATGCAAATGCCAATTTTTCAGCTGTATAGCCATACCGCACAACTTGTAATCTAGGTCTTTGTGTTTTGAAGCCACAACCTAATAAAATGGGTTGAGCTTGTAGGTATAATCAGATCTCATTACCTTATCACATTGTGTACATATACCTGCTTCTTTATCTTATATCCGTCCGTAAATCAATCACCAATACTTGGAGAGAACAAAGGAAAATTAACATTTTATTTCTTATCTCTTCTAAACCCCACTGGGTGTAATTTCTTCTACTGGCTGTGTTTACACAGCTTCACCTTAAGGCAAAAAACTTTCAGGATAGGTGGGGATGCCACAGGCTAAATCAACTATTTCAAATGCCAATATAATGGTAATGAAAATACTTGTAAACAATTTAATACACTCCTGCAGGTAAAGTGAATCATTGTGAATAAATTAAAGTGGAGAAAATCGTTGAGTAAACTGTCCCTTTAATGAATAAAATGTGCCCCAATTGCCCCCAAAATAAAGAGGCAGTAGTTAACATAAAAAATAAAGATGAGCATTTTAATTAAAAAAGAAAAAAATTGCATGAAGCAGTTATAAAGGGTTAAAGTTAGGGGATGTGGGGTGAAAATGCCTTTACATTGATGTCAATGGGGGACTGTGTTTTCACTTTAAATATATATGTGTTTGCTTATATACATATATATATATATATATATATATATATATATACTGTATATATATATATATATATATATATATATATATATATATATATATATATATGTGTGTGTGTGTGTTAATATGTGTATAAAGGTAATGAAGATGAAGGTGCGCTGGGGGAGTGTAAGCCACTCTAATGGAATCTCCTCTATAGACTCCTTTGTATATTCATGTAAGAATAGAAAATCAAGAGCGCGCTAAATCTATCAAGATACGTAGATCAATTTTTACAACCTTATGTGAAAACCCTACCTTCCTATCTACGAGATTCAACAAGCGTAATAAAACTACTTGAGAAGTAAATGGGAACCAAATATGCATCTGGTGACAAGTGATGTTACATCGCTGTACACAAATATACCACACAATCAAGGAGTTGAAGCACTAGAACATTTTCTAAAAAAAGACAAGAATATACCTCAAGAACAACAACAGTTAATAATTGACAGTATAAAATTTATTTTACATCACAATTATTTTTCATTTGGTAATACGTTTTAAAATCAGATAAAGGGCACAGCCATGGGGACCAGGTTCGCCAAAGTTATGCAAATTTATTCATGGGTAAGTGAGAACAAGAATTCCTTCTTGACAACGAACTTGGGGAGAACCTGGTCTCTTTCAGTAGATATATAGATGATATTCTTATCCTTTGGAGAGGGGAGAAGGAAGAACTAGAGGAATGTATGAGGTCCATGAATACAAATAATAGAGGTCTACAGTTTACATATATAACAAGTCAAGAAAATATTACTTTTTTAGATTTAGAAATTACAGTATCTGAAAAAGGTATTGAAACTTGTACCCATTTTAAAAAGTAGACAGCAACAACTATATACATGCAAACAGCTGCCACCTACAAAAATGGAAGAATAATATTCTAATTGGACAAACATTACGTATTAGAAAAAGTTGTACAAATATAGTAGATTTTGAAAATCAAATACAAATTCTAGAACATAAATTTAATGAGAGGGGATATAAAAAAGATCTAATTCAGAATGCTATAGACAAAGCAAGAGATAAAAGTAGAGAGGAATTACTCTCGGGCAGTATTAGAAATAGACATACTCTAGATGCTGAAAAAAACAAATTTAGAAACCTCTTTTGTAACTACCTACAATAATGATTTTAAGATGATGGAAAAAAAATATTTCTAAAATAATGGAATCTAGTTCAAAGAGATCCAATTATAGGAGATAAAGTCATCCCTGTACCAAGGAAAATATACAGAAAAAATAAAAATCTAAAAAATATACTGGTTCCAAGTGAATTTAGACCACTTAGAGAAGAGAATGAAGGAACTATAAATATACATGGCCATAGGCTAAATGGGTTCTACCCATGTTTAACTTGTAAAGCATGCCAACATGGAGTTAAAACTAAAGAATTGATATCTTTTCAAACAAAAGAAAAAAATGAAATTAAGGACATCACTAGATGCACCGATAAAGGTGTTGTATATGTGTTAGAGTGTAGCTGCAAACTCCAGTATTTAGGAGAGACTACCAGACCCCTCAAAGATAGAATCAGAGAACACCTTTGTTGTATCAGGAAAGGTAACCTAGACACTTATATTTATAAACACTTCAGAGAAGTTCATCAAAATAGAGAAAAAGATTTGAAGTATTGGGGAGTTTGTAAAGTAAAGCCAAATTGGAGGGGAGGAGACTTTGAACAAAAACTCCTACATAAAGAAGCAGAACTAATTTACAAAGTAAAAACTCTGAAACCTAGAGGCCTAAACTCTGAGAAAGATCTTAGCCCTTTTCTATAAATGAATATAAAGAAACCCTTTGATATAAATAAGATATGATAAGTTCACTCTCACAAAGGTAAAAATGAATTTAACTTAAGAATTATTATTATATCAATAACACTTAATATCCACATTAGATAAATAGATAAACACTAATCACTATATTAGAAACCCACCCCTATTTTTTACATTTATTTTTATTTATAAGTATATTAAGGGTAACTTATTTATTTATTTATTAAATTTATTTAGAGATTTGTTAATAATGTCCAAATAAATCAATACCACCTTAAGACATTTGCCTGAGAAAACAGAGATATACCACCTTTATCTTAGAACCAATGAAAAGCAAGCTACATCTTTAAAAAGAACCAGTATCCCTAATCAATTTTATCCTTGATAAAGCCCAAAATTGGGCGAAACGCGTTGAAATAGAGTGACAGAGATACCTGGTTCAACAACAAGTACTTGTTCTAATTGTCACAAATCCAAAAAAGTGAGACGGCAAATAGTGACGAACAGCAACCTATCGGAGAGAGGTTTACGGGTTACGTGACTTATACGGAAACAGCAAGGGGAATCCCTACTCACATGCCGTCAAGGAGACAAGACACCGACATTGAAGGGGAACACGAGCCGCTGAAGTGATAAGAAGAACCCCATTAGAAGTAAGGCTACTACCCGAGGCGGTGAGTTAGGCTGATAATAGATCCGTGAATCGAATAACTGTCACTTTATTTTTTGTGCCACATGTTCTCACCAACTACTATACATAAAATCACATAAAAGCTACTACTCGACTTACTGCAATTAGCCAGAGACTGAGTTAGTCTGATCAGACAAATTACACTAACAAACAACGGAGTTATAAGCAGGATAATTTTGTGGGTGATTGCTCTGATAACAAAACTGACACTATAAGTGTATTATAATTACAATATCTATTGCAAAGAACAACTAATAATGACAATAGCAACATTGATGCAAAACTATTGTACTCCAATAAGAACTCTAGTACCTTAAAGACACTGACTACATACTTAGAAACACTTATTGTAAGCAGTTTAAGGATTTCACAATTGGAATGGATATACTGTCATAAAAAATCTTTGGAGAAACTAATACGGACTCATGGACTTTGAGTCTTATATTTTAAGGTGTTTTAAGGTGGTTTAAACAAGGTAAGTAACGGTTTTAAGGGAGACGTCCCTAATTAACAAATGTGTAAGTGAAGTTTTTTAGATATTTTAGATATAGTTTTATAGGATTCTTACCAATGCTATGTCCCATGCTACTGTTATTAAATTTTAAAAAGCTAGACTGTATCATATTATTATTATTTTTATACAACCATGGAACAACTATATATAGTTAGAATCTAAGGTTGAAATATAATAAGAAATAGTAGTTATAAATACTTGAAGTAGTAAAGAAAAAAGCGGATCCATCCAATGCTTTCAAAACACAGTGACTTTATTGTAGCAATTTTCTGTCACAGATAACAGTTGTAATAACTTCAGAGGCACACACTTTAAAACAAGAGGAGCTGTTATGAGGTCCGGTTTCAGTCTTACATGTTTCGGCGGATCCTGACCGCCTTAATCATAGACCATACCGGAACCTCTATACCTGTAACCTTTTTACCTGTTTACAGGTATACGCCCTCAAACATTTACTCCAATCATATAAATACAATGGGATTTAGCCTTAAACGGCCAGGCAACATAGAATATCATTCTGTTAATTTTCTTAGGTTGATCTTAATCCTGTAAAGATTGTTATTTAACATATTGTAGAAGAACATAAATAAAATAAAATAAATTAAATCAAGTAAACTCCTTTATAATAACTTGTAAGGCTGATTTCTAACAGGTCTATTAAGGGCATACTTTTTCGCTGTAATAGTACATTTAATGTAGCCCTATATCTTTTATTTAGCAACATTTAACAATACATTGTTACCACTAGGCTTTTATTAGTGTATTAATTTTAGTTTTAAATCTAAAGTTGTGCTCAGCCTTGATGAAACAAAGACTCTAAGTGAAATAAACTATTTATATAAGTAGGATAGTATTTGTAGCTTTAACCTTTTCACTCCTTCCATCATTTGTGTACATATCTATAGATAGAAATTACCTTTAAGAAGTCCCATATGTATATACATATTTATTAGCTCAATTTGGACTTTGAATTTAATATATCTATAGAAATGTCACAAATAGTGGTAAACCATATATTGTTAGATAATAATTTATCTTTAATTTATCTATTTGTTACTCCAGCAGTTGATGATATCATGTTCGGAGTTAAACCCCCTCTGGGACTAAGGTCTTAAAGATAAAAATCCAATAGGCCTCTTGCTTTTTTAGAGCATTTAGCCTGTCACCACCTCTGTGTGACTTTTGAATGTGTTCAATGACTGACCAAATGAAAGTACTTAGATCTTGGTTGTGTTCCTCTATAAAGTGGGATGCAAGCGCAGAGCATGATATATCATTTTCTATATATGAGATGTGCTCTCGAATGCGAGTTCTTACATCTCTTGTCGTCATTCCAATATACTGTTTTTTATGCTCAGTGCATTCAGCTAGATAAATAACATGGTCAGTAGAACATTTTATACAGCCTTTAATATCATATTCTAAACCTGTAGTATATGACTTACAGGTTTTAGTTACTTTGATATAGCCACATGCTCTGCATCTTCTACTTCCACATTTATATACTTCATTAGTATGCAACCAAGAACTTCCTGTACCCCTTTCTTTATTCTTATGTTCACTGGGAGATAGAATATTAGCCAACGATTTGCTTTTTTTTGTATACAAATCTACAGCCTTCATCAATTATTGGTTTTAGGGCACTGTCTCCATAGATAATAGGCAAATATTTATTTACAATGTCACAGACTTCTTTATACTGATCTGAGAACTGAGTAATAAAGAGGGGTCTTGTATCTTTCTTGTCATTTTTCTTTTTTGTTTTTAAAAGGTCCTTCCTGTCCATTTTACTCACTTTATCACCAATACTTATTACTTGTTAGCGATTATAGCCTCTGGCTACCATCCTCTCTGTTAGTTCTGACCTTGCTCTAACAAGATCTTCATTTTGGGAACAATTTCTTTTGGTTCGCATCATTTGACCCTTTATTATCCCCTTGATGACATATTTTGGGTGATTACTTTTGGCATGCAATAAGGCATTGCCAGCAATTGGTTTTCTATATAGATCTGTTATGACTCTCCCATTTTGTCTATCAGCAGTTAAAGAAAGGTCTAGATAGTTAATTCTGTCTTTGCTCCAGTCAGAGGCAAATCTCATACCAAGTCTATTATTATTAAGATAGTTTACAAACATATCTTTTCCTATTTCATCACCATCCCATACAAAAAGCAGGTCATCTATAAATCTCTTATAGAGAAATATAGAGCCTTTAAATGGGTTGGAATCATTGGTAATGAGACTTCTCTCTAGCCATCCCATAAAGAGGTTTGCATATGAGGGCGCAAACCGCGCCCCCATTGCAGTCCCCTGTTTTTGCAAATAGAACTCCCCCTCAAACATAAAATAATTATGTCTGAGGAGGAATTATATGACCTCAAGGATGTAGCTTTTAAAGTAAGGATCATAAGTTGTTTCAAGACCAAGAAAATATTCAGTGGCTTTTAGGCCTAATTCATGTTGAACCATAGAATACAATGATACTGCGTCTATTGACAGCCAGATAAAGGTATCTCTCCACTCAAAATCATCAAAAATATTCAACACATTCATTGTATCCTTAAGGTGACTATCAAGATTAAGGACCAGGGGTTGTAATATATCATCTACCCAATTAGATAAAGGTTCTAATATAGATTCAAGCCCTGATATAATGGGTCTTCCCTTAATATCTTTAACACCTTTATGTGTTTTAGGGAGATGATAAAAAATAGGTATACGGGGGTTTTTCTACATACAAAGAGTCAAAGGTTTTCGATCCATATACCCATTCTCCAAGCCATCATCTAATAGGAGATAATAATTTGTCTTGAATTCTCAGAGTGGGGTCATAACTTAGCTTAGTATACCACCTCATTTTCTCTTAACTGTCTGTGAGACTCACTTATATACCAATCCCTATCACAAACCACAATACTGTTTCCTTTATCAGATCGTTTTATCACTATCTTTTCATTTTCTTCAAGGCTCTTTAGAGTTTCTTTTCATTTTTTTGTCAAGTTTGATCTTTTATGTTTCACTTTTGTGGTTTCTTTTAGGGCTGTAAGATCTTCTAACACTCTCTTATGAAAAAGCTCTGACTGTGGGCCTCTGGTTCTAGTGGGGGTAAAAGTTAGATTTTTGTTTTTTAACAAGCTTTTTAGTCTGTTTTCTCTCATACTGTTCAGATGTGTTAGTATCTGAATCAACTACTTCAGTCTTAAAGTATTTCTTAATTGTTAGTTGTCTAATAAAATGATTTACATCTAGAACAGTCTGAAAGAGATTAAAAATCACCACTAGGGCAAAAGCCCAAACCATAGTTTAATACTTTTATTTCATTATCATTAAGTGCATAAGAAGATAAGTTTTAAAACTGCTCCTTGTAATCTTATTTCTCCTTCTGAGCTATCTGTCTCAGCTGATATCTGTTTTCTTGCTTTTTTGTCGCCTTTTCTCTACTGGACCTCCCCCTTTGTTTGTATCTCCCTCCTTTTGAAAATCCTGTTTCTCTGGTTCAACCTTTTTAGTATTAAGTTGTTTTGGTTTAGTTCCTATTTCAATCCCTTTAGCATTCAGTTTTTTTGCAGCATTCTATGTGTATATCCTCTATACTCTCTGTCTCAGATTGTGTGTAACCTTCTGAGGTCTCAAGTCAGTTTCATTAGCAGTTTCACTATTCTCATTTTGTTCAATCTCGCTAAATGTGACCTTTTTATTTTGTTTCTATATTATTCCTTTTGCCTTGCTTGTGCCCTTTCAGGGTTTTAGATTGAGATTCAGTACTCAGCAATTGATTACCTTTGACCTTTTTCACCTGACCTTTTTCTGCCAATCTGTTACCCTTTCTGGTGTGTTTCTGCCAGAGATACATTTGTTTACTCTAGCATAATCCTCTTACTATCTTGCAAAAAATTTTGAGTGTTTAATATTAAGCACTAGTTTCCTTGCTTCTTCCCTGCCCTCTTGAGCATGGTATCGTATTTACATATTCTGGAAAACTTCTTTAACGTATTCAGTTCTCAATTGTATCTTAACTATCTCCTCTTTAAGATTGGCAATTTGTTCAGTCTTATATTTATTAAGAAGTCCCATAAGCCTTATTGCACATTCAGTGAGTATGAGTTCCATTCTGCAAAAAACTCTTGATTGTCTACTTCAAAAGCTGGAAATGTTCTCAATCTGAGGCCTCTCGGGTACCAACCCTCTCTTTATGTACTTGTCAAATAGCCAATTGTCTAAACGCAGTCTCTGCTCTTTATTTTTCACGCACTTCCATAGTATGAAACAAATCAGTTAATTTCACATTTTCAGTATCATCTTTAAATAAGTCCTCCAAATCTATGTTGTCAATGTCCCATTCATCTGTCTTTTTTAATGAGTAAAATTCAGTGTGTGACTCCATTTTTTAATATTTTATATTCCTCTGGTAAGGGTTAAAAACTTCCCTTTATTTCATATAATTATCACTCTTTATTAAAAGTGTTTGATAGCTTGTAAAGGCAGCTTCAGGCTATAATTCATATACATGATATTACATATTACGAATTTCATTCCTCATATATTTAGCCTCTTATATGCCATACAACAACAAATGAGCAATAAAGAACAATGCTGGAAGGTCAAATGTAAATGAATGAAAAATAGCAAAACCAGGTTTGCACCAACTGCAATGTCCTTAGTTCTTTAGTTGTTAAAGCATACATGCGCAGGGTGTAATTTCCCTTTATAGCGAGCTTGGAGCAGACTACAGGTACAGTTTGCTTTTACATACGGATTTGTACACTCTCACTCACCCCGCTCTTCATGCGGTAGCCTCACTCGGTCCCTGTCCTCCTCGATCTGACTTCTTCTAACAGCAGAAGAGGTCTTACCTGGTGGTGTAGATGTGTCCGCTTGTCACCTCCACAATCGTCGGATCCTGTTATGTCCTCGCTTTCACACGTCTCGCTCGGTTCCACAGCTGCACTCTAACGCTGCCTTCCAATAGAGGGTGTGATCCAAAAGCAAACTCCTTCCTGTTTGCAATTAACTTGAAGTAGTAAAGAAAAAAGCGGATCCATCCAATGCTTTCAAAACACAGTGACTTTATTGTAGCAATTTTCTGTCACAGATAACAGTTTTAATAACTTCAGAGGCGCACACTTTAAAACAAGAGGAGCTGTTATGAGGTCCGGTTTCAGTCTTACATGTTTCGGCGGATCCTGACCGCCTTAATCATAGACCATACCGGAACCTCTATACCTGTAACCTTTTTACCTGTTTACAGGTATACGCCCTCAAACATTTACTCCAATCATATAAATACAATGGGATTTAGCCTTAAACGGCCAGGCAACATAGAATATCATTCTGTTAATTTTCTTAGGTTGATCCCTTAATCCTGTAAAGATCGTTATTTAACATATTGTAGAAGAACATAAATAAAATAAAATAAATTAAATCAAGTAAACTCCTTTATTGAACAAAATGAGAATAGTGAAACTGCTAATGAAACTGACTTTGAGACCTCAGAAGGTCACACACAATCTGAGACAGAGAGTAGAGAGGATATACACATAGATGCTGCAAAAAAACTGAATGCTAAAGGGATTGAAATAGGAACTAAACCAAAACAACTTAATACTAAAAAGGTTGAACCAGGGAAACAGGATTTTCAAAAGGAGGGAGATACAAACAAAGGGGGAGGTCCAGTAGAGAAAGGCGACAAAAAAGCAAGAAACAGATATCAGCTGAGACAGATAGCTCAGAAGGAGAAATAAGATTACAAGGAGCAGTCTTAAACTTATCTTCTTATGCACTTAATGATAATGAAATAAAAGTATTAAACTATGGTTTGGGCTTTTGCCCTAGTGGTGATTTTAATCTCTTTCAGACTTTTCTAGATGTAAATCGTTTTATTAGACAACTAACAATTAAGAAATACTTTAAGACCGAAGTAGTTGATTCAGATACTAACACATCTGAATAGTATGAGAGAAAACAGACTAAAAAGCTTGTTAAAAAACAAAAATCTAACTTTTTTACCCCACTAGAAGAAGAGGGCCCACAGTCAGAGCTTTTTTCATAAGAGAGTGTTAGAAGATCTTACAGCCCCTAAAAGAAACCACAAAAGTAAAACATAAAAGATCAAACTTGACAAAAAATAAAAGAAAGCTCTAAAGAGCCTTGAAGAAAATGAAAAGATAGTGATAAAACGATCTGATAAAGGAAACAGGTATTGTGGTTTGTGATTAGGACTGGTATATAAGTGAGTCTCACAGACAGTTAAGAGAAAATGAGGTGTTACTAAACTAAGTTATGACCCCACTCTGAGAATTCAAGACAAATTATTATTTCTATTAGATGATTGTTTGGAGAATGGGTATATGGATCGAAAAACTTTTGATTCTTTGTATGTAGAAAACCCACGTATACCTATTTTTTATCATCTTCCTAAAACACATAAAGGTGTTAAAGATATTAAGGGAAGACCCATTATATCAGGGCTTGAATCTATATTAGAACCTTTATCTAATTGGGTAGATGATATATTACAAACCCTGGTCCTTAATCTTGATAGTGACCTTAAGGATACAATGAATGTGTTGAATATTTTTGAAGATTTTGAGTGGAGAGATTCCTTTATCTGGCTGTCAATAGACGTAGTATCATTGTATTCTATGATTCAACATTAATTAGGCCTAAAAGAAATTGAATATTTTCTTGATCTTGAAACAACTTATGATCCTTACTTTAAAAGCTACATCCTTGACGTCATATAATTCCTCCTCAGACATAATTATTTTATGTTTGAGGGGGAGTTCTGTTTGCAAAAACAGGGGACTGCAATGGGGGCGCGGTTTGCGTCCTCATATGCAAACCTCTTTATGGGATGGCTAGAGAGAAGTCTCATTACCAATGATTCCAACGCATTTAAGGGCTCTATATTTCTCTATAAAAGATTTATAGATGACCTGCTTTTTGTATGGGATGGTGATGAAATAGGAAAAGATATGTTTGTAAACTATCTTAATAATAATAGACTTGGTATGAGATTTACCTCTGACTGGAGCAAAGACAGAATTAACTATCTAGACCTTTCTTTAACTGCTGATAGACAAAATGGTAGAGTCATAACAGACCTATATAGAAAACCAATTGCTGGCAATGCCTTATTGCATGCCAAAAGTAATCACCCAAAATATGTCATCAAGGGGATAATAAAGGGTCAAATGATGCGAACCAAAAGAAATTGTTCCCAAAATGAAGATCTTGTTAGAACAAGTTCAGAACTAACAGAGAGGATGGTAGCCAGAGGCTATAATCGCTAACAAGTAATAAGTATTGGTGAAAAAGTGAGTAAAATGGACAGGAAGGACCTTTTAAAAACAAAAAAGAAAAATGACAAGAAAGATACAAGACCCCTCTTTATTACTCAGTTCTCAGATCAGTATAAAGAAGTCTGTGACATTGTAAATAAATATTTGCCTATTATCTATGGAGACAGTGCACTAAAACCAATAATTGATGAAGGCTGTAGATTTGTATACAAAAAAAGAAAATCGCTGGCTAATATTCTATCTCCCAGTGAACTTAAGAATAAAGAAAGGGGTACAGGAAGTTCTTGGTTGCATACTAATGGAGTATATAAATGTGGAAGTAGAAGATGCAGAGCATGTGGCTATATCAAAGTAACTAAAACCTGTAAGTCATATACTACAGGTTTAGAATATGATATTAAAGGCTGTATAAAATGTTCTACTGACCATGTTATTTATCTAGCTGAACGCACTGAGCATAAAAAACAGTATATTGGAATGACGAGAAGAGATGTAAGAACTCGCATTCAAGAGCACATCTCATATATAGAAAATGATATATCATGCTCTGCGCTTGCATCCCACTTTATAGAGGAACACAACCAAGATCTAAGTACTTTCAGTTGGTCAGCCATTGAAACACATTCAAAAGTCACACAGAGGTGGTGACAGGCTAAATACTCTAAAAAAGCAAGAGGCCTATTGGATTTTTATCTTTAAGACCTTAGTCCCAGAGGGGTTTAACTCCGAACATGATATCATCAACTGCTGGAGTAACAAATAGAAAATTAAAGATAAATTATTATCTAACAATATATGGTTTACCACTATTTGTGACATTTCTATAGATATATTAAATTCAAAGTCCAAATTGAGCTAATAAATATGTATATACATATGGGACTTCTTAAAGGTAATTTCTATCTATAGATATGTACACAAATGATGGAAGGAGTGAAAAGGTTAAAGCTACAAATACTATCCTACTTATATAAATAGTTTATTTCACTTAGAGTCTTTGTTTCATCAAGGCTGAGCACAACTTTAGATTTAAAACTAAAATTAATACACTAATAAAAGCCTAGTGGTAACAATGTATTGTTAAATGTTGCTAAGTAAAAGATATAGGGCTACATTAAATGTACTATTACAGCGAAAAAGTATGCCCTTAATAGACCTGTTAGAAATCAGCCTTACAAGTAATTATAAAGGAGTTTACTTGATTTAATTTATTTTATTTTATTTTATTTATGTTCTTCTACAATATGTTAAATAACGATCTTTACAGGATTAAGATCAACCTAAGAAAATTAACAGAATGATATTCTATGTTGCCTGGCTGTTTAAGGCTAAATCCCATTGTATTTATATGATTGGAGTAAATGTTTGAGGGCGTATACCTGTAAACAGGTAAAAAGGTTACAGGTATAGAGGTTCCGGTATGGTCTATGATTAAGGCGGTCAGGATCCGCCGAAACATGTAAGACTGAAACCGGACCTCATAACAGCTCCTCTTGTTTTAAAGTGTGTGCCTCTGAAGTTATTACAACTGTTATCTGTGACAGAAAATTGCTACAATAAAGTCACTGTGTTTTGAAAGCATTGGATGGATCCGCTTTTTTCTTTACTACTTCAAGTTAATTGCAAACAGGAAGGAGTTTGCTTTTGGATCACACCCTCTATTGGAAGGCAGCGTTAGAGTGGAGCTGTGACCGGGCGAGCCGTGAAAGCGAGGACATAACAGGATCCGCGATTGTGGAGGTTGCAAGCAGACACTCTACACCACCAGGTAAGACCTCTTCCTTCTGCTGTGAAAGAAGTCAGATCCGGGAGGACGGACCGAGTGAGGCTACCGCATGAAGAGCGGGGTGAGTGAGAGTGTACAAATCCGTATGTAAAAGCAAACTGTACCTGTAGTCAGCTCCAAGCTCGCTATAAAGGGAAATTACACAGTGCGCTGTATGCTTTAACAACTAAAGAACTAAGGACATTGCATTGGGCAAACCTGGTTTTGCTATTTTTCATTAGTTATAAATACTACCTATCGTATCCAAACAAGGGTAACAACAAAAACATATCAACATAAGGACATTTTCATTGGAGTAATTGTACCTCATTAATATGTGTATATATACATATAAACACATAAACATATATCTATAAATTCCTATATGCTATTGAGCACCCAGGGCTGTGCATTTTGCAGGGTCATATGATGTGTACCCGGTCCAGTTTGAGAGGGCAGTCCATTTTTCCGTGCTTTGTATGTGTCTAAGGAGATTAAGAAGGGCCTGTGCACCCTTTTGTGGTTTCCAGTTTGTGTGATTGAAAGCATGCATTGTTTAGCTGATGATAGGGATCCAGGAGGGAAAATACCTTGACGTGGTTCCTGGGCGGTAACTAAACATTTTTGCTTTTAATCTTAGCTGTGTATATGCAAGAGAGTACTATATACTCTGATGAAGCGCATGTGAGCATGCGGGAAACGCGTCAGATCCAACCCTG